>NC_133622.1:171472596-171800096 GCF_048593235.1 Sminthopsis crassicaudata
GGGCTTAGAGCTTGATCAGACAAAGAGAAATTGAATGGAGGATTGGAGCCCTCTAACTTGTACATATCATGTATGGGAAATGTGTGTGTGTGTGTGTGTGTGTGTGTGTGTGTGTGTGTGTCCCTCTGTTTCTGTCTCTGATTCTCTGCCTCTCTTTATCTCTCTGTCTTTATCTCTGTGTCTCTTTCTCTCCCTCTCCTTCTCTCTCCCCCATACCCCTTCCTTATTCCCTGTAGAGGGCTGAAACTTTGAAAAGGAGCTCTTTTTTTATTTTTGGTGAAACAAGTGAAGTTAACTGATTTACCCAAAATCACGCAGCTACTAAATATTAAAGTGTCTATGGCTGGATTTGAATTTGAACGATACTATCCACTGCAAAATCTAGCTGCCCCAGAATTCATTGAAAATATTGTAACTTTTGTTTACATAAATGGATTTACTCTGCATTTTCTGGTTTTGACAGTCTTTTCTATAAGCAGCATTTGATGGAAAGTGGCTAAACTGTAGGATATCCAGGCATTGGATCATATTGATCCATTCAAGCTATAACTATATTTAGAAGTACTTCCATTGATTCTCTGATCAATGAACCTTGGTAAAACCTGAACCTTGAGAAAGAAGTTTTTAAGTGATAGAAAAAGGTTTGGTAAGTGAATCTGGAGAGTAAAAAATCAAACAAAACCTCTGAGACAAATTCCCTCTTCACTATGCTTTTGTGAGCACAGAAAATATCCTCAGCAGTATCCTCATTCCCATTTCCTAAATGGCAAAATGGAGGATGATCACCAAAGGTAACATCACACTCAAGGGGATGAGGAAAGGGAAGAATAGGGAAACAATGGCTCTATCTAAATGAAAATGGATTCAGGTGAGAGGAAACTTTTTCCTTTTCAGTTATATAAAATCTTCCCCTTTTGTTTCTACACATGGAAATATTTTCTCCTCTGATAAATTATAAGCTTCTGTATCCAGGAGATGCTTCATATGATTATATATTTAGAGTTGGAAAAATTTTGAAAACCATTGAAAATAACCCCCTCATTTTTCATGAGAAAACTGAGATACAGAAAAGTTAAACAATTTACCCAGACCCATTTCTGAGGCAGGATGCAGAGGCAGGTCTTTCAAATTTCAAGTCTAACATTGTTTCTTCCCTCTGATTATGAGCCCCTTGAGAGTTGGAACTATGTCCCCCCTTTTAAAAAAAATCCTGAGTGCTTAGCATAGCTCCTGGAACATGGCAGGTACTTAATAAGGAGACATCTATATGGCACATTAGGTAGAATACTAGATGGTGAATCAGGATGATTTGAGTTAAAATGTAGTATTAAACATTAAATAGCTTGTGCTCCTCAGCAAGTAATATTTATTTGCCTCTGTTTCCTCAAATGTAAAATGGGGATAATAATAGCATAATAGTATTTACCTCCCATTTCTAAAATTTACAGATAATTGACTCAAATTTATAAGAATGCAAATCATTCTCCAACTGATAAATGGTAAAAAGATATGAACAGAAAATTTTCAGACATAGACATTAAAATTATTTCTAGTCATATAAAAATGTTCCAAAATCACTATTGATTAGAGAAATTCAAATTAAAACAACTCTGGGATACTACCTCACACTTATCAAATTAACTAAGATGACAGAAAAAGATAACAATAAATGTGGGACAGAATGTGGGAAAACTGGGACAGTTTAATACTTTGTTATTGAAATTGTGAACTGATCCAACCATTCTGAAGAGCAATTTATAATTATGCCCAAGGGGCTAATAAATTGTGTATACCATTTGATCCAGCAGTGTCTCTACTGGGTCTGTATACCAAAGTGATCATAAAAAAAGGGAAAAGGACCCACACATGAAAAATGTTTATAGAACCTCTTTTTGTAGTGTCAAGGAACTAGAAACTGAGTAGATGCCCATTAGTTGGTCAATGGCTAAATAAATTATGACATATGAATGTTATGGAATAGTATTGTTTTATAAGAAATGATTAGGAGGATGATTTCAGAAAGGTCTGGAGAGACTTATATGAACTGATGCTGACTGAAATAAGAAGAACCAGGAGATCATTATATGTGACAACAAGAAGATTATATAATGATCAATTCTGATGGAAGTGGCTATTTTCAACAATGAGCTGGTTCTGGCCAGTTCCAATAGATTTGTGATGGAGAGAGCGATCTACATTTAGAAAGAGGACTGAGGGGGGCACTGAATGCGGATCACAACATAGTATTTTCTCCTTTTTGTTATTGTTTGCTTTATTTTTTTCTTTTTTGTTTTTGATCTAATTTTTCTTGTGTAGCATGATAGAAGAATTACACACTTAACATATATTAGATTAATTTTTTGTCTAGGGGAATAAGTGAGGGGAAGGAAGGGAGAAAAACTTGAAACACAAAGTTTTGCATAGGTGAATGTTGAAAACTATCTTTGCATATATTTTGAAAATAAAAAGCTATTATTAAAAAGTTATACTAATTATATATGTGTATATATATATATATACATATATATATATATAATATTTTTAAAACCTCAACAACAACAAAACACCAATCAGTTTTTCCTAATAACTGTGTATACTAGAATTTAAAAGATACTTTCACTTTAAGGATGTAGAAGTAGAGTTTGGAGTCCACTGGACTTAGCTAGGAGGGCTGAAGATTTTTCACTCATGCCAGGCCACTGTATAAGCCAAAGAGAGACTTCTTATAAAGAAGAAAGTACAAGGATATAAGCTACTTTAAATTTATTTTGAAAACCCAGTGAAATTTTTGAGCTTTCTTATCTATAAGGCAAATTGGAATGCCCACAAGAGTAAAAGATGCAGGTAAATGAGGATAGTAGATTAATCACTGGATCTGAATTCACATTCTCTTTTGGATAGTTTACTAGTTTTGTGATCCTTCAATTTCTCTCATACTCAGTTTACTTTGCTATAGAATGGAGATGATAATTACAGCTATCTCACAGGACTATTATAAAGATTAAATGAGATAACATATGTAACATGATTTACAAACTTTTAATTCTATACCCGCATTGACTACTATTTTTGCTCCCCACCATGAAGATCCTTTCTAAACATGTTTTTCAGTGATGTCCAACTTTTTATAATCTCAATTGTGGTTTTCTTAGAAAGGACACTGGAACATTTTGCCATTTTCTTCTCCAGTTTATTTTACAAATGAGGAAACTGAGGAAAATACTTAAGTGACTTTTCCAAGGTTACACAACTACTATATCTGAGAAAAATTTGAACTCAGATCTTCCTGACTCCAGGCCCTGTACTAAATCTACTGTGCCTCCAAGTTGCCCCTTTCTTCTTCTTTTTTTCCTCTTAAACATATATACTGATATTTTTAATACAAAGTTATTCTTCTTTTGGATATGTACACTACTTTCAAATATTGACTAGTATTTAGGATCAATTCATTTCTTCTCTTATAAGGAATAAGAAGAAGCCATTATAATTACTACAAAGCTTTTAAAATAATTTAATGTCACATTTGGTGTTCCTTTATGTCTAGAAGTAATGATCGAGAAACTCATTTTACAGAACAAATTGTAAGAAAAAAGTGTAAGACTTAACATATTTAATAATAGTCTCACTATTTACATCACACTGAGTCTCCAGAGACTACACAATAGTAAAAGGCAATCTTTCTTATTAAAGTTTTTTAGTTATAAAAACATATGCATGGGTAATTTTTTCAACATTGACCCTTGCAAAAAACCTTCTGTTCCAAATTTTCCTCTCCTTCTCTCCACCCCCTCCCTTAGCTGGCAGGTAGTCCAATATATGTTAAATATGTTAAGATACATGTTAAATCCAATATATGTTTACATATTTCCACAGTTATCTTGCTGAACAAGAAAAATAAGATCAAAAAGAAGAAAAAGAAAAACTGAGAAAGAAAACAAAATGCAAGCAAATAATAACAGAGTAAGAATGCTATGTGGGGGTCCATACTCAGTTCCCACAGTTCTCTCTCTAGGTATAGATGGCTTTTTCATCACTGAACAACTGGAACTGGTTTGAATCCTTTCATTGTTGAAGAGAGCCATGTCCATCAGAATTGATTGTTGTATAGTCTTGTTGTTGCTGTGTATAATGATCTCCTGGTTCTGCTTATTTCACTTAGCATCAATTCATGTAGGTCTCTCCAAGCCTCTCTGAAATCATGCTGGTTATTTCTTACAGAACAATAATATGCCATAGCATTCATATACTGTAATTTATTCAGCCATTCTCCAATTGATGGGCATACACTCATTCCAGTTTCTTGCCACTATAAGAAGTCTGCCACAAACATTTTTGCACATATGCCTCTCTTCCCCTCCTTTAAGATCTCTTTGGGATATAATCCCAGTAGAAACACTTCTGGATCAAAGGATATGCACAATTTGATAACTTTTTGAGCATAGTTTTAAAATGCTCTTCAGAATGGTTAGATCCATTCACAACTCCTCCAACAATGTATCAGTGTCCCAGTTTTCCCACATCCCCTTCAATATTGGTCATTATCATTTCCTGTCATCTTAGCCAATCTAACAGGTGTGGAGTGGTATCACAGAGTTGTCTTAATTTTCATTTGTCTGATCAATAGTGATATGGATTTTTTCATGTGACTACAAATAGTTTCAATTTCTTCATCTGAAAATTATCTGTTCATATCCTTTGACCATTTATCAATTGAAGAATGGTAAAAAGGCAATCTTTTTTTTTTTTCCCCTCTGAGGCTGGGGTTAAGTGACTTGCCCAGGGTCACACAGCTAGGAAGTGTTAAGTGTCCGAGAAGAGATTTGAACTGGAATCCTCCTGAATTCAGGGCTGGTGCTCTATCCACTGTGCCACCTAGCTGCCCCATAAAAAGGCAATCTTAAGAGTAATATAGTTAGTTACAATTTGCACAAAGATTGAATTTGCATAGTCTGATCCTTTTCCTAATTCCTCAATATGCATGGATAATATTGTAAACAGAAGATATAGCTTACCAGTATTTGAGATGCTTATGGCATGCCCTGTATTGATGTCAGTTAGATCTCAAGTCACCTAATACCAAATGCATCTCTGTAAGGTGAGACCAAATCAACCTACAATTAATTACAATTTATTAATTGTTAATGATATGCACTACACTGTTTGCCTACATAACAGATATTCCATCCCATCACTTCACCAAACTCCCAGATTCAGAGGCTCATAAATGTGAAAAAAAAATACAAAAAACCTCCACTGAAAAAGACCATCACTGGTTTTGTTTATAACAATAGCAAATCTATATTTATGATTTTTAAAAATCCCTTTCCCTAGTTCTATTACTATGCTAACTATAGAGAAAAATAAATTTCCTCTGCAACTCTAAGGCCAAAGCCTATGAAAGCATCTGTCTTACCTTGCCAATCAATGATAGATGAGACTTGAATGCTTCCATTTTTTTTGTTTCCTTCACCTCTAGCAAAATGTTTATATTCAAATCTCACTTGGCTGAAAGAGGAATATTAACAATAAAGCTTCTCTAGCTGATTTCTCTCCTAGTGGGAGAGGAGATTTTATCTTGTCTCCAGAAATGCATGAACTTTGGTTATTTTATTTATTTATTTATTTTTCCTTCTGAACTTGAAAGTTGCCAACATGTACATTTCCATGTACAAAGGACAGACAATGAGGATGTACCTTTCTGTACCTTTCTGAATAAACCATTTCCTCTCATCTCTGTAATTTTAAGTGTTTTAATTCTTTTCTTTTTTTTTTAATCATTAATACTGTATCCTGCTTTTCCTCCTCCCAAGACTCTTCCCCTTCAAATAAAGTTTTTTCCCTTATAACATATAAAGTAAAGCAAAAAAAAAGTTTAGTGTTATACTTTTTGTGTCTGAAAATGTGTGTTTCATGTTGTATCTCTAGTTCATGATCTTTCTGCCAAGATAGAGGAACTGTAATTTATTGTCTTCAAGACTCAAGTTACTCATTGTATTTATCAGCATCCTAATGTTTTTCTAAGCTCCTTTATTGTATTGTGTCCATTTTTTTTTCATTTCATTTTTGTATGACTGACTACTATTACCAAAACCCTGGGTATCACATACCACACCTCCAGTTTCCACTAAGTATTTTGTTTTCCCAGTATACACATCTCCCATTTTTTCAGTGATCCTCAAATAACATAAATTTGAGGCCCTTTATAATGTTGATTTTCCTGCTTTGAATGCCCTCAAGCTTGCTAACACTCTTTTTCAAATGCTGTGCCTAAAAAATGAAGGTAGTACTGTAGATCTGATCTGGCCAAGATGGTAGGTACCCTTCTATATTTTGGACACTCTGCCATTCTTATAATAGTAATATTTGTTTGACTTCTGTGTCATACTGCTAGATCGAGTATGACCCTCTTATAGTCCCCTAAAAACCCCTATACAAGAGTTCCTTTGATCTCTTATGTAACCGTGCCTAACAAGCTGATTTATCTTTAGCTAATTTCATATTTTTGACTTGAATACTGTCCAATACTACTCTTTCTTCTCGACTATGTATCATTAATTGTCTGTAGAACCTGAATTAGATTCTCAAACTCAACATGTGCAAAACAGAAATCTACTCTTTTATTTCCTAAACCCATTCTTTCACCAAACTTTCCTTTTTCTATTGACAGCCACCATTCTTATAGGCACCCAGGTTTGTAATTTCCGAGTCATCCTAACTTTTCATTCTCCCTCATTCTACATATTCATTCAGTTTGACCTTTATTATACCTATTATACCTATCCAATCTGTCACCTTCAACGAAGGAGTTGTCTCATTCAGGTTCTGAGCACCTCTTGCCTCCACTATTGAAATACTTGATTTCCTGATCTCAGTTTTTCAGCTTTCCAATCCATTCTCTACAAGCTACCAAATTAATATTACTAAAGCACAAGTATAATCACATAATGCCCTTGTTTTCAGAGTTATTTATGATTTTCTACAACTTCTAAAATTAAATGAAAGCTCTTAAAGCTAGCATTTAAAGTCTCAGAATGTGGCTCTTTTCAGATTTCTTGAAGATGCCCTTTATCTATTTAAAATTTCAGCCAATTTAGCTAGTTATGATTCTCTAAACTCAGCAATCTGACTCACATCTCCTTTTTTGGTACAGCCTGTTCTCTACATTTGGAGTGCACTCTATCCTAAGTTTCATCTCTTTGAATACTTAACTCTCTTTAAGTCTAAACTCAAGGACTATTTTCTATGGGGAAATCTTTCTTGATTTCATTATTTTTAGGTCTCTCTTCCTTCTCAAAATTATATTTTTTCTTCTATTTAAATATTGACTTAAATTACCTGAGGGCAAAGACTGGGTGTTTTTTATTCATTTTGTCTTCCTATCCCCAATGATTTAAGCAAAGCTAATTATTAAATTGAATCTTATTAGTTTTAGCCAATTTTCTAGCTTGCTCATATATTTTTGGATCCTGATTCTGTCATACATTATTTTAACTATACTTCTCAGTTTTACATCATCTTCCATACTTTTTACAAGCATGCAATCTATGCCTCCATTTAAGATAAAACTGAGCAACCACAAAGACAGAAACCTTGAATACTGAATCAGAGATTTCTCTTGAAGTTGATGACCATTTTGGATGTCAAAGACAACTTGGGAGATCAGAAGAAAAGACCTGTGGCAACAAGGTTGAAGTCTAGCTCACAATCCCACTGTGGAGCCAGCACACTCCTGTCCACAGTCCCAGTCTCAGTGCCAGTAAAGCTAGATTTCTGAACCAGCAGCTGCACTGATGGTTTCTAGACTTCTCAGCCCACTGAAACCAAAGATGACTTGATAGGTTGGGAGAAAAGTTTTTTCTATTAGGGTAAGTAAGAGTGTCTTGGATAATCAGCTAATCAAAAGTGGATATGAACAGTGCTGGCTATGTAGCAGTTTTCTGAGGTCTCAGCTCACAAGAGGTTTCTTCATTGGTACTGAGGAAGGACTCTGATTTAGCATTAGATCTTATAGCTACAATAGGGTGGGAACACTCCTAATAGCTCGAGGGCAGAAAAGAGGGCTTATAGTTAGGTTCCTAGAAGGATCTCTGAAAACAGCTGCATAAAACCCCTGAAGCTTGGGACATTGCACCTCCACCCTGGAAATAGAACCCTACTTTAACAAGTAACTTAAAAACTGAATAACAGTCTAGGGAAATGAGCAGACAACAGAAGAAAGTTTCTGACCATAGAAAATTACTCAGAAGATAACAAAATCAAAGCCTCTAGATCCGAAGCCTCAAAGAAAAATAAGAATTGGTCTCACACTATGGAGAAGCTCAAAAGGATTTTGAAAATCAAGTAAGAGAGATAAAGGAAAAATAGGAAAATAATTGAGAATGGTACAAAAGGAAATACAAAAAGTGAATGAGAAACATGCCTTAAAAACCAAAATTTGCCAAATGAGAAAGATGGTACAAAATCTCACTGAGGTAAATAATTCCTTAAAAATTAGAACTGAGCAAATGGAAGGTAATGACTTTATTAGAAATCAAGATGCAGTTAAGCAAAACAAAAAAAATGAAAACTGTAAAATATCTCATTGAAAAAAAACAACTGATTTTGTACAAACAAAACTAATGTAGACAAGATTAGAAGGGAAGTAACAAATTGGGAAAATATTTTTACAGTTAAAGGTTCTGATAAAGGCCTCATTTCCAAAATATACAGAGAATTGACTATAATTTATAAGAAATCAAGCCATTCTCCAATTGATAAAGGTCAAAGGATATGACTAGACAATTCTCAGATGCAGAAATTGAAACTATTTCTAGTCATATGAAAAGATGCCCCAAGTCATTATTAATCAGAGAAATGTAAATTAAGACAACTCTGAGATACCATTACACACCTGTCAGATTGTCTAGAATAACAGGGAAAGATAATGCAGAATATTGGAGGGGATGTGGGAAAATTGGGACACTTATACATTGGTGGAATTGTGAATACATTCAGCCATTCTGGAGAACAATTTGGAACTATGCTCAAAGAGTTATCAAACCATGCATACCCTCTGATCCAGCAGTATTACTACTGGGCTTATATCTCAAAGAGATTTTAAAGAAGGGAAAGGGACCTGTATGTGCAAGAATTTTTGTGGCATCCCTCTTTATAGTGGCTACAAACTGGAGACTGAGTGGTTGCCCATCAATTGGAGAATGGCTGAATAAATTGTGGTTTATGAATATTATGGAATATTATTGTTCAGTAAGAAATTATCAACAAGATGATTTCAGAAAGATCTGGAGAGACTTACATGAACTGATGCTGAGTAAAATGAGCAGGACCAGGAGATCATTATATACTTCAATAACAATACTATATAATGATCAATTCTGATGGACGCGGCTCTCTCCAACAATGAAATGAACCAAATCAGTTCCAGTAGAACAGTAATGAACTGAATGAGCTACACACAGCAAAAGAACTCTGGGAGTTGACTATGAACAACTACATGGAATTCTCAATATATTTCTGTCTGCCTACATTTTTGATTTCCTTAACAGGCTAATTGTACACTGTTTCAAAGTCCAATTCTTTTTGTACAGCAAAATAACTGTTTGGACATGTATACATATATTGTATTTAACTTATACTTTAACATATTTAACATGTATTGGTCAACCTGCCATCTGGGTAAAGGGATGGGAGGAAGGAAGGGAAAAGTTGAAACAAAAGGTTTTGCAGTTGTCACTGCTGGAAAATGTTTGTAAATTTGATTAAATAATTAAATTAATTTAAAAATATAATATATTTACACAAAAGAAAAAAAAAAGAAAAGAAAAAAACAACTGATAGGGGCAGTGAGGTGGCACCGTGGATAGAGCACCAGCCCTGTAGTCAGGAAGACCTAAATTAAAATCTGGTCTCAGACATGTAACACTTCTTAGCTGTGTGAACCTGGGCAAGTCACTTTAACTCAATTGCTTCAGTTAAAACAAACAAACAAACAAACAAACAAAACAGATGTGGAAAATATATCCAGGAGAGATAACCTTAAAATTATTGGTCTACCTGAAAGTCCTCAAAAATGAGCCTGGACATCATCTTACAAGAAATTATCAAGGAATGTTGTTCTGATATTTTAAAATAAATAGAATCAAAAAAAATCCACTGATCACTTCTTGAATGAGATTCAAAAATGAACATGCTCAGGAATATTATAGTCAAATTCTGGAACTCTCAGATTAAAAAGAAAATGCTGCAAGCATCCAGAAAAAAAACAATTCAAATATAATAGAGCAACAGTGAAAATAACACTGGAGGGCTTGGAATATGATATTCCAAAGAGCAATGAAACTAGGATTACAACCTGCTAAACTAAATATAATTATTCATGGAAAAAGGTGGAAATTCAAAGTAAATGGAGGAGTTGTGATGAAAAGACCAGAACTGAATAAAAAGTTGATTTTCAAATCAAATCAGGACTCAGGAGATGCATAAGGAGGTACGCAGGAAAGTGATATCATAAAGGATAATAAAGCTTACCTGTTTACATTCATACATGGAAGGACACTTGTAATTCATTAGAACTTTCTCACTGTTATGACAGTTAGAAGGAAAATTTATAGATGGACAATACAGTTGTGAGTTGAATATGAATAACTTTTAAAAATGAAATTAAGAGGTGAGATAAGAATGTACTAGTAAAAACTGTCAAAGAAGAAGTGCCACAAAAAAAGCAAGAAAGCTTTTACAGTAGAGGGAGAGACAGGAGAGAGTGAGTAAATCTCACTCTCATCAGAATTGACTCAAAGATGAAATACCATATACACTCAATATGAATATAAAAATCTATCTTATCCTACAAGAATGGGAAAATGGAAGGAAGGAAGATGATAAAAGAGAGGACATATTGGGGGAGAGAATGGTCACTAGCAAAGACTTTTGAGGAGGGACAGGGTAAAAGGAGACAGAGAATAGAATAAATGAGGGGAATACTGTTAGCAATAGTAATTGTAAAAAAAATTGAAGCAATTTTTTCTGATAAGACCACATTTCTCAAACATAAAGGGAATTGAGTCAAATTTATAAAAAAATAAGAGTGTGTCCCAATGGATAAATGATCAAAAGTTATGATATATGCCTGAAGGGCTATAAATTCATGTATAGACTTTGAACTAATAATACCACTTCTATACATGAATCCCAAAAGTGATTTTAAAAATGGAAAAGGACCTATATTTCAAAAATATTAAAGCAGCTCTCTTCTTGAGGCAAAAATATTGGAAACTGAGGGGATGTCCATCAATTGAGGAAAGGCTGAATAAATTATAGCATGTGATTATGATGGAATACTATTGTTTTGTGGGAAATTATTATCAGCATGCTCTCAGAAAAAAAATCTAGAGTCCTCACTGAACTCAAGCAAAGTGAAATGTACTTTTTACAGAGTAATAGCAATATTCTGGGAAGATTAGTTGTAAATGCCTTTGCTATTCTGAGTGGTACAATGATCCACAACAATTCAGAAGTTATGATGAAAAATGCTATCCATATCCAAAAAAGGAACTGATTGTGTTTGAATATTGAATATTGATTGAAGAATTCTCTCTCTCTCTCTCTCTCCCCCCCCCTCTCTCTCTCTCTCTCCCTCCCTCCCTCCCTCCCTCCCTCCCTCTCTCTCTCTCTCTCTCTTTTTCTGTGTGTGTCTTTGTTTTTTTCCCCTCTCCCTGTCTCCGTCTGTCTGTCTGTATGTTTAAACTGTTTTTGAGTTTTCTTTTTTTTTCTTTTTTTTTTCCTCTTAGGGCAGGAGATCTACATTTTCTTTTACAGCATGACATTTATGGAAATTTTTTGCATAACTTCACATGTGGTTTCATAATGGGGCTTGGAAGTGGGGTTAAAGGAGAGAATCTGGAACTCAACAATTTTAAAAAAGAAATGAAAAAATATTTTAAATGCAACTTAAAAATATTAAAATTTTAAAAACTCATTAAGGAAAGCTGGTATTTTAGAATTCTTGTAATTATCTTGGGTATCTGCTTCTTATTAACTATTTTCATTCATCTCTCTATTTCATAAAGATTATTCTTATTGGTATAGGAAAAATAAAATAAAAATTAAAGTTCATCCATCCTATTTTCATTATTTGCTTGTCCTTGTTTTATTCTTTTCCCCCCCAACATAGCTGAAGACAAAACCCCTTTTTGCTATCCTATGCAGATTGTACTAAATTTACATTTGCCTTTTTTAGCTTCTTTGGTCAACTTTGTTGTTTGGATTGAATTTGACTAATATTTCTTTACATTTTTGAAATTATCATATATATATATATATATGTGTGTGTGTGTGTGTGTGTGTGTATGTGTATATATATATATATATATATATATATATATATATATATATATATATATATATATATATATTTGATAGTAATTTCCTCTTGAACACCAGGGGACACATTCTTCAACAGAAATTCAATCCTAGAGTTGAATGTTAGGTCAAGGCAAGAGGAGAATCTTTGATCTAAAGTCTAACTGGTTTCATTTTCACCAATTTAGTTTCTAGTGCCTCTGCATCAGCAGGGAAATGATAGAATTATCAGATATTTATTTTGAGTTAAGCACTGAAAGCTAAGTGATATAGGAGGCAAAGCCTGATAAATACGACTCTGGCAATTCTATGGTGAGATTTTAATAAAATGAGACTCTTAGAACATTTGGCAGATAACAACAACAACAAAAAAAGATATATTTAGTAATAGCATGAAAAGATAGCCAACAAAGGTAACAATTCTTAATTGGTAGATATTACTGGAAGATACCCCCTTTTGTTTCCATACAAAACTACTAGTCAATGGGACAGGCTGCCGCCACCCACCTAGACATGGGACATCTGACACATTTGAAGAGTACTGATTCCACATGTTCCAGTTTCAGAGAATCTTGGGTGGCATGAATGATACAAATTAAAAAAATAGTTATACAAAGATTGCTGAAGCATCTTTTAAAAAATGTACAGAATAGAATAAGCAATAGTTTAGAGGGAAATACAAATGAGTTGGATAACTTTGGAATTAACCTGTTTAATTTATTATGAACTTTTATAAAAAAATAAGCTGTAGTGAATAGAGATTCATAGTTTTGCATATCCGTTTTAACTGTTACACTTTTTCCACGGAAATGTTTTTTTTTTTTCCTTGAAATTCATTAACTTCAAAAAAAAAAATGATTTAGGAACCTTCATTTTAATAGATATCATTTTCCCAAAATTTTCATGATTTTGAATCTACATGGGATAAAAACTTGGAACATTGCCAAAGAAATCAAAACCAGAAAAAAAGAAAGAATGAGATATATGTCATCCTTGTCAACTTGTCTACCACTGACATTGAATTGAGGATGCTTCCAGTGAACACAGAGATTAGTTTCCATCCTCATTCTCTTGGCTATCTGCACAGGGAACTTATTTTGTGTCTTTGTGCAATAGTCTGGAGAATATTTAATGTCCTTGAATAATAGCATAATAGAGACATTCTAGCATGATATGTATCTGAAAACCTATTAAGGCATGTGACCCAACTTCTTTATTTTAAAGACATAAAGTAAAATTAAAAAAATTTCAAAACCCAAATATATTGAGGGATCTATTCAATATTATACAGATGGCAAAAGTAGGGTTAGAACCCAGGACTTCTAACACTACAATCAATACTTTAAACTCAATTTTAAGAAAATTTTATCTTTATTTAAGGAAAGTTCCCACCTGAATTTCTATCTTTCTGTTCTTTGGAAGGCATTCAACTTTTCCATCTTGCTCCCATTGACTTTCTGAAATTTACAAGCATTAGATCCCTCCCAGTTAAAGTTATTGATTTTAAGTACTCTGTATTCTATTTGTGACCTTCAGAATCATACCCTATGATTTCTTCCCTTCAATGCATCTTTGATTCACTCAGAAGTTCTTATCATCAGAAGGTAAATGCACTTTGGACTTAGATGCTCATTAGGACTTAATAGGCTTTATTTAAAGTCTGAAGAAGTCACACTCTAGTGATTCCCATTCATACCAGATGATACTGTCAAATGTTATTTTTTAAAGCTTTGCTTTTTTCTGGGAAGAGAAAGACATAAATATCAGGGCAATTTCAAGGGCTGTAACTAACTATGGGTGCAGCTTTTGATCCTTATGTATTTGTGCCAAGAGGCTCACAGACAGGAGAAATTAATGGAACAGTGGGGAATGTGTGCCAGTCTGGATTATGAGAAGGTCATAATTAACAGGGTCCTGGCTAAGAGACTGGCGGGCAGAACTTTTGATCTTTACTAATGCCCCAAGAATAGAAGCATAAATGTAACTTTCAGATGGAAACTCTAAAGGCCTCAAGGATTACAGATTTTTAATAGTTTTGCAAAGCCTTAGTACAAGACCATTCTTGAGTGGTCACTTAGTTTAAGTGATGGAAAAGAAGGTAAATAGAAAATTACATACAAATACAGACTGGATAAAGAGACCAACATATACAGTGTATTCACACTACCCAGCTTACTTATATCTCAACACATTGATAGGGAATTGTATGGGAATAATGGAAAGAGTGTTGATTTGGGATTAATCTTTCTGTATCTGTTTTTGGGTGAATGGGTGAAATAAGGAGGATTAAGTCAGATAACCTTTGAGGATCCTTGAAATTTTAAATAAATAATCGTATAGCCAATTATGAATGAGAAAAGGTATATTTTTCTATTCCATATGATATACTTTCATATACCTCAGAATGAGGGATCTAAATTTTTGTCAGTGTGGAGATGATTAAAGTAGATAATAGTCTAGAGTTTTTTGTGTGGCCAAAAAATCTATAATTCTAAGTTTGACCTGGTGAAGATTCTGAAAACTTAACCAGGTTGGTCTTGAGACAATGCATACTTACAGAAATATGCATGTAGTTTATCAGTGGACTCAAATATAAAGGGTTTTTTTTTTTGGGGGGGGGAGGAGGGTTGTTTTTGGTTTGTCCTATATTCTCTCTTTTTTAAAAGCTTTTTATTTTCAAAACATATGCACAGATAACTTTTCAGCATTGACCCTTGCATAGTCTTATGTTTCAGATTTTCCCCTCCTTCCCCCCACCCCGTCCCATAGATGACAAGCAATCCAATATATGTTATACGTGTTTAAATATATATTAAATCCAAGAAGTGTAAACATATTTATACAATTCTCCTGCTGCACAAGAAAAATCAGAACAAGGAAAGAAAATGAGTAAGAAAACAAAATGTAAGTGAACAACAAAAAGAATGAGAATGTTATGTAATCCACATTCAGTTCCCACAGTCCTCTCTTTGGGTGTAGATGGTTTTCTTCATCACAAAATCAATGGAATTGGCATAATCATCTCATTGTTGGAAAGAGACATGTTCATCAGAATTGATCATTGTATAGTCTTGTTGTTGCCATGTATAATGATCTCCTGGTTCTGCTTATTTCACTTAGCATCAGTTCATGTAAGTTCAGGCCTCTCTGAAATCATCCTACTGATCATTTCTTATAAAACAATAATATTCCATAACATTCATATACTATAACTTATTCAGCCATTCTCCATCTGATGGCCATCCACTCAGTTTCCAGTTTCTTGCCATTACAAAAAAGGGCTGCCACAAACATTTTTGCACATCAAACATAGTCTTAACAGCTATTATAGATAGAATCTCATATGGCTCTGCAGGCGATTCAGAGACTTCCATGACTACCACACCTCTTAGGAGAAGACAGACAACAGCCTCTCTCTCTCTTCTAGCCTGTTCTGATTATACTGACCATGAGATGTACCCCTCACCACTACATGGGCCTAAGGACACTGTCTCATGTTGAGACTTTAAGGCAGAATAAGGGACACCCCAGACCCTGAGTTCTTAACTTTTAATCATCTGCCACATGCTACTCTGGTTGTATTCCTTTTACTCTACCTTTATTTCTCTCTTCAAATCTTCAGAAACAGAAGCAACTCTCTGTAGGGCCTGTTTTTCACCTTATTTAATTTCATTAAAAGCTTTTGAAGACATTAAAGCTTGCTTTTTTTTTTTCCTCTTCCAACAGAACACTTCCATCATCACACAGGAGTAGCACAAATAAATTTGCCTTGCTATGATTCTTTTAACTTTTTTATTTATATTTCAAAGTTTACTCTGCATTTTCATAAAAAATGCATGGAAATTTTTTACTCCTTTAAAGATGCATTTTCAGGGGCAGCTAGGTGGCACAGTGGATAGAGCATCAGCCTTGAATTCAGGAGGACCCAAGTTCAAATCTGGTCTCAGACACTTAACACTTCCTAGCTGTGTGACCCTGGGCAAGTCACTTAACCCCAGCTTCAGGGGAAAAAAAAAAGATGCATTTTCCTCCACTATATAGGAATATATTAATCCTTGCATATAGGACTTTAGGAATATTATATTTGAAGATTTTTCATTTATTCTAGAAGCTTCAAGGTCTTTTGTGATCCTGACCATAATTCATTGATATAATATTTGAACTACTTCTTTCTGGATTCTTTATCCCTCTTTTCTTTCCATCCGACTTCCTTTCCTCCCTCTCTCTCCCTCCCTCTCCCTCCTTCTCTCCCTCCCTCCCTCCCTCCCTCCCTTCCTTCCTTCCTTCCTTCCTTCCTTCCTTTCCTTCCTTCCTTCCTTCCTTCCTTCCTTCCTTCCTTCCTTTCTTCCTTTCTTTCTTTCTTTCTTTCTTTCTTTCTTTCTTTCTTTCTTTCTTTCTTTCTTTCTTTCTTTCTTTCTTTCTTTCTTTCTTTCTTTCTTTCTTTCTCTCTCTCTCTCTCTCTCTCTCTCTCTCTCTCTCTCTCTCTCTCTCTCTCTTCCTTCCTTCCTTCCTTCCTTCCTTCCTTCCTTCCTTCCTTCCTTCCTTCCTTCCTTCCTTCCTTCCTTCCTTTCTTTCTTTCTTTCTTTCTTTCTTTCTTTCTTTCTTTCTTTCTTTCTTTCTTTCTTTCTTTCTTTCTTTCTTTCTTTCTTTCTTTCTTCACTTTTTTGATGTATGAACTCTAGATTTTGGTTATAACATTCTTAGAAATGTTATATTTGTATTTATTTTTTAAAAGTTACTGGTGAATTTTTTTGTCTTTATTTTGTCCTTGGATTTTCAATGGAGGCAGACAGATTTCATTTAGTTTTCATCTTTTTTAATATCAGACATCTTTTTTTATGATCTTTTTTTTTTTTCAATTTTTAATGTAAGTTTTCCTAGGTTTCTCTGAAACCATTCTTTCAAAATTTCTATTGGTGCAATAGTACAATCCATATATCATGATTTATGTAGCCATTTCCCAAATAATGAGTGTTCTCTTTGCAGTTATTTGCTACTATAAGTTCAGTGACTTCTTGAGCATAGTTCCAAATTGTCATTCAGAGTGGTTGAAGCAATGCACAGCTCCACCAACCATAAATTAATGTGTTTCCAACAATTCCTATTTTCCTTTTTGGTCATCTTTGGCAAACTGATGAGTATGAAGTAGAAACTCAAAGTTATTTTGATTTGGATTCCTCTGATCAATGGTAATCAGGAACACATTTTTCCTGTGGTTGTGAAGCATTTTTTTCTTCCTTTGAAAACTTCCTCTTTATAATTTGGTCTAATCTATTGGGAGAGTGACTATCAGATCCTGTCTTTATGGATCAGTGTTATGCATTATTAAATATAATGTACCTAGAGGTAAACTTTACTTTGAGAAGTTTGAGAAGAAATAATAGACTTGTAGTTTTTAAAGTTAGAAAAGCCCTTAGAGGTCATCCATCCAAAATCTTTTATTTTTACACATGAAGAGACTAAAACATGGCTAAGTTAAATATATTACCCAAGTTCAAATAGCTAAAAAGTAACAAAGCTGCAATTAATCTCAGAATTTCATGAGTTCAAATAAGTTTTCTTTTTTATATTTAATTTTATTCAGATCCTAAGAAATAAAACAAGTATTGCCATAACATAGTAGAATGGGAAAAGGGAAAATAATTGTACATGAAAGTGCAAATCTATTGTGTACAACTTTCCATTCTCTTTAAATATATAATAAAGTTATCATGTAAATGTCTTTCTTTTTTTCTTCCCTCCCTTTGCCCTAGAGATGTTCCCATTATGTGCAAATATGTATATAGATATTTTAAATCATTCTATACATATTTCTTTTTATCCGTCTCTAGACAGAGATGGTATCTTCCTTCATTTGTCCTTTGTAGTTAAATTGGGTGTTTATAATAATCAAAATGATATAGACACTCAAAATTATTCTTAAAATAATATTCTTTTTACTGTATCGAATGTTCTCTTGGTTCTACTCAGTTTTTCTTCATTATTTTGTGCAAGTCTTCCATATTTTTCTAATATCATAAAGCTCATCATTTTTCATAAGGTGGTAGTATTCCATTACAGTCATATGTCACAACTTATTCAATCATTTTTCAAATGACATTTTGGTATTATTAGAAAAATATTATATGAGATGAACAAGTAGTTTTTTGTGTCTTGATTTAATTGGGCAGAGAGACAGAGACAGAGATAGGGACTGAGAGACAAAGAGAAACTGACAGAGACAGAGATAGAAAGAGGGAGAAACATAGAGAGAAAAACAGAAAGAAACAATGACAGAGACACAAAGACAGATAGACAGAGAATGAGAGAGAGAGAGAGAGAGAGAGAGAGACAGACAGACAGACAGACAGAAACAGAGACACAGAGAGAACCTACCACACATTTCTCTATGTGAATACAAATATGTGAAGTCTAAGCCAATTTCTACCTTCAGGAAGTTTTGTTCTAATGGAGGAAAACAATTCTTAAAGGAGAGCTGAGAAGTTTTTAGGGTATAGAATGGTCTAAAAAGTGGCATGGAGTCTTGGGGCGCCTTTTGATGAAGTGTGAGAACTCAGAGGTGAGTTCTATTGAGATGTTTATGTGATAATGGCAGTTTTAAATGTCAACTTCTGAGTTTATAGAGCACAATTTGAGAAAATTTTACCTTTAGAGTCTTCCATTTATGAGCCAGCTGTTATTTACAGAGTCCTTTCATGAGTTGTTGTTGATTTTTTAAAATTGTATTTGACTCTTTCTGAACCCATTTGGAGATTTCTCTCAGAAAACATACTGAAGTGGTTTGCCCTTTCCTTCTCCAGGTCATTCTACAGATGAGAAAATTGAGGCAAACAGAATTAAGTGACTTGCCCACGATCACACACCTAGTAAGTGTCTGAGACCAGATTTGAAGCCAGAAAGATGAATCTTCCTGATTTCAGATCCAGTACATTATTCACTGCTCAACCTAGCTACCCTTTCATGGGTAGTCATGGCTGAGTAATTCATCACTTAGTATCCAAATTGTTAGTCATGAGCTTCTTCACACTTAGCTAAGATATTTCTTAGACAGCAGTTAGAAACAGCATCTCTGGAAAGAATCACACCACAGAAAGCATCAGAGTAGGACTTTTACAGAGGGTGACACACTATGAATGAGTTCTGCCCTATACCCATTCATGGAATATCCATACCAGAGACCCTACACCAAGTTTTGAATCAATACATCATTCCACAAAGCTTTATTGAGTGCTTCTTTTGTGGCAACAACTAAACTAGGTTCCAGAGATATGAAGATTTTTTAAAAAATAGTCCCTCATCTTAAGGACTTTTTATATTATTTTGATCTGAAAAGGAAAATAATGTGTGTGTGTATGTGTGTGTGCATGCACATGTGCAAAATATATGCAAAATTAACCCAAAGGATAGGATAAGGTACTGGTTTTGGACTGGTCATGAGTGTATCACAACTGAGCTGAACTTCCTTTAACTAGAAAATTCAAAAGGCTGCAGAAGAGGGGAGAGTGTGCTACAGGTGGCTGCTAGTACAAGTGCATAGATGTGGGGTGGTGGTAAGGAGTATAATATCATCCATAGAGGAGAATAGGCATCTTCTGGTTGGAACATAAACATGTGAAAGGAGGTGATAAGTCTGAGAAGATAAGCTGGAATCTAACTATAAATAGTTTGAAAACCAAAAGAGTTTGTATTCCATTATAAAGGCAACAAAAAATAGGTGGAGTTTATTGAGCAGACTACTGAAATAGACAGATGTGCTTTAGAACCATCCATTTGGCAATTGTGTGGAGAATCTATTGGAGAGGGAAGAGACTGGAGACAAAGAAATAAATTAAAAGAAATGAAGAGAACATAAAAAGGCTGGTGACAATATAAGTTGAGTGTAAGAGAGAAATACAAAAGGTTTTTCTAGTATAGAGGTGAAAAAACTTCGCATTTGATTATCTATGGGATGAGGAAGACTAAGAAGAGGAGTGTAACACTGAATTTAAGAGCTTGGGAGACTAGAAGGTTTCTGGTATCTCCAAAGCAGTAAAGTGAATAAGAGAGAACAATTTAGCATGGTGAATAATAATAATTTTGGTTTGGAACATATTGAGTTTGCGATATATATGAAACATTTATTTTGCAATGGCAACTACTTAGTTTACAATGTGTGATCAGGAGTGAAAAGAAAGACCAAGACTAAATTTATAGGTCTGAGAGTCATCTGCATAGATTGCAATCAAATATGTTAAAATGTCATATGACATATCAAAATGTTTTACATGATTGTATATGTATAATGAATTTCAGGTTACTTACCATCTTAAGGAGGATTTGAGAAAGGAATAAAGGAATGATAGGATTTATGGTTCAAAACTTTAAAAAATAAAATGTTAAAAATTACTTTAATATGTAATTAAGGAAAAGTAAAATCTTACCAAATAAATGGATATGGTCAGATGTTTTCCAGATTCCTTTTCCCATTCTTCTTCTATTCTTCTAACTCTCTTTTAAGATCTTTTTTGAATTCTTCCAAGACAGCATTGTAATATGGGGACCAATTCATGTAATCCTTTGGGGCTTCATCTGGATATGATTTGCCTTTAATGTCCCCAGAGTTTGAAGTCTGTTTTTCTCTGTCTCCATAAAAGCTATCTATGGTCAGAGATCTTTTTGCTTTTTTGCTCAATTTTAAAGGTTGAAGTGTGTTCTTTGAGTAAAGAGGAAATTATTCCAAGCTTCTTCTACAGATAGAAGTGTAACATCTATATTTGGTATTTAAAATGTAGGAGCATGACAAATCTTCTCTATGGTATCAAGTACATTTTAAACTACACCATATGCAGATTGTTCAAGAAATATAATGCCTTGTGGGAAAAAATGGATTCTATTTTTCAGAATAGATCCATATATAGGAATTATCCATGCATCATATTATGAAAATCATTATTTTATTGAAAGAACCACAGAGAGATTTTGACTTGAATCACAAAGCATGATAGATGCACTTTTTATGATGGAGGTAACTGGGGCCTAGTGATTTACATTCATTAAGGGGAACTTGTTGCTCTCTATACTGCGTGTCAACCTCCTATTAGCTAGTTTTATTATTTCAATTAGCTTTCTGCAGATATCTATATACCTAATTTCACTGCCTGGAACATTTATATTGTTAACTGTGGAAGATTCTATCAGCATCCCAAAGTCAAGATGTCCAAAAGAGAATGTATTATTTCTCTCTCAATGTTTGAGGGCATAGACGACAAAATGGCAGAGTAAAAGCAGAAATTCACCCAACTTCTCCCCCAAACTGTTCCAAATTCCTTTATAATGCTACTAAACAAATTTTAGAGCATCAGAACACCCCAAAAGATGGAATGTTACATTTTCATGTTGAAGGCAACTTAGAAGTTCAGCAGAAAATTTGTGTGACAACAGAGTATAAATCCATAATGTAGTTCTGGTGCAGGTTGCACCAGTGCAGTCCCAGATCTGTTGCTGGACAGGCCTCAGAGGCATGACCTCTGAATCAGTGGCAGTACTGATAGCTACTAGACCTCTTAGCCCAGTGACATTAAAGATGACTTGGAAGCTCAGTAGAAAAGATTTGTGGAACTAGAATGAGAACTTTCTCATTATCAGGACAGTTTGAAGGAATACATACATATATATATATATATATGAATAGAGGGCATGGATATGAGTTGAATATGAAGGGATACTATCTAAAAATTAAATTAAGGGGGGAAGAGAGGAATGTATTGAAAGAAAAAAAAGGAGAAAATGAAATTATTTTAATTATTAGACATAAAAAAGAGGGAAGAAAAGTTTTTGTAGTAGTGTAAGGCAGGAAGGGGAAGAGAGGGTAAATGATTGAACCTTATTCTCATTGCAATTGGCTCAAAAAGGAAACAACTTACAAATTCAATATTGGTATAGAGATTAATCTTACCCTGCAGGATGCTCAAAGGGGTTATGAAATGTGGGAATGGGGCAGGGTGATATTAGAGGAGGGAGTAGTGAATAGCAAAATGCTTTTGAGGATAGGCAGTGTAAAAAGAGAGAATAGAATAAATGGGGGTAAATACAGTTGTTAATAGTAGTTGTAAAAATTTTTGAAGCAAGATTTTTTTCTGATTTGGCTTAATTTCTCAAATATAGAGGGATCTGACTCAAATTTATAAAAAAAATAAGAGCCATGCCCAATTGATAAATAATAAAAAGATATGACCTATGCCCAAAGAGATGTAAATTCATATATATCTTTTCATCTAACAATATCACTATTATGCATGAATACCAACAGAGATTTTTCAAAAATGAGGGGGAGAAAAAAGACATATATGTACAAAAATGTTTATAACATCTCTCTTCTCTTCTCATGGAAAGGAATTGGAAATTGATGGCATGCCCATTAATTGGGAAATGACTGAATAAACTGATATATAATTGTTGTTCTATGGGAAATAATGAGCAGAATGCTCATGGAAAAAATCTGTATAGTGAAAATTAATCCTTCTTCCAAATTCATCTCTTTCTGTTGATAAGGCAACATTGCCCTTCTAGACCTGAAGGTTTATTATTTCAGTTTTTTCCCCTTTTCTTTCCTTTTTTAAATTTTATGGTTGTTGTTGAGACAAGGTCTCCCCTATCGTTCCAGGGCCATCTTCAGTCATCTTGATCTATATTTTGCTGAACCCGGATAGTTGTGGAGGAGAAAGTGGGACTGATGATTTTGCACAGCTCTTCCTTACATAAACCCAATTCACCTGCATGTCATGTCATCATTTCCCAATGTTCAAGAAAGAAGTACAAATAACAACAACAAGTGGAATTGGAAGAGAAGAGCATAATGTCAAGGCAAGAGACTTGGATTTGGAGAAAGAAAAAATTATTTTGAATCCCAGCTTTATTTCTTGTAAGCTTTGGCAAGAGATGTCCTCCCATTGGTCTGCAATTTCTCATTGATTAAGTAAAGACAATATGTCACAGTGGATACAAAGCTGTCTTTGAACTTAGGAAAACTTAAATCCAAGTGCTCCTTCTTCTGTGTATTAGCTATGTGTCCCTGGCCAAGTCACTTAATCATTCAATGAACTAGGAATTTCTCTAAAACCTTGTCTTGGAAATAAGGAGTTGATTTGTATTGATGGAGAAATATCCTCATAAAGGATACTCAAAACAAAATAAATATAATAAATAATAGTGGTTAATAATAACGATTATCATCAATGATGGTTAATCATGTGGTCAATATGCTATCTTCAGTCATCTTGATGTATATCTTGCCACTAGACTTAGATGGCTCTGGAGGAGAAAGTAAAGCAGGTGATCTTGCATACCCTTTCTTCACTTAAATCCATCCACTTGCACATAGCATCACATAGCATCAACTCTCTAATGCAATGGTCATCTTTAACTACCAACCACAATGTTAATAATAATTGTTAATAAGGCTAATAATCACATGGCTAATCATAATGATAATAACAATAATGTTGAATAGATGATTAAAAAAATCTTTCTAATGACACTGCATTTCCTTTTACCCAACATTCTAGTTTTTGTTACTGTAATCATATACAGCAGGTTTTTTTTCTGCTCCTCAATGGACTTACCATATACAATTTTGTATTAGTTATTTCGTGATTTGTCCTTGCACTAGACAGTAAGATCTCTAAGGAAAGAAAGTATAGTTTGTCTATATTTTGTGTTGACCTTTGCATAAAACATGAGTGTATGGGGGGAGGCAGAGCCAAGATGGCAGAGTAGAAAGGTCTTTGTTGCAGCTCTTCTTGACATCCCTCAGATCAATGCCAGATCAAGCAACTAAACTGGTTTTGGAGAGACAGAACCCACAAATATTTGGAGTGTAACAAATTTCCAGAAGAAGATATTTTGGAAGAACTGCTGAAAAGGTCTGTTTCAATTGTGCATGAGGTAGGTGGCTGAGCACAGGCACAGCGCAGGGATGCAGGGTTATGTGCTGTCTGCATACTGGGGAATCTAATGGGAGTGTTTTAGCTGAAGTACAGCAATGTTGATTACTCTTTCCTGATTCAGAAGTCAATAGATGAGCAGATTATTTGTAAAACATCCAACATAAATACAAATAAAAAAATAGTGAGCCTCTGAACCTCAGAATAACACAGGATTGGCTATGTCCATCTAGCACAGGAAGGAAGTCAGTAGCACTGGCCCAGGATCTGTCACCTGTAGAGGAAACTTAGGAAAATCTCCCCTTTGCCCTAGGAGCAGACCTCAACATTTAAATAATGAGAAAAAAATAAAAAAGTTATCTGACCATAGATACCTTTAATGGAAACAAAGAAGAATAGACTGCAAACTCTGTGGATGCTAAAGGCAAATCACCTCCAGATGAATCCCCAAAGCATGATATGGGTTGGTCCCTATCTCACAAGACTCTCTTAAAAGAATTCAAAAAGGACTTAAAAGAGAGTAAGAAAAAAAGGAGGAAATAAAATGAGAATTTTGCAGAAGAGTTTGGAAAAGGAAACATAGAAATTATCCAAAGAAAATTCCTTAAAAATAGATTTAGCAAAATGGAAAAAGTATATAAGTCCTTACAAGATAGATTTGATGAAACGGAAAAAGAAACCAACTGATTGAAAAACAGAATTTATGAAATGGGGAAAAAATCCAATGAACAAAAAAGCTCATTTAAAAGTATAATTGGGAGGACTTCCAGTCAAGATGGTGGAGAGGACACACTTACCTACTTAATCTCTGTCTTTGCTCTCAGAATTTATTTCATGACAAGCCTTGGAATTAGTGCTTGACTGGAAAAAAGCCCACAAATACTTATCAATAGAAGACATTCTTGATATTTGCCAGAAAAGGTCTGTTTTTGTTTGGGGGCAGATCAAACAGATAGGACGAAGGCTGAGGGCAGGCAGCAAGAGCTTGGCAGGCAGGTCACACTGAGCAGACCAGAGGGAGAAGGGTGTGATCTCTGCTGTTTCTGTGGAAAGACCTTTACCACAGTGTGGATATTCTGTCCTGGCAGCAAGCCAGGATCATCAGAGAAGCTGTAAACACAGGAGGTAAAGACTATAACCCCCAAAAGCTAAGATTTCTTGGGACCTAGCCACCCCCTCTGGAGTGTCTCAGCATATTCTTAGAGCCTCAGAGTCTCAGAGTGCAGACGAAGCACAGCCATTGGTATCCTGCTAGGCCTTGCTGCTGTCCCCCACAATATGTAGAAGAAGCCTGATGTCATCATCCAGCAGCCCCCCCCAAAAAAAAGCAGACTGCATTTTTTTTGTTACTTTGCTTTCTTTGATTCTTTTTTGACAAAATGAGCAAAAAGATTAAAAAGGACTCTAACCATTTATAACTTCTATATGGATAAAGAGCAGATAAAGAGATAAAAAACAGATTGTCCCCAGATGAATCCCCAAAGAGGGATAGCATCTAAGTACTTAACGCACAAGACTCTCATAGAAGAAATTAAAAAGGCTCTCACAAGAGAGCTAGAAGAAAAGTGGGAAAAGGAAAGGGAAGCTTGGTAAGAGAGTCTGGATAAGTCATCCCACTCATTTAAAGATAGAGTGGATAAAGAAATCAAATACTTAAAAATCAGAATTAGTGAGTTGTAAAAAGAAAATAGGTCTTTAAAAAATAAAGTTGGTGAAGTGAAAAAAAATTCCATAGAACAAAACAACTCACTTAAAAACTCAATTGGACAATTAGAAAAATATATAAAAAATTGAGTGAAGAAAATAATTAATTGAAAATCAGAATTTAACAAATGGAATTGAATGATTTGAGGAGACACCAAGAATCAATCAAGCAAGACCAAAAAAAAAAAAAAAAATTAACAATGGAAAAAATGTAAAATACCTTCTTAGAAAGACAACAGACCTAGAAAATAGAGTTAGGAGAGACAATGTAAGAATTATTAGACTCCCTGAAAAATATGATTAAAAAAAAGAGCCTGGACACTATTTTCTAGGAAATTATCAAAGAGAACTGCCCAGAAGTTGTAGAAACAGAGTGTAAAATAGACATTGAAAGAATTCATCGATCACCTATTGAAAAGGACCCTAAAATCAAAATTCCAAGAAACATAGTGGCTAAATTCCAGAACCAACAAACAAAAGAAAAACCATTACAAACTGCTAGAAAAAAAATCATTTCAAATATAGAGGAGCCACAATAAGGATTACCCAAGATCTAGCAACTTCCACATTAAAGGATCAAAGGGCCTGGAATCTAATATTCTGAAAAGCTAAAGAACTTGCAATGCAGCCAAAAATAACTTACCCAGCCAAAATGAGCATTTTCTTCCAGGGAAGAAGATGGACATTCAACGAAATAAGTGAATTTCATCTTATTTTGATGAAAAAAAAAACAGATCTAAAGAAAAAGTTTGATTTCCAAATATAGAACTCAAGAAATTGCTAAATAGGTAAAAAGAAATTTTGGGAACTATATTTCTGCTATAAAGATACATAAAGAACACATGTATAATTTGATCTAGAAACTAGAGATGTAAAGGAAATTGTACCAGAAAAAGGGTAAAGTGGGGGTACTGCATCTCATGAAGAGGAAAAGGTAAACTATTATATCTGAAAGAAAGAATGGAGGGGGATGAACATAGTCTATATCATATTCTCATTAGAATTGGCTTAAAGAGAAAAATATAGACATATTCAATTTATGGTGAAACTCCTTCCACTTCATTAAAAAATATTTGAGGGGAAAAGTAAAAACGGAAGGAATAAGCTAAGAGGGAGAATACAGAAATTGTGAGGAAAAGGGATACAACAGCAGGAGAAACTCTAAGATGGGAGAAGGATACGAAAAAGGGAGGGCTGTGAAAAACAAGTGGTGCTCACAAGTTTAATACCGGGGAGGGGGGTATCGGGGCAAAAAAGGAGAAAAGCATAAGCAGGGGTTAAACTGATGACAAGCAATACAGAATTAGTCATTTTAACATAAATGTTAATGGAGTAAACTCCCCCATAAAGAGGAAGAAGTTAGCAGACTGGATTAAAAGCCAGAATCCTACAATATGTTGTTTACAGGAAACACACCTGAAACAGGTTGATACATACAGAATAAAGGGAAAAAATTGGAGCAGAATCTACTATGCTTCAGGTGAAGCCAAAAAAAGCAGGGGTAGCCATCCTCATCTCAAATCAAGCAAAAGCAAAAATTGATCTAATTGAAAGAGATAAAGAAGGCCACTATATCTTGCTAAAGGGTAACGTAGATAATGAACCAATGTCAATATTATACATATATGGTGTAGCATCTAAATTCTTTTTTTTTATTATATATTTTTTATAATATTATCCCTTGTATTCATTTTTCCAAATTATCCTCCCTCTCTCTTTACTCCCTCCCCCCCGATGACAGGCAATCCCATACATTTTACATGTGTTACAATATAACCTAGATACAATACATGTGTGTAAATACCATTTTCATGTTGCACAATAAGCATTAGATTCCGAAGGAACATGTAACCTGGGCAGACAGATATTAGTGCTAACAATTTACATTCACTTCCCAGTGTTTCTTCTCTGGGTGTAGCTACCTCTGTCCATCATTGATCAACTGGAAGTGAGTTGGCTCTTCTTTATGTTGAAGATTTCCACTACCATCAGAATATATCCTCATACAGTATTGTTGTTGAAATGTACAGTGATCTTCTGGTTCTGCTCATTTCACTCAGCATCAGTTGAAGTAAGTCTCTCCAAGCCTCTCTGTATTCCTCCTGCTGGTCACTTCTTACAGAGCAATAATATTCCATAACCTTCATATACCATAATTTACCCAACCATTCTCCAACTGATGGACATCCATTCATCTTCCAGTTTCTAGCTACAACAAAAAGAGCTGCCACAAATGTTTTGGCACATATAGGTCTCTTTCTGCTCTTTAGTATTTCTTTGGGATATAAGCCCAGTAGTAGTACTGCTGGGTCAAAGGGTATGCACAGTTTGATAACTTTTTGGGCATAGTTCCAAATTGCTCTCCAGAATGGCTGGATTCTTTCACAACTCACCAGCAATGTATTAGTGTCCCAGTTTTCCCACATCCCCTCCAACATTCATTATTATTTGTTCCTGTCATCTTAGCCAATCTGACAGGTGTGTAGTGGTAACTCAGAGTTGTCTTAATTTGCATTTCTCTGATCAGTAGTGATTTGGAACACTCTTTCATATGAGTGGATATAGTTTCAATTTCTTCATCTGAGAATTGTCTGTTCATATCCTTTGACCCTTTATCAATTGGAGAATGGTTTGATTTCTTATAAATTAGGGTCAGTTCTCCATATATTTTGGAAATGAGACCTTTGTCAGAACCTTTGTTTTTAAAAATATTTTCCCAATTTGTTACTTCCCTTCTAATCTTGTTTGCATTAGTATTGTTTGTACAGAAACTTTTTAGTTTGATGTAATCAAAATCTTCTATTTTGTGATCAATAATGATCTCTAGCTCTCCTCTGGTCATAAATTCCTTCCTCCTACAGGTCTGAGAGGTAGACTATCCTCTGTTCCTCTAATCTATTTATTATCTCACTCGTTATGCCTAAATCATGGACCCATTTTGATCTTGTCTTGGTATATGGTGTTAAGTGTGGATCCATATCTAATTTCTGCCATATTAATTTCCAGTTTTCCCAACAGTTTTTTCCAAATAATGAATTTTTATCCCTAATGTTGGTATCTTTGGGTTTGTCAAAGATTAGAATGCTATAGATGTACCCTTTTTTGTCCTTTGTATCTAATCTGTTCCACTGATCTACCGGTCTATTTCTTAGCCAATACCAAATGGTTTTGGTGACTGCTGCTATATAATATAGCTTTAGATCAGGTACACTAAGACCACCTTCCTCTGAGTTTTTTTTCATTAGTTCCCTTGAAATTCTCGACCTTTTATTCTTCCATATGAATTTTGTTGTTATTTTTTCTAGGTCATTGAAATAGTTTCTTGGGAGTCTGATTGGTATAGCACTAAATAAATAGATTAGTTTGGGGAGTATTGTCATCTTTATTATATTCGCTCGGCCTATCCAAGAGCACTGAATGTCTTTCCAATTATTTAAATCTGACTTTATTTTTGTGGCAAGTGTTTTATAATTTTTCTCATATAATTCCTGACTTTTCTTTGGTAGATGGATTACCAAATACTTTATACCCTCAACATTTGTTTGGAATGGAATTTCTCTTTGTGTCTCTTGCTGTTGCATTTTGTTGATGATGTATAAAAATGCTGAGGATTTATGTGGATTTATTTTGTATCCTGCCACTTTGCTGAAATTTTGAATTATTTCTAATAGCTTTTTAGCAGAGTCTTTGGGGTTCTCTAAGTATACCATCATGTCATCTGCAAAAAGTGATAGTTTGATTTCCTCATTTCCTACTCTAATTCCTTGAATCTCTTTCTCGGCTCTTATTGCCGAGGCTAGCGTTTCTAGTACTATATTGAATAGTAATGGTGATAGTGGGCAACCTTATTTCACTCCTGATCTTACTGGGAAAGGTTGCAATTTATTTCTATTGCATATTATGCTTACTGACGGTCTTAAATATATGTTCCTGATTATACTAAGGAATAGTCCATTTATTCCTATACTCTCAAGAGTTTTTAGTAGGAATGGATGTTGGATTTTGTCAAATGCTTTTTCTGCATCTATTGAGATGATCATATGGTTCTTATTAATTTGATTATTAAGATGGTCAATTATATTAATAGTTTTCCTAATATTAAAATAGCCCTGCATTCCTGGAATAAATCCTACTTGATCATAGTGTATTATCCTGGAGATGATTTTCTAAAGTCTTTTTGCTAATATCTTATTTAAGATTTTAGCATCAATATTCATTAAGGAAATTGGTCTATAATTTTCTTTCTCAGTTTTCGATCTACCTGGTTTAGGTATCAGTACCATGTCTGTGTCTTAAATGGAGTTTGGTAGGACTCCTTCATCCCCTATTTTTTCAAATAGTTTATGTAACATTGGGGCTAATTGTTCTTTAAATGTTTGGTAGAATTCACATGTGAATCCATCTGGTCCTGGGGATTTTTTCCTGGGGAGTTGATTAATAGCTTGTTCTATTTCCTTTTCTGAAATGGGACTATTTAAGCAATTTATCTCTTCCTCTGTTAATCTAGGAAGCCTATATTTTTGGAGCAAGTCATCCATTTCACTTAAGTTATCAAATTTATTGGCATAAAGTTGGGCAAAGTAACTCCTTATTATTTCTCTAATTTCCTCTTCATTGGTGGAAAGATCCCCCTTTTCATTTGTAAGACTAACAATTTGATTTTCCTCTTTCTTTTTTCTGATCAAATTTACCAAAGGTTTATCTATTTTATTGGCTTTTTCATAAAACCAACTCTTGGTTTTATTTATTAATTCAATAGTTTTTTTTTACTTTCAATATTATTGATTTCTCCTTTTAATTTTTGTATTTTAAGTTTAATTTTTGGTTGGGGGTTTTTAATTTGATCTTTTTCTAGCTTTTTAAGTTGCAGGCCCAATTCGTTAATTTTCTCTTTCTCTATTTTCTTCAAATAAGCCTCTAAAGATATAAAATTTCCCCTTATTACTGTTTTAGCTACATCCCACAGATTTTGGTATGATATCTCATCATTGTCATTATCTTGGGTGAAATTATTAATTGTTTCTATAATTTGCTGTTTCACCCAGTCATTCTTTAAGATGAGATTGTTCATTTTCCAATTACTTTTTGGTCTATTTACCCCTAACTTTTTACTGAATGTAGCTTTTATTGCATTGTGATCTGAGAAGAAGGCATTTATTATTTCTGCCTTCCTACATTTAATTTTGAGATCTTTATGTCCTAATATATGGTCTATTTTTGTATAGGATCCATGAACTGCTGAGAAGAAAGTATATTCCTTTCTATTGCCATTCAGTTTTCTCCAAAGGTCTATCATACCTAGTTTTTCTAATGTTCTATTTACTTTTTTAATTTCTTTCTTGTTTGTTTTGTGGTTTGATTTGTCTAAATCTGAGAGTGCAAGGTTGAGATCTCCCACTATTATAGTTTTACTGTCTATTTCTTCTTGCAACTCTCTTAACTTTTCCTTTAGAAAGTTAGATGCTATACCACTTGGTGCATATATGTTTAGTATCGATATGGCTTCATTATTTATGTTACCTTTCAGCAGGATATAGTTTCCTTCCTTATCTCTTTTAATTAGATCAACTTCTGCTTTTGCTTGATCTGAGATAAGGATAGCTACCCCTGCTTTTTTGGCTTTACCTGAAGCATAATAGATTCTGCTCCATCCTTTTACCTTTACTCTATATGTATCTCCCTGCTTTAAGTGTGTTTCCTGTAAACAACATATTGTAGGGTTCTGATTTTTGATCCAGTCTGCTATCCGTCTCCGTTTGATGGGAGCGTTCATCCCATTCACATTTACAGTTAAAATTACTAATTCTGTATTTCCTGCCATCATATTATCCCCAGATTATGCTTTTTCCCTTGAGCCCCTGATCCCCTCCCTGATATTTTATTTACAGGCCCCCCTTGTGACTCGCAGCCCTCCCTTTTTTTAGTATCCCTCCCCCCTCCCTCCAAGTCCCTTCACTTACTCTCCTTTTCCTTTTCCCTTTTCCTCTCCACCCTTTTAATGAGGTGAGAGAAAAGTCTCTGAAAAACAAATATGTCAATTATTTACTCTTTGAGCCTCTTCTGATGAGAATAAGATTCACACAATGATTCTCCCCCTCACTAAATTCCCTCAGATATGGTGTATTTTCTATGCCTTCTTCCTGGGATGTAGTTTCCCTCTTTTTATCATTCCTTCCCCTTGTTCTGAAACGACCTCCTTCCCTTTATTACACCCCCCTTTATTTTTCTTTTATATCAGTAAAATCAAATTATCCTTGAGTACTTTTTATATACCCACAACAGAGTTTCAGTTCTCAAGGGTTCTGTGTACCTTTTTCTGTTTCTCTTCAGTCTTGTGGATGTAGATCAAATTTTTTGTTTAAGTCTGGTTTTTTTCTTAGAAACATATAGAATTCCTCTATTTCATTGAATGACCATCTTCTTCCATGGAAAAAGATGCTAAACTTAGCTGGGTAGTTCATTCTTGGTTGTAGTCCTTGATCTTTTGCCTTACAGAATATCCTGTTCCTGGCCCTTCTATCTTTTAATGTGGAGGCAGCCAGATCTTGAGTGACCCTTATTGTGGCACCTTGGTATTTAAATTGTTTTTTTCTAGCTGCTTGCAAGATTTTCTCCTTTGTGTGGTAATTCTGCAGCTTAGCCACAATATTCCGTGGTGTTCTTTTTTTAGGGTCTATTTCAGAAGGAGTTCGATGCATTCTTTCAACATCTACTTTCCCTTCTGTTTCTATTATCTCTGGACAGTTCTCTTTGATAATTTCCTGTAAAATAGAATCTAGGCTCTTTTTTTGGTCATAGTTTTTGGGAAGTCCAATGATCCACAGATTATCTCTTCTAGATCTATTTTCCAGATCTATAGATTTTCCCAGTAAGTATTTGACGTTGTTCTCCAGCTTCTCATTTTTTTTGTTTTGTTTGACTGATTCTTGGGTTCTCTGTGAATCATTCATTTCTATTTGTTCCATCCTGACTTTTAAGGAGTTATTTTCTTCTTTCACAGTTTTTAGTTCTTTTTGTAAATGCCCAATTTTGTTTTTAAATGAATTATTTTGCTCTATTGAATTTTTTCCATTTCCCTAATTTTTTTGAGAATTATTTTTTTTTCCAATTCAGAAATTCATTTTCTTGAGACTTTTTTATCTTTTCCAATTCAGAAATCCTACTTTCCTCTGATTTTTTAACCTTTTCTAATTCACAAATTTTGTTTCCCTGCATCTCCTGTGAATTCTTTATTTTTTCCAACTCCAATTTCAGGACGTTGTTATTCTCTATCATAGCTTCCCTTTCCTTTCCCCATTTTTCTTCAAACTCTCTTAACTTTTTAATAGTCTCTTCTAGGAGAGAGTTATGTGATGGAGGGCAGGAATCATTCCCCTTTAGGTTGTTATCTGCTGACTCTCTGCTGTTAACTTCCTTGGGGTTGGATACCTGCTCTTTCTCTGTGTAGAATGAGTCAATGGTTCTTTTTGGCTTCTTACTCATACTTGAAAAATCTTTTGGGATTTGTCCCTGGGGTAGGAATTTATTTATTTATTTCTTTACCAGCTTCCTCCCAGACTGGATAGATGCAGCTAAGAGAGAGCTCTGGGAGAGAGTTCCCCACCCCCTCCCTGGAAGTGCCTCAGAGGTGACTAGCACTGCTGTGCCTTGAGGGCGCTGTGTTCTAGCGGCTTCCCTGAGGTTTGAGACCGAACAGTAAAGGCAACACAAAGCCCAGCCTATGCGTCCCAGTTGGGCGTGGATGTCTGCAGCAGGTGACGGGAAAAGCCCCTGCACTCAAACTGGAAGTGTCTGCCAGAAACCACGGTCCCTATTTCAAAGGTTCTTCTTCTCTGGGACTTCCGGAGCTGAGTTCCACACCCTCCAGCTGAGCTAGGCAGTGTGTGTTGCCTTGGGAAGTATCCACCCACTTCTCAATCTCTTAACTAGTCTCAGGTGGGAGCTAGGGGCCACACTCCCCAGTGCCAAGATCTGCTGAGTCACCCCCAGGATCTGGGAAGATCTAATCTATCTTTGAATTTTTAAAGTAGTTTAGATTTCTCTTCTGAACTGCTGTATTATAAGCAGAGAAGAGCTAACAGCCTGTGCCAGATTCCTTTATCTCAGTGGCTTCTCTGATCCCAGAGCCCTTCCCAGCGTGATTAGCGCAGTATGTTAGCACCCAGCCATCTGTGCTGGCCTCTCTTCTTCCTCCCCTGGGAACTGACCTTTTCTGTTGAAACTCCAGATTCTCTTCAGCTGGTAAGTCGTGCTTCCAGTCCTTGTGGTATCTATCAGTCCAACGCTATTTCTGAGGCTGATTTATCTAATTGGTTGTGAGGGAGTAAGGACGTTCACAGAGTCGTGTGTTTCTTCTCTGCCATCTTGGCTCTGCCCCCCAGCATCTAAATTCTTAAAACAGAAATTGAGAGAGCTCCAAGAAGAAATAGACAGCAAAACTATAACAGTGGGGATCTCAACCTTGCATTCTCAGAATTAGATAAATCAAACCACAAAATAAATAAGAAAGAAGTCAAAGAGGTAAATAGAACATTAGAAAAGTTAGATGTGATAGATCTTTGGAGAAAACTAAATGGAGACAGAAAGGAATATACTTTCTTCTCAGCAGTTCATGGAACCTATACAAAAACTGATCATATATTAGGACATTGAAACCTCAAACTCAAATGCAGGAAGGCAGAAATAGTAAATGCATCCTTTTCAGATCACAATGCAATGAAAATTACATTCAATAAAAAGCCAGGGGAAAATAGATTAAAATATAATTGGAAACAGCAAATTATAGGCATAATTAATAACTTCATCCAAGAAAATGACAATAATAAGACATCATACCAACATATGCGGGATGCAGCCAAAGCAGTAATAAGGGGAAATGTTTTTATTTCTAGAGGCCTACTTGCATAAAATAGAGAAAGGGAAGGTCAATGAATTGGGCTTGAAACTAAAAATGCTAGAAAAGGAACAAATTAAAACACCCCAGACAAACATGAAACTTGAAATTCTAAAAATAAAAGGAGAGATAAATTAAATTGAAGTTAAAAAAAAAAAAAACTATTCAATTTTATTGATTTGGTTCTATGAAAAAAAATTAGGCAAATGCTTAGTAAATCTGATTTTAAAAAGGAAAGAGGAAAATCAAATTTTTAGTCTTAAAAATGAAAAGGGAGAACTCGCCACTAATGAAGAGGAAATTAAAGCAATAATTAGGAGTAACTTTGTCCAACTTTATGCCAATAAATTCGATAACTTAAATGAAATGGAAGAATACCTTCAAAAATATAGCTTGCCTAGATTAACAGAGGAAGAAGTAAATTAGTTAAACAGTCCCATCTTAGAAAAAGAAGTAGAACAAACTATTAACCAACTCCCTAAGAAAAAATCCCCAAGACCAGATGGATTTACATGTGAATCCTACCAAACATTTTTTTTAATTTTATTAATTTTATAATTATACATTTTTGATAGTATATATGCATGAGTAATTTTTTATAACATTATCCCTTGTATTCATTTTTCCAGATTTTTCCCCTCCCTCCCTCTACTCCCTCCCCTAGATAACAGGCAATCTCATACATTTTACATGTGTTACAGTATAACCTAGATATAATATATGTGTGTAAATCCAATTTTCTTGTTGCACGTTAAGTATTGGATTCCAAAGGTATAAGTAACCTGGGTAGATAGACAGTAGTGCTAATATTTTACAGTCAATTCCCAGTGCTCCTTCTCTTGGTGTAGCTGTTTCTGTCCATCATTGACTGGAAGTGAGTTCGATCTTCTTTATGTTGAAGATATCCACTTCCATCAGCATACATCTTCATACATTATTGTTGTTAAAGTGTATATTGATCTTCTGGTTCTGCTCATTTCACTAAACATCAGTTCATGCAAGTCTCTCCAAGCCTCTCTGTATTCCTCCTGCCGGTCATTTCTTACAAAGCAATAATATTCCATAGCCTTCATATACCATAATTTACCCAACCATTCTCCAATGGATGGACATCCATTCATCTTCCAGTTTCTAACCACTATGAAAAGAGCTGCTACAAACATTTTGTCACACACAGGTCCCTTTCCCCTCTTTAGTATTTCTTTGTGATAGAAGCCCAGTAGTAGCACTGCTGGGTCAAAGGGTATGCACAGTTTGATAACTTTTTGGGCATAGTTCCAAATTGCTCTCCAGAATGGCTGGGTTCTTTCACAACTCACCAGCAATGTATTAGTGTCCCAGTTTTCCCACATCCCCTCCAACATTCATCATTATTTGTTCCTGTCATCTAAGCCAATCTGACAGGTGTGTAGTGGTAACTCAGAGTTGTCTTAATTTGCATTTCTCTGATCAGTAGTTATTTGGAACACTCTTTCATATGAGTGGGATATAGTTTCAATTTCATTATTTGAGAATTGTCTGTTCATATCCTTTGACCATTTATCAATTGGAGAATGGTTTGATTTCTTATAAATTAGGATCAATTCTCTATATATTTTGGAAATGAGACCTTCATCAGAACCTTTAACTATAAAAATATTTTCCCAATTTGTTACTTTCCTTCTAATCTTGTTTGAATTAGTATTGTTTATATAGAAACTTTTTAGTTTGATGTAATTAAAATTTTCTATTTTGTGATCAATAATGATCTTTAGTTCTCCTCTGGTCATAAATTCCTTCCTCCTCCACACGTCTGAAAGGTAGACTATCCTCTGTTCCTTGAAACTATTTATGATCTCATTCTTTATTCCTAAATCATGGACCCATTTTGATTTTATCTTGGTATATGGTGTTAAGTGTGGGTCCATATCTAATTTCTAGCATACTAATTTCCAGTTTTCCCAACAGTTTTTTTCAAATAATGCATTTTTATCCCTAATGTTGGTATCTTTGGGTTTATCAAACACTAGATTGCTATAGTACCCTTTTTAGTCCTTTGTACCTAATCTGTTCCACTGTTCCACCGGTCTATTTCTTAGCCAATACCAAATGATTTTGGTGACTGCTGCTATATAATATAGCTTTAGATCAGGTACACCTAGGCCATCTTCATCTGACTTTTTTTTTTTTATTAATTGCCTTGAAATTCTCGACCTTTTATTCTTCCATATGAATTTTGTTGTTATTTTTTTCTAGGTCATTAAAATAGTTTCTTGGGAGTCTGATTGGTATAGCACTAAATAAATAGATTAGTTTGGGGAGTATTGTCATCTTTATTATATTCGCTCGGCCTATCCAAGAGCACTGAATGTCTTTCCAATTATTTAAATCTGACTTTATTTTTGTGGCAAGTGTTTCCTAATTTTGCTCATAGAATTCCTGATTTTTCTTTGGTAGATGGATTCCCAAATATTTTATACTCTCAACATTTGTTTGGAATGGAATTTCTCTTTGTATCTCTTGCTGTTGCATTTTGTTGATGATATATAAAAATGCTGAGGATTTGTGTGGATTTATTTTTTTCCAGCAACTTTGCTAAAGTTGTGAATTATTTCTAATAACTTTTTATTAGAATCTCTGGGGTTTTCCAGATATGATACCATCATATCATCTGCAAAGAGTGACAGTTTGATTTCCTCATTACCTACTCTTATTCCTTTAATCTCTTTCTCTACTCTTATTGCCGAGGCTAACATTTCTAATACAATATTGAATAGTAATGGTGATAGTGGGGAATCTTGTTTCTCTCCTGATCTTACTGGGAAAGGTTCCAGTTTATCTCCATTGCATATTATGCTTACTGATGGTCATTAAATATATGCTCTTGATTATTCTAAGGAATAGTCCATTTATTCCTATACTCTCAAGAGTTTTTAGTAGGAATGGATGTACTTTTTCTGCATCTACTGAGATGATCATATGGTTTTTATTAATTTGATTATTAATATAGTCAATTATACTAATAGTTTTCCTAATATTAAACCAGCCTTGCATTCCTGGTATAAATCCTACTTGATCATAATGTATTATCCTGGGGATGATTTTCTGAAGTCTTTTTGCTAATATCTTATTTAAGATTTTAGCATCAATATTCATTAAGGAAATTGGTCTATAGTTTTCTTTCTCAGTTTTCGATCTACGTGGTTTAGGTATCAGTACTATGTCTGTGTCATAAAATAAGTTAGCAGGACTCCTTAACCCCCTATTTTTTCAAATAGTTTATGTAACATTGGGGCTTGTTGTTCTTTAAATGTTTGGTAGAATTCACATGTAAATCCATCTGGTCCTGGGGATTTTTTCCTGTGGAGGTGATTAATAGCTTGTTCTATTTCCTTTTCTGAAATGCGACTATTTAAGCAATTTATCTCCTCCTCTGTTAATCTAGGAAGCCTATATTTTTGGAGCAAGTCATCCATTTCACTTAAGTTATCAAATTTATTGGCATAAAGTTGGGCAAAGTAACTCCTTATTATTTCTCTAATTTCCTCTTCATTGGTGGAAAGATCCCCCTTTTCATTTGTAAGACTAACAATTTGATTTTCCTCTTTCCTTTTTCTGATTAGATTTACCAAAGGTTCATCTATTTTATTGGCTTTTTCATAAAACCAACTCTTGGTTTTATTTATTAATTCAATAGTTTTTTACTTTCAATATTATTGATTTCTCCTTTTAATTTTAGTATTTCAAGTTAGATTTTTGGTTGGGGGGGTTTTAATTTGGTCTTTTTCTAGCTTTTTAAGTTGCAGGCCCAATTCATTAATCTTCTCTTTCTCTGTTTTGTTCAAATAAGCCTCTAAAGAAATAAAATTTCCCCTTATTACCGCTTTAGCTGCATCCCACAGATTTTGGTATTATGTCTCATCATTGTCATTATCTTGGGTGAAAATGTTAATTGTTTCTATAATTTGCTGTTTCACCCAGTCATTCTTTAAAATGATATTATTCAGTTTCCAATTACTTTTTGGTCTTTTTACCCCTACCTTTTTGTTGAATGTAGTTTTTATTGCATTGTGATCTGAGAAGAAGGCATTTATTTTCTGCCTTCCTGCATTTAATTTTGAGATATTTATGTCCTAATATGTGGTCTATTATTGTATAGGTTCCATGAACTGCTGAGAAGAAAGTATATTCCTTTCTATCACCATTCAGTTTTCTCCAAAGGTCTATCATACCTAGTTTTTCTAATGTTCTATTTACTTTTTTAATTTCTTTCTTATTTGTTTTGTGGTTTGATTTGTCTAAATCTGAGAGTGCAAGGTTGAGATCTCCCACTATTATGGTTTACCAAACATTTAAAGAACAATTAGCCCCAATGTTTTATAAATTATTTGAATAAATAGGGGATGAAGGAGTCCTACTAAAATCCTTTTATGACACAGATATAGTACTGATACCTAAACCAGGTAGATTGAAAACAGAGAAATAATATTATAATCCAATCTCCCTAATTAATATTGATGCTAAAATCTTAAATAAAATATTAGCAAAAAGATTACAAAAAATCATCCCCAGATTAATACACTTTGACCAAGTAGGATTTATATCAAAAATGCAGGGCTGGTTCAGTGTTAGGAAAACTATTAGCATAATAGACTCTATCAATAACCAAATTAAGAAAAAACATATGATCATTTCAATAGATGAAGAAAAAGCATTTGACAAAATCCAACATCCATTCCTACTAAAAAACACTTGAGAGTATAGGAATAAATGGATTCTTCCTTAAAATAGTCAGGAGCATCTATTTAAAACTGTCAGTAAGTTTCATATGTAATGGGGATAAACTGGAATCTTTCCCAGTAAGATCAGGAGTGAAACAAGGTTGCCCATTATCACCATTACTATTCAATATTGTATTAGAAACACTAGCCTGAGCAATAAAAGTCGAGAAAGAGATTAAAGGAATTAGAGTAGGTAATGAGGAAACCAAACTATCACTCTTTACAGATGACATGATGGCATACTTAGAGAACCCCAGAGATTCTACTAAAAAGCTATTAAAAATAATCCACAACTTTAGCAAAGTTGCAGGATATAAAATAAATCCACATAATTCCTCAGGATTTTTATACATCACCAACAATATCCAACAACAACATGTACAAAGAGAAATTCCATTCAAAATAACTGTCGATTGTATAAAATATTTGGAAATCTATCTATCAAAGGAAAGTCAGGAATTATATGAGCAAAAATTACACAACACTTGCTACAAAAATAATGTCAGATTTAAATAATTGGAAAGTCTTAAGTGCTCTTGAATAGACCAAGCAAATATAATAAAGATGACAATTCTCCCTAAACTATTCTACTTATTTAGTCTATATACCAATCAGACTCCCAAGAAACTATTTTAATGACTTAGAAAAAATAACAACAAAATTCATATGGAAGAACAAAAGGTTGAGAATTTCAAGAGAATAATGAAAAAAAAATCAAATGTCTAAAATATTTTATAAAAGAGTGGTCACCAAAATCATTTAGTATTGGCTAAGAAATGGATTAGTTGATCAGTGGAATAGGATACGTTCGCAAGACAAAATAGTCAATAACTATAGCAATCTAGTATTTGAAAAACCCAAAGATCCCAACTTTTGGGATAAGAATTCATTATTTAACAAAAACTGTTGGGAAAACTGGAAATTTGTTTGGCAGAAATTAGGCATGGGCCCACACTTAACACCACATACTAAGATAAGATCAAAGTGGATCCATGATTTAGACACAAAGAATAAAATAATAAATAAATTAGAGGAATATAGGATAGTTTACCTCTCAGGCTTGTGGAGGAGGTAGGAATTTATGACCAAAGAAGAACTAGAGATCATTATTGATCACAAAATAGAAATAATTTATTACATCAAATTAAAAAGTCTGTGTACAAATAAAACTAATGCAAACAAGATTAGATGGAAAGTAAAAAACTGGGAAAATATTTTTACAATTAAAGGTTCTGATAAAGGCCTCATTTCTTAAATATATAGAGAACTGACTGTAATTTATAAAAATCAAGCCATTCTCCAATTGATATATGGTCAAAGGATATGAACAGACAATTTACAGATGATGAAATTGAAACTATTTCCACTCATATGAAAGAATGTTCCAAATCACTATTGATCAGAGAATAGCCAATTAAGACAACTCTGAGATACCACTACATACCTTTCAGATTGGCTAAGATGACAGGAAAAAGTAATGATGAATGTTGGAGGGGATGTGGGAAAACTGGAACACTGATGCATTGTTGGTGGAGTTGTGAACGAATCCAACCATTCTGGAGAGCAATCTGGAATTATGCCCAAAAAGTCATCAAACTGTGCATACCCTTTGATCTAGCAATGCTATTACTGGGCTTATATCCCAAAGAAATATTAAAGAAGGAAAAGGGACCTGTATGTGCCAAAATGTTTGTGGCAGCCTTTTTTTGTAGTGCTAGAAACTGGAAAATGAATGGATAACCATCAACTGGAAAATGGTTGGGTAAATTGTGGCATATGAATGTTATGGAATATTATTGTTTTGTAAGAAATGACCAGCAGGATGAATCCAGAGAGGCTTGTAGAGACTTACATGAATTGATACTAAGTGAAATTAGCAGAACCAGGAGATCAATATGCACTTCAACAACAATACTGTATGAGGATATATTCTGATGGAAGCAGATATCTTTAAGAAAGAGAAGATCTAATTCAGTTCCATTTGATCAATGATGGACAGAATCAGCTACCCCCAGAGAAAGAACACTGGGAAATGATTGTAAACTGTTTGCATTTTTTGTTTTCTTCCCAGGTTATTTTTACCTTCTGAATCCAATTCTTCCTGTACAACAAGAAAATTAGGTTCTGCACACATATATTGCATCTATGGTATACTATAATATATCTAACATGTATATGACTGCCTGCCATCTAGGGGAAGGGGTGAAGAGAAGGAAGGGAAAAATCAGAACAGAAGTGAGTGCAAGGCATAATGTAAAAAATTACCCATGCATATGTACTATCAAAAAAAGTTATAATTATAGAATAAAAATATTTTTTAAAAAGTTCAATTGGCCAAATACAAAGAGATAAAAAAGCTAACTGAAGAAAATAATTCATTAAAAATTAGAGTTGAACAAATGGAAATAAATGACTCACTGAGACATCAAAAATCAGTCAAAAAATTTTTAAAAATGAAAAAAATAGAATAAAATGTAAATACCTCATTGGAAAAACAACCGACTTGAAAAACAGAACAAGGAGAGAACAGTTTAAGTATTATTTGACTACTTGAAAACCACAATGAAACAAAAGGGCCTAGATAAGATCTTTCAGGAAATCCTCAAGGAAAGCTGCCCTTATGTCCTAAAACTAAGTGGTTTAAAAAACCATCTGGATTTGCATCCATAAAGAGGAGTGTGGGGACTGAATGTAGGTCACAACATAGTATTTTCACCTTTTTTGGTGTCGTTTGCTTGCTTTTTTCCCTTATTTTTTGATCTCATTTTTCTTGTGCAGCATGATTGTTTTGAAAATATGTATAGAAGAATTGCATATGTTTATCATATATTGAATTACTTGTTATTTAGGGGAGAGGATGAGAGAAAGGGAGGGAAAAATTTGGAACACAAGGTTTTACAAGGGTGAATGTTAAAATTATCTATGTGCATATTTTGAAAATAAAAAAATGAATTAAAAAAGAGAAATAGTGGATAAAATATTGTATGAAATCCCTCTCCTCTCACCAATTGTCAGGCCTTGAATATGCAGTTTCAGATCATCAAATTCTAGTCTCTTTTCTTAGATTCCCAAAAGAATACAATGGCATGAATTTGCTGCCTTGCTAAAGTGTTTTAGACTTTAAAATCTTAGAAGGGTAGTTTGCTGAATTGATTATTATTACATATGACAGAATATTCCAAGTGCTGTACAAGTCAGGCTTCATTGGGTATTTTCTGTCATCAATATGATTTACTTAATATAGCTTTGGGTGAGCCTTACAAAATGGTAATGATTTACTCTGACACTTTATTTTTCTTGGAAAAAAATCACATTTTCCAAACACAGAGAAAGAATGTTGTAACAATCTACATTTTGACATTATTTAACACTTTAAAATCTGCTAAACATTATAAGAATACAAAACATTCCCCAAATGATAAGTGGTCAAAAGAAATAAACAATTTTCAGATGAGAAAATTAAATCCATCTCTATTCATACAAAAAATATATTCTAAATCATTCCTGATTAGAGAAATACAATTTAAAACAACTTTGAGATACTACTTCACACTTCTCAGACTGGCTAAGATGACAGGAAAAGATTATGACAAATGTTGGAGGGAATGTGGGGAAAGTGGGACATTGATGCATTGTTGTTGGAGTTGTGAACTGATCCAATCATTCTGGAGAGCAATTTATAGACCAAAGGGCGATGGAACTATGCATCCCCTTTGACCCAGTAGTGCCAATATTGGATCAGTATTCCAAGGAAATGATAAAGGAGGGGAAAGGACTCACATATGCAAAATTATTTGCAGCAGCTCTTTTTGTGGTAGCAAAGAATTGGAAAATGAGTAGATGCCCATCAGTTGGGGAATAGATGAATAAGTCATGGTATATAAAGTTAATAGAATGTTATTATTCTATAAAAATGTATAAGCTGATCATAGAAAGGCCTGGAAAGAATGAACTGATGCTGAGTGAAACAAGTAAAACCAGAAATGCATTGTATACAATATCAGCAAGATTGTGTGATGATCAACTATGAAAGACTTGGTTCTTCTGAGTGATTCAGTGATCCAAGATAATCCCAAATTTTGGATAGAAAACACCATCTTCATCCAAAAAGAAAACTAGGAGATTAAATGTAAATCAACAAATGCTATATTCACTCATTTTTCTGTTTTTGTTTTTGTTTTTTGTTTTGTTTTGTTTTGTTTTCTGTGATTTTTCCCTTTTATTCTGATTTTTCTCTTTCAACATAATTCATAAAGAAATGTGCTTTAAAAAATTAATATACATGTATAACCTGAAAAAATGTTAAAAAATAAGAGAAAAAAAGAATCTTGGCCTTGACTGCTGCCTAACCTGCTGATGCATCTATGTATCCTTCAACCTTTCTATCTATCTCCCCACTGCATCCTTAGGACTTTCATGCCTTTTTATCCATCCTATATCTGAATTCTTTTGTAAGTTTTGTTTACCCAATTTATATTGTAAGCTTATCTCACTTTTTAAAAAAATTTACATTCCTAACACTTAGAAGAGAGTTTGGGATTTAATAAACTCATTAATTTATTAATGTAGCTATTCATTTAATTTATTGAATCTCAAAGTGACCTGAACACAGAAGGCTACTTAAAAAATGAATAATTTCTAGGTAATGCTATAAGACCATGAATCATGGAGCAATGCAGCCTCCAAGTAATCCCAGTTAGAAGTTACCCAAGGGGTAATAGGGTAGCATAGATAGCATATTAATGTCTGTAAAGTTGCCTGGAGTAACTAGTATAAAAGATGTTCCCAGAAAATATGTCTTTGGAAATTGACATATGTATAATAACCAGAAAAATAAGAGAAGCCTTAAACTGATGGGTTTAAACCCACAGAATATTAAATGACAGCTTCTAAAGCTATATATACAGGAAGTATGTTGAGGCTAGCTCAAATCTCCTTTCTCAAGAGTTGATTATTAAAATTTCAGTGTGAGAATTTATATCTGAATTATGGGCAAATGACCTGAATTAGAGTCTGATTTGTGGTTGCTGTTGTTGATGGTCTTGTCTTAAAAATAATGGAGAAAATGTTAATAATGCAGATTAGATTTAAAAGTCTGTTGTCTAAATTTTTTTTGACTGAGGAGCTGATTGTTAAACATTTATGATCACATTCCTAATTATATAATTCTCATGTAAAAGACATTTGGGGGGATAAGGAGGAGTCATCAGCATCCTTTACCCAAGTTGAGAAGATCTGAATGTGTTTTATATAACTAGTGAGAATACCTACCTTGGTGAGATCAAGATTGAAGTATATATAAAATATAGTCTACAATTCCCACAATTAGCTTTATAAAGAATTTTTAGAAATATCAATAATATCATTTAATAGTTGATAAAATTAAGATTCAGAATAGTTACTTGATCAGTTCAAATATTTTATTTAGTTCAAATCCAGTGCTCTTTCTCATATGGCCAATGCTGCTGCCATTGCTCTTACTAATGATGAAGACTGAGTCATGGTTACACACAACTTCAAGGTTTATAACATGATTTCTTCCCTATGACCTCTCTATTTCCCTATATTTCAACCTGCCTCAAAGCTAGCCTTTTATGTATCCTCGTTCTTTAGAGCCACCATTGAATCTCAAAGGTCCAGGATGATTTCTTAATTTAAGTCTAGTGGATAACTGCATGATTCATGCTCAATCAATAAACATTTGTTTTAGTTAATGACTAACTGCCTCTGGGGGCCATTCCTCATGATTGGAGAGGGTAGAAAGTAGAGAATGGAGAGCTCCTCTCAAGTTCAATGCACCACCAGCTGTCTTAGTCCCAAAGCATTCAGTTTAGTGAAAATTTATGATATGGCTTCACCATCTGGACTGTGGTGACTCACCAGAGTATTAAATGGTCTAGAATCAGGAAGATAAGTTCAAATCTAACCTCTGACACTCACTAGCTATTTGAATCTGGGCTAAGCATTTAACCTCAGCTTCTTCCACTATAAAATGGAGATAATAATTTCAACTATCTATTAGAGATATTGTGAAGATCAAATATGATAATTTTTTAAAGTGCTTAGCACAATGCCTGATACATAGTAAGTGTTATATAACTATTCCCATCATGTTCTAGATGCAGTACTCTTTTCCTGGCCTGGCTTATCAGATTTTATATGCTGTTTTTCCCTCTTAGATTGTGAGTTCTTTGAGGACAGATTTTTTTTTTCTTTTCTTTGTATCCTGAATATTTAACACATTGCCTGGCATATAATAGATGCTTAGTGCTTAATAAATGTTTATTGATAGAATAAATATACTTCACTGTGTTTATCCAGCTATTTGCTTTTGTCATTTCTAGCTTTTGTGGTTCATTCTTTCAAAGAGGATACTGATACTCCATTTGTGACTGAAGAAGACCTTTTTAAATGGCTATCTTTGAAAGTTCTTTATGCTGATGGCCATTTAAGGAAATCCATGTTGATCTAGGAATGACAATGATATTCTGTGGAATAGTTTAAGGATTAGTTGTAAAAGTTCCCATTATGCAGAGATTTTGGACATTATCATAATACCTTGAAGAAAAGTGACTCTTGAGAATGACAGTGAACTGCCATCTTTGAAGGAGTCTTTATGAAGTTTTAAAAATGTTGAAAAGAACTTCATTCCTAATGAGACTTGGATAGTTAACTATTATGGAAAAGAAAATTTGTGAGAGATTAGCTATTGATTTTAATATTCTAGATAGCAAGGAATATAAAGAGTTAACCATTATGGGAGAAGGAAGTAGTATAAAGCACTCAGAAAAAAAATTTTATACTTTATTCCTGAGGGCAACTGACAGTTAACTGCTGCTGGGAAGAAAGCGACAGCTAACTGCTTTTAGAGAAAGATTGTACAGAGAAGACATTCTGAACAACATTTCTGAAGGATACTTTATCTGCCACCTGGGGGAACTCAACTGACATATTTGAGAGGAACTATATTTTGAACAGAATTGAATTGTTGGACTATGGTCAGCAACTCCTTTCTCTTGCCTTTTAAGAGTCCAGAAGTAGCCCTAGTTGTAATTTCCTTTACAGCTAATTTATTGTTTAAATATTTATCTATATCTTTGCCTTATTTGTTATTGTTAATATATAATGTAGGTAATAAAAACAATACATGGTTTGGGGGTTGATAATGAATAAACTATGGAAACGAATAATATGGGAATAAAATATGAAAAAAATATTTATTTTTCCCAAAAATGTTTAATGGTAACTAGAAGAAATAGTTAAATGCTCAATGAAAGTGATTTCTTTTTAAGTAATTTCTAGGGAATATCCAGGTAATATTTACTAAATTGCCTTTGAATCCAGTAAGAGAAGATAATATGTCATAGTAGACTGAGAGGAGTAGATTTTTGTGTCTTCCAGGACATCTGAGAGGTAACATTTATCCTAAAATACATACTCTCAGACCTCCAAACGATTTTTTTATGTGGAGTTTTGTTCATAGGATTGCTACATATGGGTGAACAAAAACCTGCAGTGGGAACATAGGAATATTCTTTCATTCTGTGCTTTCTAAATGATATACTTCCTGAAAACACTAGAGAAATTGCTGGACCCTGAATTCCAGCTTACCTCAAACTTTTATGCTTCTGTGATTCACTGCAGTTGCATATCTGCTCCCTGTACCAGCAATTGTCAGCAGTAATGTGAAACTCTTTTGTTTTCTAGCTGCAATTTAAGAGAGGAAAACTGACCTCTAGTGGAAATAATTAACTCTAATTAACTCTGGTAAACTCTAAGCTCTAGTTTACTTCTTTCATAGCTATTGAACTAGTTCTGGAGTAGGGAAGGGAACTCAAGTTCTGGATTCATCTTAGAATGAACATTCTCAGAGACAATAATAATTTTATCTTTATTGAGCATCTTCAAATTATGCAACATCAAAAATACATAATGGAAAATTGGACCCAATACCACTTGGTATTAGTAGATTTTCTATCACTGGGGATTCATATCTTCCCCACTATTCCATTTTACATCTTTTTTTTCCCCTTGATCTTTCCCTCCTTCATCTTTGTTTTCTTTTTTTTTTTTGTGAAGTCATTTAGTTTGCTTGGTTAAATTCTTACTTTGTCCATTGCCCTTATTATTTTTTTCATTTGAGATCCCTGTATGGTGATCAGGTCTTAACAAAGGTTGGCTGAACCCCAATCCAAACAGTGGGTTTGGCCGTGGTTTAGGTGACTTATAAAGAAGTGGGTGGGCAAGCCCACAGAACATGGCTCTAAGACACAGAATATTGTGACTTATGTTGACTATGAGTGACCATGTTTTACATAGGCTGTCTTTATACCTAGGGTACCCTTCATCATCCTCTCTCTTGGATCCTCCTAGTTCCCTTCAAGACTCAGCTACAATGTCACCTTCTACAGGAAGTCCTCACTGGTGCTCCTACTCAGTGCTCTTCCACATCTCAAAATTATTTTGTATACATTTTATATTCTTATGTATCACATGTTTGTATACTTAGGAAATTGTGGTCTTCTTAGACCCAAATTATCATTAATGTCTTTTTCTTCCCAGTGCATTAGGGTAGGTATTACTAAGGAGTTTTAGCTGCTCAGGAACAAAAACTTTATCTTCATGCTAATGGTGAAATTCATTTGGTCCCTCCTCACCGTCTTTCCCTTCCCTGCCACCCCCCCCCCCAAATATAGGTAATGCAAAAAAAAAAAAAAGAGCATAGGATTCCACCGTCAGAGGGAATCTGTATTTAATCAAATGGCTCAATATAAGATTTAATCATAGGATGAACTCAATTAGAAAAAAAATTTAATGGAAGTGAAAATTGACAAAGATATAATAGGATTTTCACTATTTTCCCTTCATTGATTATTTTTTGCCTATTATTTTAATTTTCAAATATGTCCCATCTCTTTCCTTAAAGGATAGTTTTTTTCTTATATAAAAGATTGAGAAAAATATTAATTACTTCAGCAAAACAAGTCAGCACATCTACTGCCATATTTCAAATGTTCTTTTATATGATCATAACTCTTCACCTCTGCAATGAGTAGGAAAATGATACTTTTTTTTTTCAACTCTTAATTTGGGCCAAGTTTGGACATTATAAATATGAGTTTAATTTTTCTTTCCTTTTTACATTGTTGTAGTTAATTATTTCACATCAGGTCACAGAAGTCTTCTAATGCTTCTCTCTATATATCAAATCATATTAAGAGGCAATTGGTTGGCATAGTAGCCAATGTTGGATCTAGAACTGGAAAACGAGTTCAAATCCTGCTTCAGGTCCTTACTATCTGTGTGGCCCTAGATCTTAACTTCTGTCATTCTCAGTTTTCTCAATTGATGAACATTTACTTTGTTTTCAGTTCTTTGCTATCACACAAAGTGCTGTCACTGCACATTTTAGTGCACACAGGACTTTTCTGTCTTATGGATATATATATATGTGTGTGTGTGTGTGTGTGTGTGTGTGTGTGTGTGCATGTGTTTGTGTATGTGTGTGTGTGTGTGTGTGTGTGTGTGTGTGTGTGTGTGTGTTGAGATCCTGGGTCAAAAGATATGGACATTATTTTCATTTTTTAAAAGTACATTTACAAATTATTTTCTAGAGCTTTTGGCCAAATTCTCTTTGGTTATCTTTTGTAAATCATGGAAACCACTATGACAGAAAATAAGATGCTAAAAAAATAACAAATTACCTCTATTTTAAAAAACTGTTCTGTTACTGTTCAATGCAGGGAACATGGACCTTCTTTCTCTCAGAAATCTGAGCATTTGATACACAATATACACTTGACTTCATGTTGTCCTGGCACCAGACAAAGTGAAGCACAAAGCCAAATTTAAGATCCAAGTAAAACTGGAAAACTTAGAAGTTGTGCCTCCCAACAGCAGGAGCACATCATGAATTCAGTTGGGTTTAATTGCACGCTGTAGTGACTGTATCAGTTGCCATGACAACTAGCCACAACAGCAGTAAATGACTGTTTAGGAGTTTTAACTAAATAAGCACCAGAATGGTATTGGGAAAAAATGTTTTCTAATGCACTGGTAAGAGAGACATCAAATAAAATCATCTTTTTGCCTGACTGCATGAAAGAGAACTTTATTTTGTTTTTCATTCAATAAGTCTTTATGTGCTCCAAATAGACATCCAGATACATGCATCTTGGGTAAAAAAAAAAAAAAAAAAAAAAAAAGCTATGTTTTGGGAATTGGCAGCTCACTGCACTGGTGAGTTTCATGAGGAAAAATGCTGCTTTAACAGGTTGTAGAACAAGGAACCCTGCCTGACTCACAATGCCTAAATGAATGAACACAGAATAATCCCCTATATATGCTTATGCATCTTCTGTAGCTGAATAAATTATAACATTGTTCAACCAGGTATGTTGGCCTTTTAAAAGTGAGATTATCCCAATCACCAGAAAAGAGGTATGAGGGGGGAATCTGGATCAATGACTTTACAGTCTTTATGGAGTGTCTTTTGAACTGCAGTCACTAAATAGGGAATCTTAGTCTGGGGTCCTTAATTTTTTTTTAAGATTTTGATTAATTTATTCTAATATCAGAAATTTTATATGGTTTATTTTATGCATTTCAGAGGAGTATTACTCTGAAGAGGGTTTTCATAGACTTCACCAGATTGCAACAGTGGCCAATTTGACAAAATTTTTTTTTTAAAGTAAAAAAGATTAACAAATACTAGTACTTAAAGAAAAACAGTATCTAGAGTTGTTACTGATTTCAGATGTTATTCAATTTTGTTCTCTTCTTTTATAGATAAAGAAAATGAGGTCCATTAAAATTAAATTAATTGTCTAAAGTCACAGTGATCCTTTAAGATTATAGATTTAAAAACAAAGAACATTAAGAGCATTACACCTGACTTTGAATTTCAGATTAGAAAACTGGGGCTAAATGGGATTAAAAGCTTGTAGAATTACACAGCTAATAAATATCTAAAGTCAGATTAAAATTTAGATCTTCCTACATCCATGTCTAACACTCTCTCCTCTGTGCCATTCCCCTCTTAAGTAGCTAGTAATATAGAAAAAAAAATTAATAAGTCTTCTGATTCCAACTTCATTGATTTTTCCATTACACTATATTCCTAAAACAAGTTTAGGGATTTTTGCCACTTATTTCCATTCATTATTCATTTAATTTGGAACACTTGGCATCTAGAGAGAACATTTTGGGCATGAAACTTTAGCAAATATTACCTTTAGAGATTGAGAAGGAGGCAGTTGCAAAATCATTAGGTTGCATAGTATTCAATACTCTTAAAATCTCTGTGCCTCAATTTACTCATCCGTAAAAGTAATGACTCTGAAATTGATGGTTTCTAAGCCTGATTATAATTAGCTTCACTGTTAAGCCAGAATTTCCAGTTAGGTCTTTTTGATTTGAAACAATATGATAGATCACATTTTCTCTTCTTCAGCTAAGTGGGTTAAAGTTTGACACCATAGTTCTGTGTCATTTACTCTAAGAGATGAAACAGTCATAATGTCAAGCTCTTTACTACTCTATGCAAAATGACCACTAAGGCCAACTTCAAAAAATAAGGTTATTGAAGTAGAGAATCATAGAGAAAGGGCCAAAATTGATTGGTCAAAAAGAGGTCCCAGGCCAAGCTTTTGTAGGTCCTTGTTTGTGCCCTGTTTAGTTCAGAGTAAATGTAAATAGCACTTGTTCTGTTTTGGCCAGAAATCCTAAAGATCTTCCTCTCCAATGTCGATTGTTTTGACTAAGTTAAAGAGGCCATTTTTTGCCCCATTTCTTACTTAGTTTAATCATTAAATGGGCATTGCTCAGTCAAACTGAAACCTGTTAAGAACCTTAGCTTAAAAAAGGCAAGGTTGTAATGTTCTTTTCTAAATTATAATGTTCTCTGGGAGCAGGTTTCTTGGGGAGCTTCTGGAAGCAGCCTTAGTTTCAGTTCATTTCAATAATGATCTCAAATTCAGACATGTATTAAAGTCCAGATCCTTTACTGTCTCTTTCCAAATCTTATCTCCTTCACTTGGGGATTGGCTAGTTTTCTGGAGACCTTCCAGATCTTCGTTTCCGTATTCTCTCCAGGACAGCCTGCCACCACTTCTCTATCTTCCTTCATTCTGCCGGACTTGTGAATCTCCACTTGTGAATCTCCTTGACTTGTGAATCTCCTCAACTTGTGAATCTCCTCAACTTGTGAATCTCCTCGACTAAATCTTGGCTCTGAATCTCCTGAAGTCCCCAGCCAGCACGAAGGTGGAAATTGGAATGAATCTGACTCTGCCTCCAAGAGAGTGGGCTTGTGGGCTTCTGACTTGTGAGTCTCCTGAAGTCAATCCTAGTTGAGGCTTCTAGCTTATATATGCTCTCTAAAGGTGTGAACTAAGTACACAAACATTGTCTCTATCAATTCCAGTGACTTAGCACCTTGTTTCAAGTCCTAGCCCATAGCACAAGATTTCTCACTATATTCAGGCATTCTGCTCTATATCTTGTTGTTAAACCTAGATGGTTCTGGAGGATTTAAGTGAGGCCCATAATGCACAATCATCCCTCACTTAAATCAAATTCCTTTGCATGTCACAGCACCACTTCTCTCATGCTACAGCCCTCTTCTATAACAAAGGAGAAAAACAACAACATAGATTTAGTTCTAGGAAAGATTTTGGAAGTCATATTGTTCAGTTTCCAAATTTTATAGATGAGGAGGGTGAAAACTCTTAGAAGCCAATAAACCTCCTCACAGTTTCAGGGCAGAAAAGAATATTTGTGGACACTCACAGCCCAGACCACAGATCAAAAGAATAGTAAATGCACCTCTTAGTTAATATCACTTGAAAAAACTGGAAACTTACCCTAGAAGTATCTCTGAAAACAGCTGCACAAAACCCCTGAAATTTGGAACAAAATACCATCTACTCTGGAACCAGAGCTCTGTTTTAGCAAAGAGCCAAAAGTCAAGTAATAGGCTGGGAAAGTGAGAAAACAATACAAAAGTTATTGTGGTGAAAAGGAAAATCAAAACAGATAGTAAGAAGAAGTTTAAAAAGTCAAAAGTTCTTAATCCAAAGCCTCCATAAAAAAACAATAATTTGGTCTCAGGCTATGGAAGAGCTCAAAAAGGATTTTGAAAATCAAGTAAGAGCAATAGAGGAAGAATTTGGAAAAGAAATGAGAATGATACAAGAAAAGCATGAAAAATAGTGTCAAAAGTTTAGTAAAGAAGACACTAAAATCCTGAATTCAGGAGGACAGGAGTTCAAATCTGATCTCAGACACTTAACACTTCCTAGCTGTGTGACCCTGGGCAAGTCACTTAACCCCAGCCTCAGGGGAAAAAAAAAAAAAAAAAAACATGAGACAAATGCTGTAAAAAGCAGAATTGGAGAAATGAAAAAGGAGGCACTAAAGTTCACTCAAAAATTACTTAAAAATATAATTAATCAAATTAAAGCTTTTGGCTTTATGAAAAATCAAGAAACAATAAAATCAATTAATCTCTTCAACAAGAATTAATTAAGCACTTCCTATGGGCTAGGAATTGTAGTAGGTGACAAAAAATATCTCCCATCACCAAAAGAAGTTTATATTTATGTTTATTTTTTGTTTAGATATAGGGGAACTATGAAAACAGAGAAAACAGGGAATACCTACAAAGTCAATATGAAATAATTATTAGATTAGCAGTATTAAGAACTAAGAGTTAAGATTGGCCTTTTTACTAAGAGGAAACTGTTGAGCTGAATCATGAAAGAATCCAGGGATTTCAAGGGATAGAGGTGAAGAGGAAATATATTGAATACAGCTGATGCAAGGGCATAGAAATGGGAAAAATTGAAGCATGAAATGTTCAGTCTGGCTACACTATCAAAGGGTTGTAGGAAAATAATGTATGATAAATCTATTAAGAGAGGCTGTGGACAGATTGTGAAGGGCAAGATTATACAATGATCAATTCTGATGGACGTGGCTCTTTTCAATAGCAAGGTGATTCAGGTCAGTTCCAATGATTTTATGATGAAGAAACCCATCTGCAACCAGAGAGAGGACTGTGGGGACCAAGTGTGAATCACAACCTAGTATTTGCAGTCCTTTTGTTGTTACTTGCTTGCATTGTTTTTTTCTCATTTCTTATTTCCTTTTTGATCTCATTTTTTCTTGTGCAGCATGATAATTGTAGAAATATGTATAGAAGAATTGCACAGTATAACATATATTGGATTACTTCCTATGTAGGGGAGAGGTTGGGGAGAAGAGAGGGAAAAATTTGGAGCACAAGGTTTTGAAAGGGTGAATTATCTATGCATATTTTTGAAAATAAAAGCTCTAACAAAAAAATGTGTTCATCCTATGTGAACCTGGATTAGAAAAAATAATTAGTCATTTAAGGAGACAAAGGGGTTCATTTCAAATGAATTTTTATTAACTTTTTTGGACCTTTTTAGAAGACCTATTTTGGGGGATAAAATTCACTGTTCCTGGATTTTATTCTTAAATGGTTCCATTGATTCATAAATCAAATTTTAATTCTATTTCAATTCTAAATTTAATTAATTAATTCTCATCCCCATTGGTCAAAATGGCAAGTTCAAAGAGTTTGATGTGTGTGCATTTGTATATGTATGTGTGTGGATTAACTCTCTCTCTATGTGTTTGTATGCATGTATATATACATATGTATAATTACATCACAATATATTTAATTTTGAGTATTGATTTAAATTCTCAATGCCATGGTTTATCAAGGACATTGAGAAGCCACAGTATTTAAAGAAGGACATCCAAGATGCTGAGAGACTTTACAATCCAAAAAAATTCATCCATTATAGCTCAGAAGTACCATGACTACTGGCAATCATCATTGCCATTTATGTTGTAAACATAGCAATAAAACCAAGAGGCTGCAACAATTTTAGTTGACATCAGAAAAAAATAGAAATAGAATAACCTTTAGAAGCACAGCTGGAGAGATTATGCTTCTTGCAGTAGGCCGTTACATGCAGAAAACAAAGTTGGGAATTGATTTGACTTTTTGTGCTTCTTTTATTATGAGTTCCTGAAAAGTAGCTGAGATTTGGAGTCTTTCCCAGTATCTGCTACTTAGTGATGCTTATGTTGTAGGTTGAATCAAAGTTAAGAAGTGATAAAAGCAGATCAATTAGATGAAATAATCACAGAAAATGGAAGGGTTCCACATTAAGTGATTCAGAAATAGGAATGAGGTGAAGACAATTAGCATGACTCCCATACAAAGAGGACAAGAAATTCAAGAAATGTTATTATTTTTTTTCAAATTTAATTGTCCTTCTCCTTGATAGCCACTTTCCCACTATAGAAAAATGTCCACCCTACTACCTATAGCTGTGATGGATAACTTCCTGGCCCAGATCACAATCTTATGTTCATATAATTCTCTCTCCTCTTTTCCTTTCTCTAGCAATCTCCAGGTTTTTCTGGCATGCCTCAAGTTCACATACAGAGAAGATTTTGTCCTTTGTACTTTCATATTAGGTTCATCTTTCAGTATCCCTTTTCTAGCATGTGAAGGTTTCAAAGCAGACTTAGGACAGAAAAACAATGTTTTTCCTTTCTTGATCATTATATGGTCTGATAGTCTCTTTTTTAATATACTGGCTGGAATAATAAATGGGCAAATAATAACCTGGTCACTCTGCCATCCTTACATGACATTCCATGTAATAGATTCTTTTAGTTTTTTTTTTTTTAAATAAGTTTTCATTGATGACATTTTTGTAAATCACTTTATCTTTTCTTAGTATTCCTTCCCTTACCCTCTCAGCAAGATATAATAATAACTTTAAAGACAAAAAAGAGAAAAATTGGTATATTTGATCAATATATTTTTTACAATCTGAAAATATGCTCAATATACAACACTTATGGACCTCTCACCTCTATAAAGTTCTTTTGTAGAGGATTTCTTCATATATCTGTTGAGTCAGTTATCTATAATTTTGAAACATTTACTTTTCATCTTTTAATGATTGCTCTTTCCATTTCCACTGTTGTAGTGATTGATTTCCTAGCCCTGACTACTTCATTCTGCATCAATTTAGTAATTTTCATGCTTCTCTATATTCATTACATATATTATTTAGTTCATGAGAGTTCTATTCCATCATATTTAAATATGAGTTTGTTTAGTCATTTCCTAGTTAGTGAATATTGACTTTATTTCCAGTTCTTTGCTATCCCACACAAATATGCATGCAAAAAAAAGACTGTTGTATTTTATGTAAATGGGATTTTCTTCCTTTCAATTGCCTCCTTGTGTTATTTTATCATTTAATCATTTTATTGGTAGAATTTCAAATAACTCTCTGAAATGATTATACTAATTGTCAGGTCTATGAAAATGTATCAGTGTGCCTAACTTCTTACAACCCCTCCAAATCTGACTATTTCCAACGTTTGGCAATTTTATTGATTTAAAGGATGTGAAATGAAACTTTAATATTGTTTTGATGTATATTTAATGTTTTGTAGCATTCGATCATGTGGTTCCTAATAGTTTTTAATTCTTTGAGAACAGTTTGTTCATATCCTCTGACTATTTATCTATTGAAAAATGACTTTTAAAGATATATTCACTATATATATTTCATATTTTCATAATATATATGCATAATACACATATATTTAACATATGTACATTTCATATGAAATATATCTTCAGACATTGCACTGATATTTTCATTCTGCAGCTTTGTTGGAGCTATTGATAGGTCATGTAATAGATGCTTGAAGACTGATTAATGAATGGAATTGTTATAATAACCTAAAATTTTGGTGAATTACCAGGAGTAATTATCCAGGCTTCTCCATGCAAAGCCACAAATATTTTAAAGAGTCCACAAAGCAAGCATTTTCAGACATTTACTTTGTATCAGGTATGATGCAAGATACTTGTAATATAATAAAAACAAAAATATTACTTTTTTAGGCTGTGAGAGGGAAAAAGTAGTGAAGGTATAATATATATATATACACATATGTATGTATGTATGTAAGTACACAGAAAGCACATGCCAAAGGAATCAAGAGGAGGGAGGCAGTATTGATAATGGGAAAGGTAAAGGAAAAGGATTTTGAAAAGTGATTCTATAGAAGATGGCATCTGTGTTGTGCTATTAATGGAAGGAAGCTAGATTTGATAAGACAAATGGGAGGAAATTCTTCATTCTAATAAAGAGAAGCCAATAAATCCTGTCCCAATTTATAGGCTCTCATAAGTGGATTTGGTTTTGTCAACTACCCTCAAAATATCACTCTTTATCTTTTATAGTTCTTTTCTTCCCACCTCAAATTTGCCCTAGAAAATTAATAACTACCATTCTTGTCTAAGAGGCAAATGTTATTACTCAGTTGAGACTGTTCTCTTCTGTTCTAGTTCTCTTTTCATTATCAAATCTAATAACCTTTTCTTAATCCTAATACTTGGTTTCTCTGAAATGTTTTATATTGTTGTCCATCCCCTCCTTCTGTAATCTGTCACCTCTTAAATCTTTGAAACTACTTTCTTCTAGTTCTTATCCTACCTGTCTGCTCTATCTCACATTTTTGTATTGATTCTCATTGACATCATCTCCACAAATTGTGGGTATCACCTCAGGTTCTTGGGATTTCTCTTTTCTGTCTCTCTAACTTCCCAATTTTTATGAATTAACTTCAACTTTTAATCATCAATGTTTGCAATCCTGGTGCTATCCTTAACTTTCATTTATTGTGTATATATATATATATATGCATATATATATATATAAATATCCAACCATTTGCCAAATGCTATTGTTCCTACTCTACAAATATATTTCTATTTTCATAATCATCATCCTGATTTAGAACATCATTAATCTCTGCCTGGACCATCCTTATATAGATGTCAAAGAGATCTTTTCCTAAGTTCAGGTCTGACTGTCATTGTAATGATTACATATTGTCATGACCCTTTTTTTCTAGTCTAAAAAATGCCTCATTTTTTTTAAAGTGTTTTATTTTCCCTTTAAAGGACTTGAACTGAATTTAAATATATTCAAAGGTTTTGACATTTGTTAGCTTTCCCTAAGGCTATAATATAGAAGTCATTAGGATATGACAACCTGACTTTATGAGATGTGACACCAATTGGAAATATTACAAGAAAAATAAGTTTCTTTAAACTTTGAAGATATTTTATAATATTTTACCCATTATAATAAACAATAATGAGAAAACATGCAAACAATTATGGACAAATAACAAATATATATGTGTATGTGTCAATGACTCACTACACACATATATATGTATATACAATATAAACACATATGTACATGTATATATAATATGTACACATGATGTATGTGTGTATATATATATGTATATATTTATACCCACATGCACCCATATATAAATATATATATATGCACACACATGAAAATTAAGAGAAATAAGGGTAAGTAGGAAGAACAGTGGATAAAACATTAAGTCTGGACTAAAAATCTGAATTCAAATACTACTTCAAATACTTGCTATCTATGTGATCTTAAGCATATCACTTAATTTTTATGCGCCATTCTCCATATCTATAAAAATGAATATAATAATAACATTTACCTCCTAAGATTGTTATGGGGAGCAAATAAGACAATAGTAGTTTAGCTATTACTTTTTTTTAACTATTATTATTAATGTGAGCAATTTGTATCGAGTCTAGAAAGGTGGTTTGGACCAGCTCATGATAGGCTTTAAATAATAGGAAGATTTTAATTTGATCCTATAACAATGGTAAGATAATAAACTTTAGTAAATAGAAACAATGGCCTGGTTCAGATATGTGCTTTAGGAAAATCACTGTTGTCTGTATAGAGAGAGGGGAGAAACATGGTGGGGAGACCTGATAGAAAGCTATTCAATTAAGACCAGACAAATTGTGGAGAGAGAATGAACTGGAGGAGTGACTAGGAAGCAGGTAATACATGTACAAGATGATCAGAGGTAGAAATTACAGTATTTGATAACTAATGGGACATGTGGAATGAATTAGGGTAAAGAGTAGTTGTAAACAAAATGTGGTTAATTATAGAGAAATAGGGAAATTGAGAAAAGATATGGATTTGAGCAGCATGTTTCATATGTAGAATGTCTGTGGGACTCAAATCTCTTTATCTGCTAATAATCATCTTCATTCTATATTTCCCATGTACAGTTTACTCCTCAGTTCTTTCTCTATCACTACTATATTGGCTACATTCTCCTACTTTTACCACTTGATTCCTTGGTAAACCAGTCCTTGAGTCCCTTGAATTTTTATCCCATTGCTGATCATGACCTGGAAAGTCCCACTGTTGATTTTCTTCCACACTGTACTGCCTTTGTTTCTATTATGCTTTCAAATGTAGATGGAGAAAGTTACAAAATGTTGCTGATTACAACTTTATTAAATAATCCCAAGTGGTCCTTCAATGAATCAAAGTATTCCATTTACAATTCCTTAATGAATTTTTATTTATTTTTTTATTAATTTTATAACTTTTTTTTGATAGTACATATGCATGGATAATTTTTTACAACATTATCCCTTGCACTCCCTTCTGTTCCAAATTTTCCCCTCCTTTCCTCCACCTCCTCTCCTAGATGGCAGGGATTCCCATACATATAAAATATGTTATAGTATGTCCTAGATACAATATATGTGTGCAGAACCAAATTTTTTTGTTGTTGTTGCAAAGGAAGAATTAGATCCGGAAGGTAAAAATAACCTGGGAAGAAAAACAAAAAATGCAAACAGTTTACACTCATTTCCCAGTGTTCCTTCTCTGGGTGTAGCTGATTCTGTTCATCATTGATCAATGGGATCTGAGTTAGATCTTCTCTTTGTTGAAGATATCCACTTCCATCAGAATACATCCTCATACAGTATCGTTGTTGAAGTGTATAGTGATCTCCTGGTTCTGCTCATTTTACTCAGCATCAGTTCATGTAAGTCTCTCCAAGACTCTCTGTATTCCAATAGTATTTCATAACATTCATATACCATAATTTACCCAACCTCTTTTTATCCTCCCAGAGAATGGGCTTGTGAGTACTCCCAGGAGCTTGTGGGAACTCCTACAACCAATAAACTTGCTTCTTTAAAGGTGTAAACTGCTTTAAAGATGTGAACTAAAGGTGTGAACCCTGAGCTAGAGAATTGTTAAGTACGGACTTAGCACCTAGTAAGAACCTAACATCTCCTCCTTTCTTTTGATTTAGAATATGGGGTGATCATGACCTTGAAACATAAATCCATCAATATGGGAGGTATTACACATAATTACATAAATTACATAAACACATAGTAACATAACACATGCTAGAAGTGATATAACAAATAACATGATCAAATAATCATAAATTGAGAATATATACGTGTCCATAAGTCCATTGTCCATTAGTTCATGTGCCAGAAATCCAATAATTCCTGCAAGTTTTAAAGTCTTACAATAGTCTTCATCAACAATTTTTCATCTCAAGGAAACCAATGATCTCTGCTGGTTTTCAAGTCCTTTAACAGTCTCCTTATCAGCCATGCTCTTTCAGTGTCAGATGTTTCTTAGATCTTCTCCTTTGTTTTGAGGTTTTTCTCTATTTCTGTCTCTCTACAGGTGCTTGTTGCCACCCATCTGTTTCCTTCTCTATCTGTTTCCTTCTGTCTGTTAAAATACAAGCAAACCCTCTCTCCCAGGCAGTTAACCTATCTAATTTTCTTCTATTTATCACTTTCTAAATCTCTTCTTATCATCTGGCAATTACATTGGAACTGTTTGCACTGGACACTTCCCTGTTGATTTAAAAGGCCTGTATTCTGCCCAAGAGTAATCCCTTTCTGCCATATGATTGCTTTTCTGCTGGTTGAACAAATCAAAGTCCTGTCTTTCTAAAGGCTCTTTGGGTGTAACCTCAGTAGCCACCATGCTCCACCTATCTTTTGATTGATATCTTGGAGTTGGGCTCCGCCTCTCATTTCCCTGGGTCAATCTGCATTCTGAAGCCCAGTGAAAGCCCTTGTGACATTTTGGACATGGGGTTTTAGGTCTTCTCTCAGCCTGTCTTCTCACTTTATCTCCATATGTACAGTGAGCTCTTAGATATCCAACTTTTTCACATTGAAAACATTGATGAGTTTCTCTAGAAGTCCTTTGCCAAGACCCTGTATTTCCATCTGGGTGTAAAAAGTATTTGTTCGCACTGTAGCACAGCATCTTATGATCTCCTCTAAAGGAACATTTTTGTTCTAGTCCCCATATAATTCTTTTGCAAATCTCATTGTCATTTTCCATAGCCAAATGCCTAGTCATTATTTCTGTAGCTGCATTCTCTCCAATAGTTCTTTTGACAGCAGTTTGCAAACGTCCCACAAAATCTGAAAAAGGTTCATTGGGACCTTGTTCTATTTTTGTGAAAGCCTCCCCCTGATCTTTCTGTCTGGGGAGGGAACTCCAAGCTTTTATTGTAGCCTTAGAAATTTGCTCATACACTGTCATGGGATAATTAATCTGTTCTGAATTCTCTCCATATTGACCTTCTCCAGCTAATTGCTCAAAAGTGAATTGTGTGTTAACTCGTTTCAATATTGCATCTAACTTGGATCTTACATAATTCATGAAACTCTGAAAGCCACAACAGGTTTTGTCCAGGTTCTAAACATGTCCTAGCTTTGGATTTCCAATCATTTGGGGTTAGGACTTCATAAGACAAACCATCTAGTAACATTTTAACATAAGCTGATGTAGCCCCATAAAGGGTACAACCTTTTTTCAAATTCTTAATTTTATTCAAATCAAAAGGAATATACCTTTTCTGTTTTTGACCTAAAAAGTCAGTGTCTTCATTCACAGGATATGCATGTATAAAATCATTACATCCTGTCCCTCTCTCTTAGCCTTAATCAATGCTTTTTCTAATCTTGTCATAGGCTGCTTAACAGGTGATTCTGTTTGTGTTTCTGCCTCTTCCCCTCCTCTTTCGTCCTCCACCCCTAAAGGGTTAGTTGAGAGAGGAGATGGGAAATGCTTCTATTGTTCAGAATTGTACTTAACTTCATTGTTATCTGATTCATCCTTTTCACCTAGTTTAGTTGGATCCTCCCCCTCTGGCTCTTTCTTCTTTTCCTTTAGTCTAATACTTTTTAAAGCCACTTGGATTAAATTGTAGGTATGAAGTGTATCTTTGGAAATTAAGTTTGGCTTGGAATTGTAGTGTTCTCCTAGTTGCTCTCCTACTAATTTCCACTCATCTATATCCAATTCAAGGAGATGTGTGATCTAGAATTTTTAAAAGTTCAATGATCTCCTCCAAAATTATAATCAATTCTTGGCTTTTCATAATATTGACAATGTTCTCTAAACATTTTCCTTGAACAGAAACAGAAGGCTATTTTCTAAATATTTTCTCCATTACACTGAAATTCTACTTTAGCTCTTTAACAAAGTTTATTTGTTACTCATGCTTATTTCGGGGTCAGAGAGACTTTTCCACTGAAATCTGGATTGTGTCTGTCCCTGTTCGGGAGCCAAATTGTCAAGTTCGGGCTAGCTCCTCTGAAGGGTTCAGAATAAGTCCTTGCCCCATGTTTGGGCACCAAATTGTAAGTATCCTGTCATCTCTCAATTGTAATCCTTCTCTGGGAGGAGGTTTCTTTTCTGTAGATCCCTTTCTCTGGGAGCAGGTCTCTTAGGAGGCTTCTGGAGCCTTCAGCCAGAGCGAAGGTAGAATCTCAAATCCTCTTCTTCCTGAATTCTGGCTCTGAATATCCAATCCAGACTTCCCTGAAGTTCTCTCGGAAAGTCTTGTCCTTCCCCAATCCCGACTGCTTTCCAGACTCAATGTTCCTCTTTTTATCCTCCCAGAAAATGGGCTTGTGGGTACTCCCAGGGTCTTGTGAGAACTCATACAACCAATGAACTTGCTTCTTTAAAGGTGTAAACTGCTTTAAAATGTGAACTAAAGGTGTGAACCCTGAGCTAGAGAATTGTTAAGTACAGACTTAGCACCTAGTAAGAACCTAACAAATCTCTAGTTCTCCTTTGGTAACAAATTCCTTCCTCTTCAAGTCTGAGAGGTAAACAATCCTATGTTCCTCTAATTTATTTATGATCTCATTCTTTATGCCTAAATCATGGACCCATTTTGATCTTAACTTAGTATGTGGTGTTAAGTGTGGGTCCATGCCTAGTTTCTGCCATACTAATTTCCAGTTTTCACAGCAGTATTTGTCAAATAATGAATTCTTATAGCAAAAGCTGGGATCGTTGGGTTTGTCAAACACTAGATTGCTATTTTTATTCACTATCTTGTCCTGTGAACCTAACTTATTCCAATGATCAACTAGTCTATTTCTTAGCCAATACCAAATGGTTTTGGTGACTGCTGCTTTATAATATAGTTCTAGATCAGATACAACTAGGCCACTTTCACTTGATTTTTTTTTTTTATTAATTCCCTTGAAATTCTCAACCTTTTGTTCTTCCATAAGAATTTTGTTGTTATTTTTCTAGGTAATTAAAATAATTTCTTGGGAGTCTGAATGGTATAGCACTAAATAAATAGATTAGTTTAGGAAGTATTGTCATCTTTATTATATTAGCTCAACTTATCCAAGAGCATTTAATATTTTTTCCAATTATTTAAATCTGACTTTATTTTTGTGGCAAGTGTTTTGTAATTTTGCTCATATAATTCCTAACTTTCCTTTGGTAGATAGATTCCCAAATATGTTATACTATCAACAGTTATTTTGAATGGAATTTCTCTTTGTATCTTTTGCTGTTGGATTTCGTTGATAATGCATAAAAATGCTGAGGATTTATGTGGATTTATTTTGTATCCTGCAACTTGCTAAAGTTATGAATTATTTCTAATAGCTTTTTTAGCAGAACCTTTGGGGTTCTCTAAGTATACCATCATATCATCTGCAAAGAGTAATAGTTTAGTTTCCTCATTACCTACTCTAATTTCTTTAATCTCTTTCTCTATTCTTATTGCTGAGGCTAGCATTTCTAATACAACATTGAATAGTAATGGTGATAGTGGGCAACCTTGTTTCACTCCTGATCTTACTGGGAAAGGTTCCAGTTTATCGCCATTACAGATGATGTTTATTGATGATTTTAAATAGATTCTCCTGATTAATTTAAGGAATAGTCCATTTATACTCTCAAGTGTTTTTAGTAGGAATGGATGTTGGATTTTGGCAAATGCTTTTTCTGCATCTATTGAGATGATCATATGTTAATTTCATTATTGATATAGTCAATTATGCTAATAGTTTTCCTAATATTGAACCAGCCCTGCATTTCTGATATAAATCCCACTTGGTCATAGTGTATTATGCAAGGCATGATTTTCTGTAGTATTTTTGCTAATATTTTATGTAAAATATTAGCATCAATATTCATTAGGAAGATTGGTCTATAATTTTCTTTCTCTACCTACCTGGTTTAGGTATCAGTACCATATCTGTGTCATAAAAGGAATTTGGTAGAACTCCTTCAATCCCTGTTTTTTCAAATAGTTTATATAACATTGGAGTTAATTGTTCTTTAAATGCTTGGTAGAATTCACATGTAAATCCATCTTTTCTTGGGGATTTTTTCTTAGGGAATTGGTTAATAGTTTGTTCTACTTCTTTTTCTAAGATGGGACTGTTTAACTAATTTACTTCTTCCTCTGTTAATCTGGGCAAGCTATATTTTGGAAGGTATTCTTCCATTTCATTTAAGTTACCGAATTTATTGGCATAAAGTTGGGGAAAGAACTCCTAATTATTGCTTTAATTTCCTCTTCATTAGTGGCCAGTACTCCCTTTTCCTTTTTAAGGGTGAAAATTTGATTTTCCTCTTTCCTTTTTTAAATCAGATTTGCTAAGCATTTGTCTATTTTGTTGGTTTTTTTCATAGAACCAATTCAATAAAATTCAATAGTTTTTTTTTTTTAACCTTCAATTTAATTTATCTCTCCTTTTATTTTTAGAATTTCAAGTTTCATGTTTGTCTGGGGTGTTTTAATTTGTTCCTTTTCTAGCATTTTTAGTTTCAAGCCCAATTCATTGACCTTCTCTTTCTCTTTTTATGCAAGTAGGCCTCTAGAATTAAAAAAACATTTCCCCTTATTACTGCTTTGGCTGCATCCCACATATTTTGGTATGATGTCTTATTATTGTCATTTTCTTGGATGAAGTTATTAATTATGTCTATGATTTGCTTTTTCCAATTATATTTTATTCTATTTTCCCCTGGCTTTTTATTGAATGTAATTTTCATTGCATCGTGATCTGAAAAGGATGCATTTACTATTTAATTCTGCCTTCCTGCATTTCAGTTTGAGGTTTTTATGTCCTAATATATGGTCAATTTTTGTATAGGTTCCATGAACTGCTGAGAAGAAAGTGTATTCCTTTCTGTCTCCATTTAGTTTTCTCCAAAGATCTATCATATCTAACTTTTTTAGTATTCTATTTACCTCTTTGACTTCTTTCTTATTTATTTTGTGGTTTGATTTATCTAATTCTGAGAGTGCAAGGTTGATATCTCCCACTGTTATAATTTTGCTTTCTATTTCTTCTTGGATCTCTCAATTTCTCTTTTAAAAATTTAGATGCTACACCATATATGTTTAATATTGACATTGGTTCATTATCTATGCTATCCTTTAACAAGATATAGTGGCCTTCCTTATCTCTTTCAATTAGATCAATTTTTGCTTTTGCTTGATCTGAGATGAGGATGGCTACCCCTGCTTTTTTTGGCTTCACCTGAAGCATAGTAGATTCTGCTCCAACCTTTTACCTTTATTCTGTATGTATCATCCTGTTCAGGTGTATTTCCTGTAAACAACATATTGTAGGATTCTGGCTTTTAATCCAGTCTGCTAACTGCTTCCTCTTTATGGGAACTTTACCCCATTCACATTTATGGTTAAAATGACTAATTCTGTATTGCTTGTCATCATGTTAACCCCGTTTTATGTTTTTCTCCTTTCCTTCCCCCTTATCCCCCTGCACAGTATTAAACTTGTGAGCACCACTTGTTTTTCACAGTCCTCCCTTTTTAGTATCCCTCTCCCATCTTAGAGTTTCTCCCCCTATTGTATCCCTTTTCCTCACAATTTCTGTATTCCCTTACTCTTAGCTTACTCCTTCCCTTTTCACTTTTCCCCTCAAAAACTTTTCAATGAAGTGGAAGGAGTTTCACCATAAATCGAATATGTCTATATTTTTCTCTTTAAGCCAATTCTAATGAGAATATGATATAGACTATGTTCATCCCCCTCCATTCTTTCTCTCAGATATAATAGTTTATCTTTTCCTCTTCGTGAGATGTAGTATCCCCACTTTACCCTTTTTCTGGTACAATTTCCTTTACACCTCTAGTTTCTAGATCAAATTATACATGTGTTCTTTATATATCTTTATTGCATAAATATAATTCCCAAAATTTCTTTTTACCTGTTTAGCAATATCTTGAGTTCTGTATTTGGAGATCAACCTTTTTGTTTAGATCTGGGTGTTTTTGTTTTTTTTTTCATCAAAATAAGATGAAATTCACTTATTTCATTGAATGTCCATCTTCTTCCCTGGAAGAAAATACTCATTATGGCTGGGTAAGTTATTTTTGGCTGCAGTGCAAGTTCTTTAGCTTTTCAGAATATTAGATTCCAAGCCTTTTGATCCTTTAATGTGGACGTTGTTAGATCTTGGGTAATCCTTATTGTGGCTCCTCCATATCTGATTTGATTTGTTCTAGCTGCTTGCAATATTTTTTCCTTCATCTGATGGTTCTTGAACTTGGCCACTATATTTCTTGGCATTTTAATTTTAGGGTCTCTTTTAGTAGGTGATTTGATTTTTTTCAATGTCTATTTTACCCTCTGTTTCTAAAATGTCTAGGCAGTTTTCTTTGATAATTTCCTGGAAAATAGTGTCCAGGCTCTTTTTTTTCCTCATACTTTTCAGGGAGTCCAATTATTCTCGGATTGTCTCTCTTGGATCTATTTTCCAGGTCTGTTGTCTTCCCAAGGAGGTACTTAACATTCTTTTCCATTGTTTCATTTTTCTAGTTTTGCTTAACTGATTCTTGGTGTCTCCTTAAGTCATGCACTTCTATTTGTTCAATTTTGATTTTCAATGTTGTGTTTTCTTCACTCACTTTTTTATATCTTTTTGTAATTGTCCAATTGAGTTTTTAAGTGAGTTTTTTTGTTCTATGGAATTTTTTTCCGTTTTGCCAATTTTTTTTTTTTAATAGAGCTATTTTCTTTCTCTAACTCACTAATTTTGTTTTTCAAGTATTTGATTTCTTTATCCACTCTATCTTTAAATGTGTGGGATGACTTCTCCAGACTCTCTTGCTAAGCTTCCCTTTCCTTTTCCAATTTCTCTTCTAGCTCTCTTATGAGAGTCTTTTTGATTTCTTCTATGACAGTTTTGGGTATTGAGGAGCAGATCATATTCCCCTTTGGGGATTCCTCTGGAGATAGTCTGTTTTTAATCTCCTCAGGGTTTGAAGACTGCTCTCTATCCATATAGAAGCTATCAATAATTAGAGCCCTTTTACATTTATTGTTCATTTTGTCAAAGAAAACAAAGTAATAAGAAAAACAAATGCTCTGCTTTTGGGGGAGGGAGGAATGAAGCTGGATGGTGTTACCGGGCTTCCTCTACAGACAGCAGGAGACAGCAGCGAGGCATTAGCAGGACAGCAATGGCTTCGCTGTGTCTGTGCTCCGAGACTCTGAGGTTCTAAGAACATACTGAGCCCCTCTGGGTGGGGTTAGGGGTGGCCAGGTCCAGAGAGATGCTAGTTTTTTTGGGTTCTATTCTTTACCTCCTGTGTTGACAGTTCTTTTCTGATCCTAGCTTGCTGCCAAGACACAATATCCATACTGTGGTAAAGGTGTTCCACAGAATCGGCAGAGATCACATCCCTCCCAACTCTGGTCTTCACAGTGTGAGCTACCTTGCTCTTGCTGCTTGCCCTCAGCCTGTGCTGGATCTGTTCATCCCCGCCCCTGAGCAAAAACAGACCTTTTGTGGTGAATTTCAAGGATGTCTTCTGTTGGTAATTATTTGTGGATTTTTTTTCCAGTCTAGCACTAATTCTAAGGCTTGAGATGAAATAAATTCTGAGAGAAAATGCAGAGCTTTAGCAGATGTGTGCCTTCTCTCTTCCATCTTGGCCGGAAGTTCCTTCCTTAATGAATTAATTTTCCAACTCAGCAAAATAATATTCTCAAGGTTTTTGATCCTTCTTAATAATTCACATGGTTTTCCCTACCACCACCCCATTTGAACTGAGAACATTTCTTAGAAAAAATATTTTTTAAAAGCGGAGGTCACTCACTGATAGTACTCACTTCTCTCCTGCTTATTTCTCATCAATGGGAAATCTTCTTTAATTTTCTCTTTGATCTCTATCTTACTAAAAGAGATCATTCTTTCCAAGGCAAACCCTTTTTTAAGTACACATTATCCCATTCTATCCTATATTCTTCAGAAGACTGTTTCCTATATCATCTCCACTCTCATTAATCTCGAGTCTTCCTGTGTACTAGATGCTTCTATACCACCCACAGACATGTCCATTTCTTTCCTTCAATAAACATTTCTCATTTGATCTATCCATTTCTGTTAACTATCATCATATATATCTCTTTTCACTTTCATGGCTTTACTTCCTGAAAAGACCATCTATAATTAGTGCTTCAATTTCCTTTTCTTTCACTCTCTTTTTGAGTTTCCACTGTGTGGCTCCCTATCATAATTAAATTTGCTCTTTCGAAAGTTATCAATAATCTCTCTTTTTAAAAATGTAGTAGTTATGTTTAGGTTATACATGTACATTATTTTTTTATATATTTCCAAATGAGTCATGTTTTATAGAAAATCAAAATAAAAGGGAAAAACCATGAGGGAAAAAATATTTTTTAAAAAATTAGTGAAAATAGTATGTACTGTTTCCTATTCAGTCTCCATAGTTCTCTCTCTGCATGTGGATGGCCTTTTCCTTTCAAAGTTTTTAATAATGTCTTAATTGCCAGATTCAAGTGAACTTTTAAAAACCTTATCATTCCTAAATTTTCTGCAGCTTTTGACACTGTCGGAATTCTATAGTCACAGATGAGAATGAGTGAAAGTGGATACCAAAGTCAGATGTATTGGAAAAGAGCTTAACCAACCCTCACACTAGAGTTATTATTTCTCCCTGAAGAGCCCATCCACCTCAAGTAATTATATAATCAAGATCAGACTAATATCTTATTCCTTATAATACAAAATCCTCAAACTAGATAGATGAACTGACTATTATGCCATTAAAATTAAAAGAGAACTAAGTCAAGTATTTTTCATATCTAGGGTGAATGTTCTTAACTAAACAAAAAATAGAGGTGATAACAAAATAAAATGGAAAAGTTTTTATATTAAATTCAAAAGTTTTTGTCATGAATAAAAACAATGCAATAAGGACAGCATTAGCTGAGGGAAACTTTTTTGATCAAATATTTCTGACCAATGTCTATTTTCCAAAACATATAGAAGCTAATTCACATATGAGTCAGAGCCATTTCCCAATGGATGTGTGATCTAAGATGATGAAAACAAAAGTTCTCCAAAGAAAAATTGGATACTATTAAGCAACACAGACATGAAAGATTGCTCCAAAGCATGAATGATAACAGATATTCAAATGCAAATAATTCTGACATTTCATCTCACACCCAGGAAATTAATACAATGGAAAAATATGAGAGTATTCAGTGCTAGTGGGATTGTAGCAAGACAAACATATTAACATCTTTGTATGTTGAGTTGAAAATTGTTTCAGTAATTGTGAAAAGAATTGGGCATAATGCTAAATGGAAGAAAATATCCATATTTATTATTCTAGAAATTCATTTCTTGAGCATGAAACATGAAGCTCCATTCAAATGAAACATAGAAAGGTCCTATATACTATAGCATAGTAATAGTAAATCTTTTGTGGTATGGAAAAACTCAAAACAAAATGAACTCCCATCAATGAGGAATAACTCAATTAATTATTGTCCATAAATGTAAAGGTGGTATGATGTAATGGATAAAGCTTATCTTTAGAGCTAAAAGGATATGGATTGAAGTCCTAGCTCTGATATGAGCTGGGACTATATACATGGGTATACTTACCTATGGCAAGTCTCTCAGTTTCTCAGGGCTTAAATTACCCAGAATGTATCAACTTTCATTGAGAGAATTTAATCTTTGAGATGCCACTATGGTATCATCATTATGAACTTAAGCTATTATTGTTTTGCTGAAACATAAAAGAACAAGTTAATCATCCTTTCCAGTTAAAAGAATGGCAGAAAAGGGAGAGCTTGCTGCATAAACAAAGATCAACAGACATGGGAAAACAAGTTTCATACTTCAAAGTCTAGAAAAAATTGACTCGAAAAGAAAAAAAAAAAGTATCATCCTTTGAACTTCAACCACAAAGGCATGTAACTACATCTCTTTACCTTCATGTGAGTTAAAGACATTTGCCTTTAGTAGAAAATCATATGTTATAGAGAGACAGTATAATCTAGTGGAGCAAGGTATGAAGTTTAAGTCCAATGATTAGGATTGAAATTTGGATTCTACAAACTCCTGAGTGTCCTTTGACAATTCATTTCAATTCAACAAATATTAGACAACTTTCTATAGGACATTTAGTTATGCAGTGGATAGAATATGGTGTCTGAAGTCAGGCAAATTTATTTTCATAAGTTCAAATCCAATCTCAGATAGTTACTAGCTGTGTGACCTTGGATAAACCACTTAACACTGCTTGTTTCAGTTCTTCATGAACTAAATGAACTAAAGAAGGGCAAGACAAACAACTCCAATATGTTTACCAAGAAAACCTAAATGGAGTCAGAAGGGATGAAAATGATTACACAGGAACTATCAAATGTACTAGGAACTCTTTTAGACAAGAATAAAATGAACATATATTAATTAAAATATTTTAGTGCTAAAAATGTTGTCACTTGGATTTTTAGAATCATAATCTTTTTGCTCTATTTCTTTCCTACTGAGTGGAAAGTTTTGCTTTGGTGTAGATAACAGCTGACTTATCAAGGCAGTGAATGTTGAAGGTTGGGATGCTTGTGTCAATTTTTAAAAATAAGATAACAATGAAGTTTGCTGCATTGGTTGATTCTTCTTTTCACTAGAACATCTAGAAGTCATTATGGGGTTAGGAAATTTCAGGGAATCTAGATGCTGGAATAAAGGGAGAAAGATGGAACAGCTTGTCAGTGGAGCAGTCAGAACACCCACAGCATTTATAAATTGTTTGCTATCTTATATGGGTAGTGTTTGTGTTGCATTTTGGTGATTCTCACAATTTTTCAAAATTCCACTATGAATTTTAATATTTTCTTGACCTTTCTGGTTAATGCAGATAGAAAGAAGATAGACAGCTTTGCTTTCCCTCTGAACTTTCTATCTTCTAGAGTTTATCTGTGGTGGTATAGAAGAATGGCACAATGAGATTCTTAATTTAGAGGTGGGAAGGATGCTTGAGGTCACAGAATCCAATCCCTCATTTTACGAAAGAGAAAAATGTTATGAAAGGTTAAATGGATTGGCCAGGTTATTATCTAAGGGCAGGTCTTCCTGACCTTTTCCTATACCATGCTACCTCCCAAAAATCAGGAAGCAGAGGGACAGCTAGATGATGCAGTAGATAGAGCACCCAGCTTTGAAGTCAGGAGGATTTGAGCTCAAATCCAACCTCAGACACCTAACATTTCTAAGTTGTGTGACCTTGAACAATTCACTTAATCTCAATTGTCTCATTAAAAAAAGAAAAAGAAAATAAGTCAGCAGGCCACTTTATCTAAAGGCAGAAGACCTAGATTCAAATCCTATCTCAGACAATTCATACCTGTGTGATCTTGGGTAAGTTATTTAATGTGTCTGAGATTGTTTCCTCAATTGTGATATAGATAATAATCTCAAAGCACCTTCTGGCTCTAATTATATGTTTTATTTATTTTCTGAAACAAAATCTTTCCCCCACATTTAGACTTATTTTAGATTCTTATTATTTGAATGTTGACTAGGAAAGTCTTTTATCTCTGCAACAGAAATTATATATGACACTCATTTCCCCTAATGATTTATTAAAATCTTAACAAAAGGGGACAAAGGCAAGATGGTGGAGAAGCCACACATGAGATTCTGAGCTCCTCTCATACCCTCATCACCAATTTTTAAAATCAGCCCCCAAAATAGTGCTAGACTGGTAAGGTTCCCAAAGATTGGAAGTACAACTCACCAGCCTAAGATAAGCAGGAATATCACCAGAAAAGATTTGACCTGAGTGTTGGGTCCAGACCAGTGCAGGGTAGGATAGAATCAGGAGTGGGGACAGCCTCTGCGGTTGGAAGGTTTACATAGAGCTCTCTTCCATAGCCTGACTGCTTTGCTTTGATTGCATAGGAGGACCCGCAAAGAAATCAGAGCCTGGGGTAGAGGATACTTTGAGGGATGCCAGAGCAGGATCTGGCTGCACCCACCCAGGACTGGAAGTGACTCAGTGCAGACCATAACATAGCTCTTTGTGGCATTCTGCAGCTAGAGCTCTTGTTGGGGGGTAGTCACAAACCTGAAAGGCAGGAGCACAGCCCGGGTCAGCCTCTCATCTGCACAGTGAGTAGCTTGGCCTGGGGTAGTGGAATCTCCCCAGCTAGACTGCGCTCCCCAGGGAGAGACACTTCTGATGTGGTGAGGGATAGGGCAACTGCTAATACGCAAAGCATTTGTGGGGGGGCAGAGATATTTTTGCTGCTTAACTTCTAGCCTCAAGGCACTCACTAATCCTCACAGAGGGGCTCCTCACAAGGCACTTACACAGTCCGGCCCTTGATACTCAGACCTAAACACTTCCATGTGGAGCTCTTCCCAGAGTACCCCCGCAGCTAGGCCACTTCTTGCAGCCCATTGGCAGGATAGTTACTGTCCATATACCCATCCTTGCTCTGCAGAGGAAGCTGGTAATCTCTGGAGGCAGACCCTAAAGGCTTTAAAAAAAAATGAGTAAAAAACAAACAAACAAACAAACAAACAAAAAAAAAAAAAAAAAAAAAAAAACCAAGAGAACAATTGATAGCTTCTATACAGAAAGAGAATAGGTTTCCAACCCCAAGGAGACTAATAGCAAACAGCATCCAGGCAATAACTCAAATAACACTTTCCTAGAAGAGACTATTAAAAATCTCAAAACAGAATTAGATGAAAAATGGGGAAAGGAGAGAGAAGCTATGCAGGAGAGTAACAACCTCCTGAAATATGAATTGGAAAAGATAAAGAATTCACAGGAAGTGCAGGGAAACAGAATTAAGGAATTGGAAAAGGTAAAGAAATCACAGGAAAGTAGGATCTGTGAATTGAAAAGATAAAAAATTCCCAAGAAAGTAGGATTTTTGAATTGGAAAAAGAAAATAACTCACTAAAAACAAATTTAGTGAAATGGAAAAAAATTCCATAGAGCAAAACAAATCATTTAAAAATTCAATTAGACATATACAAAAAGAAGTTAAAAAAAAAGCTAATGAAGAAAATAACTCATTAAAAATCAGAACTGGACAAATAGAAATGAATGATTCATTGAGACACCAAGAATCAGTCAAGAAAAAAAAAAAAAAAGCTGGAGAAAAATGTCAAATATCTACTTGGCAAAATGAGAGACGTGGAAAATTGATCTAGGAGAGGCAACCTGAGGATTATTGGACTTCCTGAAAATTATGATAAAAAAGGAGCCTAAATACTATTTTATGGGATATAATCAGATGCCTAGATGTAATAGAACCAGAAGCTAAAATAGGTGTTGAAAGAATTCATTGAACACCTTCTGAAAAAGACCCTAAAAAAAAACAAAACAAAAAAAAAAACAAAAACAAAAACAAAACAAGACAAACAAACAAACAAAAAAAAACTCCACGGAATATTTTGGCCAAATTTCAGGAGTATCAGACTAAGGAAAAAATATTACAAACAGCCAGGGGAAAACAATTCAAATACCAAGGTGCCACAAAAAGGATCACTCAAGATTTGGCTGCCTCTACATTAAAGGATTGAAGGGCCTGGTATCTGATATTCCAAAAGGTAAAAGAACTTGGATGGCAGCCAAGAATAAACTACCCAGCTAAGTTTAGTATTGTCTTCCATGGAAGAAGATGGACATTTAATGAAACAGATTAATTCCATTTGTTTCTAAGGAAAAAAAAAATTAGCTCTAAACAAAAAAATTGATCTCTAATCATAGGACTCAAGAGAAGCAGAAAAAGGTAAAAGGAATTCTAGAGAACTGTATTTCTGTTGTAGATATACATTAATACTACATGTATAATTTGATTTTACTGATAAAACAAAAAAAGGGGAAGTATAAATGTAAAGGGGATAATGTCAGAAAAAGGGAAAACGGGAGATTAAAAAGAGGGAAACTACATCACAGAAAGAGGCAAAGAAAACCTATCATATCTCAGGGAAGTTAGACAGGGAGAGGAACATTGTGTGAACCTTACTCTCATCAGAATTGGCTCAAAGAGAAAATAATTGACATATTGGTTTTACAGAAAATTCTCTCTCACCTCATTAAAAAGGGGGAGAAAAAAAGGGAAAATGAAAAGAGTAATAAGAAAAGGGTACAAGTAAGGGAAGGGGATTTAAAAGGAGGATGTAGGGATACTAAAGAAGGAGGGCTGTGTAATGCAAGTGGGGCCCATAAGTTTAATATTGGGGAAGGAGTTTGGGGGGGGCAAGAGGAAGAAGCATAATCTGGGGATAATATGATATCAGGAAATACAGAAATAGTAATTTTAACTGTAAATGTGAATGGGATGAACTCTCCCATTAAGTGGAGACAAATAGCAAACTGGATCAAAAGTCAGAACCCTACAATATGTTGTTTACAGGAAACACATTTAAAGCAGGGAGATACATACAGAGTAAATGTGAAAAGCTGGAGCACAATCTATTATGCTTCAAGTGAAGTAAAAAAAAAAAAAAAAAAAAAAAAAAAAGGGGTAGCCATCCTTATCTCAGATCAAACAAAAGCAAAAATTGATCTAATCAAAAGAGATAAGGAAGGAAACTATATCTTTTTTTTTTTTTTTTTTAATTTTATTTTATAATTATAACATTTTTTGACAGTACATATGCATGGGTAATTTTTTACAACATTATCCCTTGCACTTACTTCTATTCAGATTTTTTCATTCCTCCCCCAACCCCCTCCCCCAGATGGCAAGCAATCTTATATATGTTAAATATATTACAGTATAATTTAGATACAATATATGTGTGTAGAACCGAATTTTTTTGTTGCACAGGAAGAATTGGATTCAGAAGGTAAAAATAACAGTTTACATTCATTTCCCAGTGTTCCTTTTCTGGATGTAGCTGGTTCTGTCCATCATTAATCAATTGGAATTGGATTAGCTCTTCTCTATGTTGAAGAAATCCACTTCCATCAGCATACATCCTCGTACAGTATCATTGTTGAAGTGTATAATGATCTCTTAGTTCTGCTCATTTCACTCAGCATCAGTTGATGTAAGTCTCTCCAAGCCTCTCTGTATTTCTCCTGTTGGTCATTTCTTATAGAACAATAATATTCCATAACATTCATATACCATAGTTTACCCAACCATTCTCCAATTGATGGACATCCATTCATCTTCCAGCTTCTAGCCACTATGAAAAGGGCTGCCACAAACATTTTGGCACATACAGGACCCTTTCCCTTCTCTAGTAGTTCCTTGGGGTATAAGCCCAGTAGTAGTATGGCTGGGTCAAAGGGTATGCACATTTTGATAACTTTTTGGGCATAATTCCAGATTGCTCTCCAGAATGGTTGGATTCTTTCACAACTCCACCAACAATGCATCAGTGTCCCAGTTTTCCCACAGCCCCTCCAACATTCATCGTTATTTGTTCCTGTCATCTTAGCCAATCTGACAGGTGTGTAATGATACCTCAGAGTTGTCTTAATTTGCATTTCTCTGATCAATAGTGATTTGGAACACTCTTTCATATGAGTGGAAATAGTTTTAATTTCATCATCTGAAAATTGTCTGTTCATATCCTTTGACCATTTATCAATTGGAGAATGGCTTGATTTCTTATAAATTAAAGTCAATTCTCTGTATATTTTGGAGATGAGGCCTTTATCAGAACCTTTAACTGTAAAAATTTTTTCCCAATTTGTTACTTCCCTTCTAATCTTGTTTGCATTAGTTTTGTTTGTGCAGAAACTTTTTAATTTGGTGTAATCAAAATGTTCTATTTTGTGATCAATAATGGTCTCTAGTTCTCCCTTGGACACAAACTCCTTCCTCCTCCACAAGTCTGAGAGGTAAACTATCCCATGTTCCTCCAATTTATTTATGATTTCGTTCTTTATGCCTAAATCTTGGACCCATTTTGATCTAATCTTAGTATGTGGTGTTAAATGTGGGTCCATGCCTAGTTTCTGCCATACTAATTTCCAGTTTTCCCAGCAGTTTTTGTCAAATAATGAATTCTTATCCCAAAATTTGGGATCTTTGGGTTTGTCAAAGATTAGATTGCTATTTTTATTCACTATCTTGCCCTGTGAACCTAACCTATGCCACTGATCAACTAGTCTATTTCTTAGCCAATACCAAATGGTTTTGGTGACTGTTGCTTTATAATATAGCTTTAAATCAGGTACACTTAGACCACCTTCCTCTGACTTTTTTTTCATTAGTTCCCTTGCAATTCTCGACCTTTTATTCTTCCATATGAATTTTGTTGTTATTTTTTCTAGGTCATTAAAATAGTTTCTTGGGAGTCTGATTGGTATAGCACTAAATAAATAGATTAGTTTGGGGAGTATTGTCATCTTTATTATATTCGCTCGGCCTATCCAAGAACACTGAATGTCTTTCCAATTATTTAAAACTGACTTTATTTTTGTGGCAAGTGTTTTGTAATTTTGCTCATATAATTCCTGACTCTCCTTTGGTAGATATATTCCCAAATATTTGATACTATCGACTGTTATTTTGAATGGAATTTCTCTTTGTATCTCTTGCTGTTGGATTGTGTTGGTAATGTATAAAAATCCTGAGGATTTATGTGGATTTATTTTGTATCCTGCGACTTTGCTAAAATTCTGAATTATTTCTAATAGCTTTTTAGCAGAGTCTTAGGAAACTATATCTTGCTAAAGGGTAGCGTAGACAATGAAGCAATATCAATACTAAATATATATGCACTAAGTGATATAGCATCTAACTTCCTAAAGGAGAAGTTAAAAGACTTGCAAGAAGAAATAGACAACAAAACTATAATAGTGGGAGATCTCAACCTTGCACTCTCAGAATTAGATAAATCAAACCACAAAACAAATAATAAAGAAATTAAAGAGGTAAATACAATATTAGGAAAATTAGGTATGATAGATCTTTGAAGAAAACTGAATGGTGACAGGAAGGAGTATACTTTCTTCTCAGCAGTTCATGGAACCTATACAAAAATTGTCCATCTCTTAGGGCATAAAGATCTCAAAATTAAATGGAGGAAAGCAGAAATAGTAAAGGTTTCTTTTTAGATCAGGATGCAATAAAAAATTGCATTCAACAAAAAGTAATTTGAAACTAAATAATCTCATCTTAAAGAATGATTGGGTGAAACAGAAAATTATAGACACAATTAGTAATTTCACTCAAGATAATGACAACAATGAGACAATATATCAAAATATGTGGGATGCAGCTAAAGTGGTAATAAGGGGAAATGTTATATCTTTAGAGACTTACTTTAATAAAATAGAGAAATAGAAGATCAATGAATTGGGCTTGCAACTTAAAAAGCTAGAAAAAGACCAAATTAAAAAAAACCCCAATCAAATACTAAACTTGAAATTCTAAAATTAAAAGGAGAAATTAATAATGAAAGTAAAAAAACTAATAAATAAAACTAATAAATAAAAAAACTAATAAATAAAAAACTAATAAATAAAACTAATAAATAAAAAACTAATAAATAAAACTAAGTTGGTTTTATGAACAAAACCAATAAAATAGATAAATCTTTGGTATATCTGATTAGAAAAAAGAGAGAGGAAAATCAAATTGTTAGTCCTAAAAATGAAAAGGTGGAACTTTCCACTAATAAAGAGGAAGTTAGAGAAATAATGAGTTACTTTGCCCAACTTTATGCCAATAAATTTGATAAGTGCAATGGATAACTACCTCCAAAAATATAGGCTTCCCAGATTAACAAAGGAGGAACTAAAAATTGCTTAAATGCTATTTCAGAAAAAGAAATAGAACAAGCTATTAATCAACTCCCTAAGAAAAATTTCTAGGACCAGACGGATCTACATATGAATTCTACCAAACATTCAAAGAACAATTAGACCCAATGTTATATAAACTATTTAAAAAAACAGGGAATGAGGGAGTCCTATCAAATTCCTTTTATGACACAGACATGGTACTGATACCCACACCAGGTAGGTTGAAAACAGAGAAAGAAAACTATAAACCAATCACTTTAATGAATATTGATGCTAAAATCTTAAATAAGATATTAGCAAAAATACTACAGAAAATTATCCCCAGGATAATACAGCATGATCAAGTAGGATTTATACCAGGAATGCAGGCTGGTTCAATATCGGTATAATTGGCCATATTAATAACCAAATTAACAAAATCCATATGATCATCTCAATAGATGCAGAAAAAGCATTTGATAAAATCCAACATCCATTTCTATTAAAAACACTTGAGAGTATAGGAATAAATGGACTATTCCTTAAAATAATCAGCAACATATATTTAAAACCATCAGTAAGCATCATATGTAATGGGGATAAACTGCAACCATTCCCATTAAGATCAGGAGTGAAACAAGGTTGCCCACTATCACCATTACTATTCAATATTGTATTAGAAATGGAGGCAATAAGAGTAGAGAAAGATATTAAAGGAATTAGAGTGGGTAATGAGGAAACCAAACTATCATTCTTTGCAGATGATATGATGGTATATTTAGAGAACCCCAAAGATTCTGCTAAAAAGCTATTAGAAATAATCTACCTTTAGCAAAGTTGCAAAATAAACCCACATAAAGCATCAGCATTCTTATATGTCACTAACAAAATCCAACAGAGTTACAAAGAGAAATTCCATTTAAAGTAACTACAGATAGTATAAAATATTTAGGAATCTATCTGCCAACAGAAAATCAGAAACTATACGAGCAAAACTATAAAACAGTATAAAACTATATAAAAAATCTATAAAAAATATATTTATTGGTGTTTGACCTAGGCATAAAGAATGAGATTATAAATAAATTAGAGGAACATAGGATAGTTTACCTATCAGGACCTGTGGAGGAGGAATGAATTTATGTCCAAAGAAGAACTAGAGATCATTATTGATCACAAAGTAGAAAACTTTGATTATGTCAAATTGAAAAGTTTTTATTCAAACAAAATTAATGCAGATAAGATTAGAAGGGAAACAATAAACTGGGAAAATATTTTTACAATCAAAGGTTCAGATAAAGGCCTTATTTCCAAAATATATAGAGAAGTGACTCTACTTTATATGAAATCAAGCCATTCTCCGATTGATAAATGGTCAAAGGATAGGAATAGACAATTCTCAGATGAAGAAATTTCTTCATCTGAGAAATTGAATCTATTTCTAGCCATATGAAAAGATTCTCCAAGTCCAATGACCAACAGGATGATTTCAGAAAGGCCTGGAGAGACTTACATGATCCGGTGCTGAGTGACATAAGCAGTACCAGGAGATCGTTGTGTACTTCAACAACAATACTATATGATGATCAATTCTGATGGATGAGGCCATCTGATGAACCAAATCCATTCCAATTGAGCAGTAATGAACTGAACCAGCTATACCCAGCAAAAGAACTCTGGGAGATGAGTATGAACCTCTGCATGGAATTCCCAGTCCCTCTGTTTTTGTCCACCTGCATTTTTGATTTCCTTCACAGGCTAATTGTATACTATTTCAAAGTCCAATTCATTTTGTACAGCAAAACAACTATTTGGACATGTATACATATATTGTATTTAATTTATTCTTTAACATATTTAACATGTATTGATCAACCTGCCATCTGGGGGCGGGGAAGGAGGAATAAAATGTTTATCAATTGTCAATGATATAAAATTACCCATGCATATATCTGGTAAATAAAAACTATTAAATAAAAAAAAAATCTTAAAACGATCCATAAAAGAAACACACATACACAAACACACACACACAGAGACACACACAAATATGCATTTAAAATCTCCAACAGTTTATCCAAACCCAAGAGGTTCAGAAATTTCAACAGGTCATTCTAAATGAAGAGTGTATTTCTGGCAAGACAGTCCAAACACCTGGTCCACTGCATGGAAGAAAAATTCTGGAAACTCAGCTTCAAATTTGGTCTCAAGAATCCTTGCAGGAATGAATCCATATGAAAAACCTTTGGGAACTTCCTGTTTCTATTATTCTAGGTCTGTCATAATTTAAAATCATTCAATAAGATACCAGCTTCATTATCCAGTATTCACTATGGCTTGCTCACTGTTTGCATGAAACTGGAGGACACAAATGTTCTTAATAAGATTTTCATTGTAGCAGATATGTCTAGCTGAAGGAAAGGCACTTCTTTTTTTTCAGCCATCAATTTAAAAAAAAAAAACAAATAGAAGCACAAATGTTACCTAGCTTATGTTTATTGAAAGATCTACATACATACAGATAATATATAACATATGACATAGTATACCATGATATAATATAATATGACTAAATACAATGTGATGTGATATTATACAACATAATAAAAATAAAGGTAATGTAAAGGTAGGAGAAAGAAGGAAAGGAGAAATGAAGGACTTATAAGATATAAAATAAAGGACTTATAATTATAATGACAAAAAATCAGTATTTATAGAATTCTTTAAAGGTTTCAAATTGCTTTGTGTATATATATACATATATATATGTATATATATATATATATATATATATATATATATATATATATATATATATATATATATATATGCCCATCTGTGTGTATAAGCTAGAAAAGGAAAAAGAACAAGAAGAACATGAACAAGAAGAACAACAAGGCAGAGGTTCTAAACTTGCCATGCTATGCCATGCTATGCTAGGGATTCCTCTGCCCACTAGAATAATATTCTTTTCCAGTGTTATGCTCTCTTTATCCTTACGTATTTCCCTAATGAGACTTTATGCCTCTCTGTCAGGGTTTCTAGCCTTACTTCCCGATCCATATAATAAACTTCTTTTATCAATCTAGGATTTTGGGCTTGTAAATTCCTTTACAGAGAATCCCTGTGCCACCAGAAGGGGGTTCCCCAAAACTCCCTACTCTTGTGCTGAATCCCAAAGGGATTCAGGGGAGACAAAACTCTTCATTTGGTTCCCTGAAACCTGAACCTGCCACTAGACCTTATCATTTAACTCTCTGACCACCAGAAACCCTAATCTCATTTTGGTTCCCTAAATCTAGACCTAGCTATTCTCTGACAAATTCTCCCCTGATCAGGGAATATTTGTTGCTCTCCTTCTCTATAGAAGGATGAGGTGCTATAGTATTGGGGGCACTCTGTCTAGAGTCAGTGGAGGGGGAGCTATTGAATCCAGAACATTAAAGCTTTTTTTTTTTTTTTTTTCTAGAAAGTCAAAGACTTTAGTCTTTCTAGTGAAGGCTGATTTCCATTTGGTGATCCTTCACAAGGATTTTCCCCAGTAATCCACCACCGCACCCTTTCTATAGCAGGGATAGACAGCTTGACACCCCAAGGAATGGTCAAAGTTGTCTAGAACTTTTTGTGCTCAGCAGAGTTTCTGCCTGGGGATGCTCATGGCATAAAACTCCTGCAAATTGACATCTTTCTCTCTATTGATGGGAATCTGACAAGGGAAGCTGAGGCTGAAGACCCCCCAAAAAATAACTTCCCACATTATCTTGACCTAGAAGCCAGCCCATCCCCACCTCTGTTAAGTACCACTAATTTACCTTTCTATAGAGTTCAGCAGACACCACCCAAGTTTTCTATAGAGCTGAATTCACGTTAAGTACCTCCACTTAAGTTCTATACAATTTGAACTATCACTAATCAAACTTTCTATAGCCTTACTGAAGCCTATTCAAACCCAATATTGTCTCAAATCATATATAGGAGGGTGGGAAGAATGGGCAGGTAGTCAGAACGGACAGAACTCTAATTCCATCAAAGAGTTCTGCTCCATTTGAGATCTCTTGATGATTTATAATAAATTTAAATTTCTACTTTTACTTATAATTTAGTAAATTCTTTTACTTCACCCAGCCTTGTCTCATCAAAAGCCTACACATCCCCAACACTATTAGGGACACTTATAAAGAAGGGAAAGCTATAGAATTGGGAAAGCATGGGGCCTGTTCACCTTTAGGCTGTCTCTTAAGAAAAAAAAAAAAAAAGCAGAGACTTTCTCAGCTTGAAAAAAACTTCAGAACTTGAAAATTTGTACATTGTTTAGATTAGCTGAATTGGGAATCACTCTCCCTCCCCCCACCAACATCTTAGTGTACTCTTAAAGTGCCTTCTTTTTTTCTTTCAAATCCTGGGACTGATTCTGACTTCTGCCATCAGGCAGAAGTGGCTGGCCAAGACATACCAGGTGGAAGTGTTTCTTTCAATGCAAAAAAACCCCTCCCAGCCTAAGGAGAACCCTGGGACCTCCCACCAACATTTTCAGGGACCCAAGGCCAATATACTAAGGCCAAAACTGGAGGATCCAATTTTCAGCCTTCCATGTTTCTCTCATTCTGCTGTTATGAATAGCTGTTGAGTTTTTGTGGTTTTTTTGTGTTTTTTTTTTTTTTTTTTTAAACTCTCTCTTACCTGATCTAAAACCTGAGGCTCCTAATTCTTTTCTTCTCAGGGCAATTTTTGCCTCCTGGGAAAGACACTAAGAGCAGAGGTGCCTTTTTAATGCAAATCCCTCTCAGACTTAGGCCTAGAAGCCCAGAGGTTCATCCTGTAGGTGTCACAGAAACTGTCCCAGGAGATCCCAGTCCCTGTCTGGAGTTTGAGCAGAAGTACTGGAGGAACTGCTTTACCACCCTGACAGCGAACACCACAGGAGTTGGACTGCCCCCCACCCCCAGCTCTTGCTCTCTGGTAGGAATTTGGGGTTTGGCCCAGTTCTTTCATGCCTTGCTGCACCAGGACAGCCTGAACACCTCGAGGCTGGTAGGACCTCTACTTTGCTCTTGCCCTGGCCCTCTGGTCTGTCCCACCCCTCCCCCATAAAAAGTGGGGATAGCAGGGGAAGCTCAGGATCTTTGCCTAAGCCATCTTGGTGACTTTATGGTGAGACTCAACTCTCTTTCTTAGACCCCCCAAAAGGAACTTTTTAAAAAAGTAAAAACCTTTAGCACAGACAGTTAAAGGATTTGGAAAAACTTAAAATGCATCCTTATCTTGATCTGCAGTCTGACAGGCAGGGACACCTTCATCCCCCAGACCCTGCCTCTCAAAAAAAGATCAGTGACTATTTTTAAATTGAAAAAAAAACTCTTAATTGAAGAAGCCTAAATTAACCTTGGGATAGCCATTAACCCCAGGGATTCAGAGCATTTTTAGAAAAAAAAAAAGCCAATGGACATCAGTGGTTTATTAAACTTAATAGATATCAAGGCCTCCTACCTGTTCTGACTCTTTGAGTCTGTCATATCCTTAATCCCTACCACCCTGACCCCACCCAGGAGAAATTGGAGTGAAAGGGCTAAACTCTAGGCTACTTAACACTTTTACTATAGACAAAAAACTTTTTGCTCCTTGCATTTTCTCTTCTACTTTTCTTTGGTATTCAGTATTGTTAGATGGGCCATCAGCATTCTTCAAGGCAGCTCACAGAAAGGACCTGATGCATTTCCTGCAAAAGGCCCCATTCTGAAAAGTCAACATTTCAACTCTGCTTTTTATCTTCTCCTGAGATCTGTTTTCTCTAGGCTTCAAGTTTTGGATTTTCAATTGCCCTTCAGCTGGGAAAACTGTGGATGACTAGTCGACTGCGACAAATATCCTTTAGATGCCCTGATGCCATTTTCAAACCTTACACCTCATCTCCTGGCATGAACCTCCAAAATCTCTAAGACCCTTGCCAGCTCAAAGCAGCTACTGAAGAAGAGATCTTCATCCCTTTATCCCAAAGACATTTGGAGGTGACTGCTTGAGGGGGGAATGAAAAAGGTACCCCCAAACTCTAGACTCCTTGTAGGAGAAAATCTTCAACTCTTGCCTCAGTGAGGGACCTCACTCAAGGGAAACAAGACAGTTTCATTCTGTTATCTAGGTGGGGTTTGTTCAGTCCTTAGCAAAAGAATTTCAACCCTATTGAATTAAAGAAAACTCATTCAATACTATTCAAACTCCAGCTCCAAGCTGAAACCCAGTGAGTAGATGAGCCAACTTGGGTCCACCCATTAGCCCCCTTCAACTTGTAGCCAAAGCTTCTATTATAAAAGAGCCCATCTAAAATCCTCTCCTTGCAGAAGTTGTAAACATGCCATGCTATGCCAAGGAAGCCTCTGCCCACTGGAATAATATTTGTTTCCAGTGTTATTCTCTTTTCTTCTCTAAAGAAAATTATCACTTGAATCAAACAAGAGAGTTTTGAATTAATGATTTATATTAGATATGAATTTTAAAGTTGCAGAATTCCTCAGGCTACTCTGGCTATCTGTAATAGGTTTCATTTAGGCAAAGAAAAATCAAAAAATAAATTGACATTTAGAAATTTAAACATTTGACCTTTTTCCATTTGCTCAAAATAATCAAAATCCTAAATTAGTAGATTTATTGTAGGAGAGATATTAGAGGGGAAATGATCTTGTATTTATTTATTCTTTATCATTAACTGGTTTCTGAAGAAAAATCATACCAATTTTAGTTGTTCAATTTCTCATTCAATTATTAATGGCAAGCTGTCATTTCCACCTGAGAAATGAAATTGTTCATTTTTGAGTTGGCCAAATATTATGTTTACTGAAGATCAGAGTTGAGAAATCATTTCAATGAATCTTAATAGATTATAATTTCCTCTAGCTCAAACTTCCAGCCTCAGAGGAATATATTTTCTAAGTTTTACTTTACACCTTGAAAAGCTATGCATTATTTTCCCCAATTAGCACTAAAACCTACATTTTAAAAAATTTTGTTGCCTTGGATAGCTTTATAATTTCAACTGCCTTGAAAGCAGCAAAAGTATAACTTTATAAATTGCTTTTGGAGAGAGGGTCTTAAATATTTAAAATAGTTCACAAAACTGACCAAATAACTATGTTACACTATTGGTGATTTCTATAAAAATCTGGGCCTACATCTAGAGTTCGAAACCTTTTTTTAGAGCACCTTGCATGTCATAGTTAGGTTATAGAGAGTGTTAACTCCTTAGTCTATAATGATATATATTTACAGAACTCATACAAATAAGATTTTCTAAGATAGTACAGAATTAATGAAAAGCAAGTGTATTTTCAATTAGACTTTATTAAAAAAAATGGTATCTTTTTTCCCCCCAGCCCAAATGTTCTGATTTTTGGCTAACAAAAGTTACTGGTGATCACATGTATATTTTACCTCTACAGTAATAATGAATGTAAGGGGAAAAGTAAAATCTTTCACTCCACCCCTCCCCAGAGAATGGTAATGCTTCAGGCATCTATGCTCAGTCCCAGTTGTTTCCACAAGTAGTCCCTAGTTAATTTGAATAACCTCTCTCAACTTCCTAGGGGAATTTCAGGTAATTGGAAAAAGAATGTGTTGTGGAACATCTAGACTGGTGAGGTTGGAAGTTCTAATGTAGTCAGATGGCAAGAGACTCAGATGTGGGAGATCAGAAGATATCAAATGTGATGAGCCATAATAAAACAACCTGGAAGAAGGGAGAGATGAATTTATGAGAGCTCCATTCTGCTAGACTTCTGGGAAAAAAAGCATGTGAGTGTGAGGCCTCACACCTGAAGTAGAAGAGAATTCATTTTAACAGCCAATATTTATTGGATACTTAGTCTGTACAAGGCACTGTGTGCCAAACTGGGCTTTTTGTTGAGAACTTTAAATGCAAATTAAAGAAATTTATATTTTATCTCTGTGATCAGCCCTCTAACAGCTATGCCTTATTGTTTGGGAAGAAAAGATATGTACTTTGGGTAGGAAAGATGTATTATTTTAATGCTATTTTTTTCTGTCTCTTGTAACCGGCTGTCCTTTATTTCTGTGCATTTATGTTACCAGTCAGTTTCTTTCATTTGTTTCTTTGGAGAGTCTTACCATCATGGATTCAGTTTTTCTATTTTGATAATTTAAAAAAGCAAACAAAATCAAAACCAAAAAAAAAATTATCTGTAAAATAAAAGGAATGAAATCAGATGATCACTGTACTTCTTGATAGAACCATGGTCTCAGAATTGAGAATATCCCTTCCCTTGTTTCATAGCTATTCAGTCATAGCTCACCAAGTATTTGACACAGCAAGTGTCAAATAGTAGATACTTTAATAAATGTTGATTGGGGCTTATTTCATGTCTTCCCACCATTTCCTAACAGAGCTTTATACAGAATTCTATATGACTTCTTTTAAATTTCTTGACATCATATTGCTACCAGTAGCCTCTATGGACTACTTATTAATTATGCTTTATTTTCTTTGAACCCCATCCCTCTACATATTTTCCTGTAATATATCTATCTGAGATATGGATTCAAAGGACACTGAATTCATCTTGAGTCTTCCAGTTACAGTTTGTATAATTTTGAGAAGGTCACAAAATTCCCTGGACATTAGACTCCTCATGTGAAAAGTGATCTAGTTGGATTAGATTATATATAAGGTCAACACTCTCCAAATCTATGATTCTATCATTCTGCATAATGCCATCCCTTATATTACTTCTGTGACCTAGAAGATACCTAAAGTCCCTTGATATTTCTAAAGTTCAATAAGATTATATTAATGTCTAAATTTACCCAGCATTGGCTAAATGACAGATTTAAACAGATTTGTGACAAGAAGTCACACACACACACACACACACACACACACACACACACACATAAACACCATTTTAACAAGTTTAAGTTGAATTTTTCATTACTAAAAATATATTTGATAATGTCCCTGTTGTCCAAAGTGTTTTCTGACAAACACTTTTAAAAGCAGATATTTAAATACCAGATCTTTTCCCATGAATAGCTCATCTGACTGAATTTAAACAAAGCTACCATTTAGCCTTTTTTTTCCTTTGGTATAAGACTCCAAAGTTATTGATTGTGTTTGCCTCAGGAAGTCAGTTCAAATTAGGGCTAATTTCCTTAAATAGAGTGGTATTCTTGCTGGCCATAAAGACACATTCTCCACATACTTTTGCAGAAAGATAAATGAGGATTGAGGGGGAACAAAACCCTTTGTTTCTTAAAATAGATGCAGTATCTAAGGAATTGTAGCATATCAGTCTAATGAATGGTTCTAACCAGCTACTGCACAGAGTGATTAACCAGTTGCAAAATACTCTTCTTTGTACTTATGCTCAAGGCGATGTTTAGGACAGCTCTTGGAAAACATGGGGCTCCATCTAGTGGTAACTTCTCTTGGAATTGGAACGCGAACACTAAACAAAAGAAACTGAGGGTAGGATTTTCAAATCAAGTTTTCAACTTTGAAGGTACAGCTTTTATTTACCTGCCTCAATCATTCCCCTTGAATCATGCATTTTACAAAGAATTTTACATGTATCATTTCATCTATTTTTTCATAGAAATCCAGTGAAATAGGGGCTAACATTATTCCCATTCCACACATGCAAAAATTGAGGTTCTAAAAAGTTAATTTGCCCAGTCTCAAAGTAATTATGTGTAGTAAGATCAAGATCAAAATATTTCTGATTTGAAATAGTTAAAAGTCAAAATTGATAAATAGAAGTATGTATAGAATGGTTTTATACATGTTATATGTCTATATTACATAATACATACATATACGTGCATGAATATATATGCACCTACATATATTTGGTTCTATCTCTAGAGTGAGAGAGAAGTGAAGAAAAAGGAGGAAAAATACATGATAACTTTATTGTGTATTTTAAAAGTATAGCAAGTTGTATGTAATAGATTTGTAGTTTCTTATACATGAATCTCTTTTCCTCTTATTTTTCCTATGCTATGAAAAACTGCTCATTTTATTTCTTAACTTTAGAATACAATAATTAAGATTTAAAAATCAATATATTACATTAACGTTGCTACATTTTCTGGCAGGGAAAACAATGTAATCTTGCAGGTACCTCACAAGGTCATTGTGTGGGTCAACTGAGACAACATATGATGTTGACTGTGTAAACTTTAAAACACTATATAAATTGAGACATGATATCATTCCAAAGATAAATTGTGTTGATTAGTTACCAAAACCTCTCAAATCCCTTCATCCCTAGAATCTGGCTTGGTATTGCCATTAGTGCCAGCAGCAAGAGATATAAAAAGATGTCCCATGAGCTAGAGGCAATAAAAAAGGTCACCTATGAGCTTGAACTTTCATTTAAGGGACTCATGTCTCCCCTAGCTCTCTGGAATCCTTGCTGCCTCTTGTTTGTCTCTTGAAAGTAGACTGCTCTTATTGAGCTTTCCTCTTTCTTCCATTAATGTTTAACTAAATAATTTTATTTATTTTTTAAACCAGATGCAGGATTCTCCATGTTCACTCTACATATTCCCTCTGAAATATTCTCTATCATTTACTTATCTCCTCTTCACAGACACTGGATGCCTTCCCAAAAACACTTCTTTCTAATTGTTTTCTCCTTGTTCTAGGATAAGGACTTAGCATAGAAACCCATTATTTGTGCTGTTTAGCTCTTCATTTCCACTGGGCTATATAGAGATTTTGCTTCCTTCCATGTTCTTCTGCATTTAGAATACTCTATTTCTACTAATGTTATTCTTCTTGGTACGTTCCTTTAGGTCTTGTTTTAGAAACCACCCTCATGATTCTAACTTCCAATATACCTTATTTCTTATTTTGATACTTTAAGGATTTGTGAGTAGGGAAAAATGTGTTGGTCTTGGATTCTGAAAGAAGTTTGAATTCTGCCACAGACTTGACCATTTCTGTGGCTCTGGGAAAAATATTTATACTCTTTCTGAGATTATCTTCATTTCTAAAACAGATATGATAATTATATAATATCTATAATGCCTTCCTCACACAGTTGATGTCTGAAAAAAAGAAATACATATAATACATATATTAATATGCACTCATTTCTTCATATAAAAATGTATATATATATATATATATATATATATATTATACATATGTGTATGTATAGGTACATTGTATATAAAAACCAATTATGATATATACCCATTTTGTATTACACATATATGCATGTATATAATATATGTACATATTTGCATCTATTTATATTTTATCAATTTAAATCTCAAAATCAATATACACATAGGCATCTATACAAATGTGTATATTTATACTGATATTTAAATTGATAAATAAATATATATACAAACACATATATGCATAAAGATATGTTTATGTATCTACATATGCACATTTATATGCATTTTCATGAGACTTTGGTGCAAGCATGGATCTACTAAAATAGAGGCACTAATACTAGAGATACCAGAGATCTGCTTTAGCTAGAAGATAATCTGCATTTCCATACTACAGGTGTGAAAGCAGCCTCTCTCAATTGGCCTAAACAAATACTGTGTTTATTATGCAAGGGTAAAGGTCTCATTCCTTCATAAGAGAAGCATTGCACACTAACTGGAGTGGGGCAGGGCTACTTCTCTCTTCCCTTTAGCTCTTGTGTCTCTGAAAAAATTCTCAGGTTCAGGTCTTATTTCCTTTGTCCTTTTCAGTTCTAAGTGAGAGGATTGGAGTCCCAAGATCTGGGAACTGAAGCCAGGTCAGCTTGAAAGCCTGATGCCAAATATTGCTGCCAGCCCAGCAAGGACACCTTGAGAACCTAGGCCTTTAAGACATAATTCCCACCACAGGTGGGTCTTTGGACTTGAAACTTGATGGAACTAATGATAAAGAAAGACAGATCTAAACTGTATGTTTTATCACCCTTTCTTATTCAGAGATTGGGGGCATGAGGAAGGAGGGTTGAGGATAATGGTGTTTGAGTTTATTCTTGCTATAGCTTTGATGCTAATATTCCTTTGTCAAAGCTAATCTGATTGTTAAGTGATTGAATGGAATTAGAATATTGAGTATCCCTAAAATCAGGGAAACACAGTCAGTGGGGACTTGGGCCAATGGCAGAAATTAGTTGCCTCCAAGCCTAATTTATGCCTTTTAGTATCCTAAAGGTTATATATACAGAGGTTTCTGAAGGAGTGAAATGTATTATGTCTAGTCTTTAGGTGATAGATCAGAGAGTAATCCCCAAAATATATATACACATACAAAGATACATGCATAGATACATAGGTGAATACACATACACAGATATGCTTACATATACTTAGGTGGCACTGAAGATAGAATGTTAGGGCCTGGAGTTAGGATGACTCATCTTCCTTAGTTCAAATCTGGCCTTCAGACATTTACTAGCTGTGTGACCCTTGTTTACCTCAGTAAACATCTGTTTACTTCATCTCTAAAATGATCTAGAGAAGGAAATACCAAATCATGCCTATATTTTAGCCAAGAAAACCCCAAATGGGATCATGAGGAGTAAGACACCATCTAAACAACCAAACAACAATAAAACACACACACACACACACACACACACACACACACATATATATATGTACACATACATACTTATGGGTATATATTACTTTATTTTCCAAGCCATAAAGTATTTCAGAAATGTAAATTATCTAGCCCAGTATCTTGCACACAGTGAGCACTAAATACATCTTTACTGACAACTGCTCTGGGTCTCAGTTCTTTCATCTGAAAAATAAGGGAGTCAAATTAGATGGTCTCTGAGGTCTCCAGGTCTCTTATCCCTAAAACCATTAGAAGTGGTCCCGAGGGGCAAGACATTGTATTCTAACTCTTCCATAAGTTTCTTCATTCATATAATAGCTGCTAAAGGTCTTTAGACAGAAATAAGTACATCTTCCTAGCATTGGGTGATGGGGTTGTCTAAAGATCAGAATTAATTTCAATTTAAAAATTAAGAGCAAGAGAGGAAATCTTTTGGTGGGGAGGTGGGGATGGTACTAGAGGCCTACAACCACTAGATGGCACAGTAGTACTCTTGTTCTGGCTTCAATACCCAGTGGAATACCAGCAAAGTGTTAGTACAGCTGAGTTTAAACTCAGGAGTTAGGTTTATTTTTTCATTATTACTTAATGTATACGCCAGGGAATTCTCTTTGAACCTGGAACATAATATCACACATGATACCTTGTCACGAACATAAACACTTGTGAGATATAATGTTTGAACAAGAATGGAATATTTTTTATCAGGTATAAGCAGGCACTTAAAAAGTAAATTCAAATAGTAAATAAAAAATAAATTGTACAAAAAAGCAAATAAAAATATTAAAGATATATACCTGTGATTTTTTTAAATAGTAAAGGTAGCCAAAGATGAATAGAAAGTGGAAATCTCAGAGGCATCTCCCTTTTTGACAACATATCACAATGTATAAGCACATTGTGACCTTTTCAAAAATGATTTATTGTTCTGATAAAAATGAATATTGTGGCCTTCAGAAAGGGTTGATATGTGTATTGCTCCTAATAGTTCCCTATAATGTTCGGGCTAGCTTTCTGGAGTTCCTTCGTACAGGTCTTGGTCTCAGCAGCATAGACACCACAAGAATGGTCAGGAAAAGAGCCTAGATTCTTAATTTTAGCCCAGTCTTAATCTTCATGTAGGAATTATGAGAACCACCAAGAGGCTGGTCAAAGATAAAATGTCTCTCTTCTAGTCCTTCTTAGCCCTTATATGCCTTGTTGTAATTACATCATTACAGCATACTGATTATGTGTGAACCATTACATCACCATACTAAGTGCAAAATATATATATGTGAACTAGAGAACCATTATCTCTCAATTCCATGGAGTTAACACTTTGTTTCAAGTATACTTCTCCAGAATTCCTGCTCTCTACAATTCCCCTTCACATTTCTTTTAACTATTCTGTATATATTCTTTATATACTAAACTAATAACATGGTGTCTATCCCATTAGAATATAGGCTCTTTGAGGGGGCAGGGACAGCTTTTCCTCCTCCCTACTTTGCCTCCTCAGAGTTTAACACAGTAGGAGAGCTTAATAAAATTGCCTATTGATTAACTGCCTGGGCCAACAGAAACAAGTAAAGATTCCTTGAATTAAAATGCAAAAGAGAATTTTCACAGATTAAGAACAAAATTCATTAGTCCTGAACTAAGAATAAACTGGAAGATTCATTTGGATAATTCTCTAAACCTGGATATGGCCCAAGAGAATTGTAGTAAAATATGAGGCAGTATGGAGTCCTTTTCGGGACTGTTCATCTACCTCTGGTATCCAGTAGGCATTCAAACTCTCACCTGTATCTCTAAGAAGCTGTAGGATGTGCAGTAAACCATTTCAGTAAACCATCTTGGCAGATGGTCTAAATCAGGTTGAGAGTAACCAAGAAGCCTAATAGCCATTAGTGATTTGGGGGGTTATTTGTCCCTAACATGTGAAAGCTTTCTCCAGTGGAATGAGTTAATGAGAACAATTTGTTCCTAAGGCCATGAAAGTGGCTGAAGCAAGCTTTGTAGAGCACTTAAAGATTGGTTAGACTTTGAAGATAACAAGGTTATCTACTGAATCCCAGACCATCACTAGTCAACCTGACTTTTGTCCTGCCACTGATCTTTGATAATTCTAGAAGATAGAGTGAGAATGATGATGACTTTGTGCAGCATTGCCTTATTTAAATCCAAGTCATGCATAAATCAAGACATGACCCTTACCATGTTATTGGCTCTCTTCAAAAATGAAGGGCAAATGGCACAATATAAAGTCATTCAAGCTACAGTGACAGGATAGTGTTGTAGAGATGCTGATGGATGTAGAATCTCTGGACCAGTTCAAATCCTGTCTTTGCCAAGTGTTATCTATGTGACCTCTGTAGGTCTTGGTTTTCTATAAAATGAGGTGGTGGGATTGAATGACCTGAGGTTTCTTCTGTTCCTCATATGGTTGTGTGAAATATACTTGGAGGCAATGTCAGTGATAACTAATCACTAATAACATCTTTTGTAGATTCAAAAGAGGAAATAAACTTCAATTAATTATTCAAATGGCCTAAAACATTCACTCTCTCCTGGAGGCTTTTTTTATCCTACTCTTGAATAAAGGTAAGAAGATAGTAATAAATTGATTTGAATAATAAATTGACACTGGGAAAGTCATTTAACCCTATTTGCATCAGTTTCCTTATCTGTAAAAATAAGCTAGAGAAGGTGGCAAATCACTCCAGTATCTTTTCCCAGAAGGATCATCTGTTAAGGGCCATACCTAAGTGAAGGGGCAGATCAATTATCTAAGAGCCTTCATAGCTGTGAATTATAACACTTGAAGGAGTTGCAAAGCAGCCTTTATTTACACAGATGTTCCTTGTGGATTGGGAATGAAATAAATTGGAGGCAAGAAGGAAGAGGAGAGAGGTCAGACAATGCAACTGCCTCTCAGTTGAGAGGTCAGAGAATAGCAACTGCCTCTCGGTCTTCTTGTATCATCATCATCCTCTCACATGAAGAGATCCATTCTACAGCTCTAAGTTAGACCTCCAGCAGCCACTGGCAGTGGCTCCCATATCACAACAATCATCGATTGAACAAATGAAATTTAGTCACAAATAAAACAAAAGCCTCTCATCACTTTGGGACTTCTTGCTACTTTAAAATTTCAAAACAAGTATGTTTTGGATTTTCAAAGTTATAGAAATACATTTGTGCTTTCATTCCAGGATTCTTTATTGACTGGGTAAGATGCAGAGATCAAACAGCAAAACATCAAGTCAGGACAGAAAAATAAAGTAAATCACAAATGAGAAATCCCCTCATGTAGAAAGAAGGAAATACAATCTTCCCAATTGGTATACCACTAAAGGGAGGAGGGACACTCCTAAGACTAATTAGAACTTGGAGCTACAAGGCAGTTAATACCATATCTCCAATTCAAGCTCCCAGAAACCAACAATCTCTCATTGCTGTTCTTCACTGCCTTTGAAGATACTGAATGATGTTCTTTGAGTAGCTGTTTGTGGAAACAACTCCTACCCTGTACTGTTGGTGTCAATGGCTCCTGAATTCCTTCTTTGCTGAGCTGCTGTTGTCTGATGAAACTCACTTTAGTCATGGAGTTAATTAATCCTTGGTGGAAGTAGTATCACTCTTCTAAAAGACTATCCAACATTGAAAATTAAATGACACATTAGAGAAATAAACAACAGAAGAAATAAATTGAGCCCCTTAGAGCTGTTTAAGATGGAAGATCAGTTCATGATCAAGTTATCAATTAGACTTGTCTGGTCTGAAGGCTCACGGTCTGGTCTGAAGACTCCTTCACACAGAGTAGTCCTTTTAGCTGAACGTTGTTCTGTTCTTTATCATCAGCACTTTGGGTTTGTGTAACTCATATGGGCTGAGACAATGCTTGATGACCATAACAATCCTATGGTTCTGGTCAAAAACTGAAAAGGCATTCAATACACACATATTAAATATATATTACATTTGTGTGTATGTATATATAAAATATGTGTGTGTTTCAAGTTATGAAGGGCTTTGAGCAGCAGAGGATTCTTTATTTAATCCTAGACATAATAGAGAGCTCCCAGACCTTACTGAGTAGAGTGTCATTGTTGAGCTTACATGTTAGGAAAATCATTTTGACAGTTGAGTGGAAAAAGGACTAGAGGGACTCCTATTGTAGATGATCTTCACAATGAATTTAGAAAAGGCAGCAAACATATAAGATAATAGTTACTAATAGCTAAGATGGGTTGAACAATTGAGGATTTGATTTTACCACTAAAGAATGTCTTCAGAAATCTGTTATTTTCAAATTTCTGAAAAGGTCATTTTAGGTTTTTTTGGAGCATTATTATATATTCTCCTATTACTTATTCTTCCCTGATGTCTTTAATTTTTTCTCAGTTGCCAACATTTCTTCTCAATTAACTGTTCAGCACATTCATTGATATTCTTTATAGCTGACATGTGCCATGAACATTGAAGGTCAAGTTCTCTAATTATATCTAATTTGATTTAGTAAAGGGCTTTCTTGGCAGACTATCATTCTCTTTACTTTGATAATTTTTGAGTGTAGCAAAGCAAGAATATGAGAAATGAAATCTACTTTAAAGGATTTTAAAAATGATTACAATTTTCCATTTCTGCCATCTAAGTTTTAGCTTTTCCTAGTTATAAAAATGCAGTTCCACATTTGTGAGATCATTGGATTTAGAATTAAGACCTTAAAGAACATCTAATTCAACCTCCTCTTTTTAAAGTTGAGGAAATTAATTTATTGAAATTGTCATCTTCTCAGAGTTAAAATAAAATCAAGATTCTGCTAGGCAGCTCAGTGTACAGAGCACTGAATCTCTCTGACACTCACAAGCTATGTAATCCTACCTCAGTTTCCTCATATATATGCTAGGAATAATAATAGTACCCTCCTCAGTGAGCTATTATGAAGGATCCTACACAACATTTTAATGTTTGCAATTTTTGTCTTTATGATTATTCTTTCAACTTCTCTTCCTAAATATAAGCGAATATTGGAAAGAAATGATGGAAAATCTCAGTAGAAAATTTCAGTAATGTAGTAGAATCTGAAAAAAGAATGATAGAAAAAGAACACAAAAATAACGACAGCACAAAAAAATATTAGAACAAAATCCAAAGACAACAAAATTAACAGAATACTTGGGTTTTCTGAAAGTCAAAGAAGCTCACTTTGTTTTTTTTAAAGCTTTTCATTTTCAAAATATATACACAGATAATTTTCAATATTTGCTCTTGTAAAACCTTTTGTTTCACATTTTTTCTCCCTCTCTTCCCTTCCTTCCTTCCATAAATGGCAAGTAATCTAATATATATGACATGTGAAATTCTTCTATACATATTACCACAATTATGCTGCACAAGAAAAATCAGATCAAAAAAGAAAAAAATGAGAAAGAAAACAAAATGCAAGCAAACAACAAAAAATTAAAAATACTGTGTTGTAATTCATACTCAGTCCCCTCAGTCCTCTCTCTGTGTGTGCAGATAGCTCTTTTCATCACAAGACCATTGGAATTGGACTGAATCATCTCACTGTTTAAAAGAGCTATGGCCATCAGAATTGATCATCTTATAATCTTGCTATTGCTGTGTACAATGTTCTCCTGATTCTTCTCTCTTCACTTAGCATCAGTTCATGTAAGTCTCTCCAGGCCTCTCTGAAATCATTTTGCTGATAGAAAAATTCATTTTGAAGGCAGAATTAAGATAAATAATTTGAAAATATTTGGATTTATAAAAAAATACCATGAAACAATGAAATTAATACCACTTTTGAGGAAATTATGTGAGAATTTTCTGGTAGTACTAGAAAGAGTAGGAATTATAGAAAAAGCTAGAATTTAAAGTATGCCATCAAACATAAACCTGTTTCTTGTTTTACAGATATATAGTTATTAAGCTCTAGAATTTCATTATCAATCAAAAATTTTGAAAAAACCGTTCATATATTTAGGAACAAAATGCATTTATACAAGGTAACAATTAATAGTCATTATTATAGTAATAAATCAAAGAAAATTAGGAAATGGCATACTTAAAATTGAAGAAACTCAAATATACCCAAATGTACACAAAATAACTCAGCTTTCATATCTAAGGATATTCCTTTAAGAGAAAATCTGATTCTTCAATGTATTCTTTATTTACTAAATTCTATTTGTTTTAGAAAACCAAAGTTAAGCAAGGCCTTAAAATTCAAATTAAGAGAAACTAAAAGAAGTTAGCAAAACTAAACAAGCATAAATGATAAAACGTAATAAGGAATAAAGGAATATAGATATAATAAAAGGCTATTTCTCTTTAGAATCCTATCTTATTTGAGATACTTGAGAAATAAAAAGGAGAATATTTTTGGTTTCTCATCCTATGAAGGACAGTCAGAAAAAAGCATGCTACAGGAGATTCAAAATGAGCAGGAGGAAAGGAGTAATATTCTTTCTTGGAATTGGAAAGCCATAGATAAAATCCATTCAAATGAAGAGGAGGTGTGTGTGTGTGTGTGTGTGTGTGTGTGTGTGTGTGTGTGTGTGTGTGTGAATTGGAAGGGGTATTGGAAGAGTGCTATGATTCTGAGTGAGTAAAGAAACTAGATTATGTAGTTTTGATTGTTACTTTTTTTAAGGTAAAATAAGAGGCTTGAGGAAGGTATCCTTAAAAAGGAAAAGCATTGCAAAATGTAAGGTTAGGACAATCTAACAATTTGCTACATGTCATAAATATATTGTAAAACATAAACCTACATACAAAGTAAAAAGGAAGAGTTGAAATAAAATGTGTTTCAGCTGTTTATTTTTAAACAGTAATTTCTTTCGTGGTTACAGGAAAAATAATTTTTGCTAAGAGTGATTAATTCAATGATCTATTAATTCAATGCTAGGTATAATGAAAGAATAATAATGTTATATGGAACTGTCAGGATAATCAATCATAGGTCAAAAGCATTTATGAAGTGCTAACTGTATTGCCAGGCCCTATATTAAGCATTTGGAGTACAAAGAAAAAAAACTGCTTTTTTTCTTTAAGGATCTCACATTCTTCAATGAACTTGCAGGTTTCAGGACTTTCTATCAAACAAACCCAAATTTAATAGAAAGTTTAACATATAAGAGCCAATATCAAAGATCAGTTTCAAGGTACTCAACATGGACATATTGTTTATTTATTTATTTGTTTGTTTGTTTATTTACTTTACTTGGGAAATGTATGCCATATGTTTAAGATTGACAACAACAATAGGATAGCTCAAAAGAAAGATTGGGACAGATTTAAGGTAAAAGTAGTAATCATGTTATACAAATGGGGTGCAGAGGAAGAATAGACACAGAAGCATTAGAGGAGGGAGGATAATTCCTAGTAGTAGAAAACCTATTCAGGTCCTGAATAGGTTAAATAGGTAATCTTACATATATAACATGACAGGTATAGCATCATCCAAAATCTAAAAAGAAATAAGGGGGAAAGAATGTAGGGATGGGAAAGCAATGGTGAGAAAAGAAGACAAGGAAGGGATCCCTGGGTGGAGGAAGGTTAAATAATAGCAAGGCAACTTTAGCAAAATTAAAGCAGAGTCAGCAGGGATAAAAAAAGATATGTGTGTATTGTAGGTATGTGGGAGGTGTATGTGTATGTATGTATGTGTGTATGCATATATCTACATGTGTAGAGATAAATATATCCTTTCTTAATTATAACCTGCTGGGAGATGGGGGTGGAGGATTAAAATAATATAGCAAAAAAAGGTGTGCAACAGAGAACAAAACAACAATTTGCCAGGAAAAAAAAGTGAACACTCATGATTATAATTTCTTCTATTAATATATACATTTTCTTGAACTGGTATTTGCTGTTATATATTTTGAACCTTTTCTAATGTTCTGCTGGGCACATGACAGTGTTTTCTTTTGTTTTGTATTTCTCCTCTGATTTTCTTTTTTCTTATTGTTTCTTTAAATAAAATAATTTTTAAAAAATGGATTTAACATTCTAATGGAGAAAAAAGCACACAAAAAGCTAAATACAAACAATTTGTATAGTCACGCACATATATGTAGAGTAATATATGCATACACATTTAGATAAATACAGACATATATGTTGTTATTGTTCATTTTCTGAAGAGGACCGATGACATGTATGAATGATGTCTTCATTCATATGTGAATTGAATTTAAGTAAGTGAGAGCATAACAAAATCATTGTAGTGAGATACCAGTAATGTGTCATGATGTCATCTTTGAAAGAATTCAGAGTTAAGGCATCTCCAAATCAAGCATGGGTATTAATATGGGATAATCTACCCAGTGGGCTACCCACCTTAAAGGAAGCAGCAACCCAAGAGAGTAAGGCAAGAGTTTGTATAGAGAAAGGGGAGTAGCTGCCCTCATTCCCTTCTTTTCAATCACCTATTTTAGATTTTAACATTATGACAATAACCCCAAACTACTCAATTAACAATCTTACAATTTTCATAAGTGATACACAAATCGTCTAACTCTAACTTCCTCTTAACTTACAAGCAAAGGTAGAAATATTCAGTTTCTTTTTTTTAAATAGATTTTTATTTACAAGATATATGCATGGTTAATTTTTCAGCATTGACAATTGCAAAACCTTTTGTTCCAACTTTTTCCCTCCTTTCCCCCCATCCCTTCCCCCAGATAGCAGGTTGACAAATACATGTTAAATATGTTAAAGTATAAGTTAAATACAATATATGTATACATATCCATACAGATATTTTGTTGTACAAAAAGAAATAGACTTTGAAATAGTATACAATTAGCCTGTGAAGGAAATTAGAAATGCAGGTGGACAAAAAATAGAGGGATTGGGAATTCTATGTAGTCGTTCATAGTCATCTCCCAGAATTCTTTTGCTGAGTGTAGCTGGTTCAATTCATTACTACTCTATTGGAACTGATTTGGTTCATCTCATTGTTGAAGAGGGCCATATCCATCAGAATTGATCATCATATAATATTGATGTTGAAGTATATAATGATATTCTGGTCTTGCTCATTTCACGCAGCATCAGTTCATGTAAGTCCTTCCAGGCCTCTCTGAAATCATCCTGTTGGTCATTTCTTACAGAACAATAATATTCCATAATATTCATATAGCACAATTTATTCAGCTATTCTCCAAATGGTAGGCATCCACTCAGTTTCCAGTTTCTGGCCATTACAAAGAAAACTGCCACAAACATTCTTGCACATACAGGTCCCTTTCCCGTCTTTAAAATATCTTTGGAATATAAGCCCAGTAGTAACACTGCTGGATCAAAGGGTATGCACAGTTTGATAACTTTTTAGGCATAGTTCCAAATCATTCTCCAGAATGGCTGGATGTATTCACAATTCCACCAACAATGTATCAGGGTCCCAGTTTTCCCACAATCTCTCCAATATTCTGCATTATCTTTCCCTGTCATTCTAGCCAATTTGACAGATGTGTAGTGGTATCTCAGAGTTGTCTTAATTTGAATTTCTCTGGAAATATACAGTTTCTTAAATTGCATTTGCAAAACACAAATCAAGGTTAACAGGGTTGATAAAATAATATAGCAGGTTTTAAACAATTTTCCACCTTCTTTTAATTGTTCAGTTCATACCCGAATAGAAATTACTAGATGACAAGTCAAATTTGGGTTCTGCAATCTCAGAAAGAACCAATTAATTATGATTTTGTTACTTCTTTTTTTCCATAATTCACCCAGTATTTTCTGAATCTCATTCCTCAGTACTGAACCCAACTAGTAGGATTTTTTTTTCTTTCCCAAGCTCTTGCAGTTCTAGGGGGAGGTGTAGGGAGGAAAGGGAACAACTTCAAGAGGGCTTGAACTTCCCCATCTTGTTTCTTTAATTAAGTTTCCTTTTTGTTTCTAGGAAGGAAACAAAACAATTCTTTAAATTCAAATAGAACATATTATACAAAAATGGGTCAAGGTCTCATGTAATTTACATTCAGGTTTCTGATTTTAACACACACCAATTTAAAAAGTGATTTTAAATTTATCAGTATTTTAGTTTATGAGACTCCCTAAATTCTTACTAGATGTTCCAATCAAATTCAATTATTTTTGGATGTTTCCTGATTCAAATAAATCTTTTCCCCTTTTGTAAGCCAGAAAAAGTTTGTCTGTTCTATTTCAAAATGTAAACCCTCATCTTGAAATTTTCACTGACACATCTCCCAAATCCCTGCTTTTGGATAATCATACAAATGCAGTCAATTTACTGTTGGTAGGGTTATGTCTGTTTCCTTTTTAGTGGCAGTAAATTTAATTTTTTCTTGTCCCCATATTTTCCAAATTCTCAAATCCTCTATTCAAACTTAAGTACAAATAAATTACAACTTACTTTTTGCTCATCTTTTTACCATATTATCTCAAATAATCTTTACTGTACTGAGTGTTTTCTTTTTCTCTTTTGTCTACCTACTCCTGCTTCAATCAAGGAAGGAGAAGGGGGGGAAGAGGCTCTTTCTTTCTCCTAGGTACTTTTTTCTTATTCCTCAGAAGCCCAGGTTTGGGTATTCCATTACCTACCAATCAAGTGAATTTAATTTAATTGAAATTACCTTTTACCAAATTACCTTACACAGAAAATAATTTATCTCAACATTGGCATTATATGTTGTTCACATCTAAAAATCAATATAAAGTTATCCACTATAAAATACTTATATTCAATAAAAATATAATAAAAACAGTTAAAATTCATTAGATCTTCATCTATAATTAAAACTACCCATATTCTGGGTCTGGGGTTCACACATGCATTGAATAAGTGATAAATCAGTAAAACCATTTTAGTTATCAGGTATAGAACAATTACAAGAAATAATAATGTAGTGCTTAACATATGCTAGTCACTAGCAGTTTCTAATCATATTATTTCAATCTCACAAAAGCTAAGAGCTGTAATTCTCAAGTAGAACTAAAGGAGATGTTAATATAAAATCAATGAGGAACAGACAGGTAGGGTTGACAGGGATCTGATCTGTAGAAAGAAAAGAGCCATTCCTATAAGTTCTAAAGCTAATTAAGATGATCAAATGGAGCCAGTGGAAGGGGTAGGTTAGAACAGGGTGGAAGGCACATGGGAATGGTCTTTTAGTCATTAATCTCTACACATGACATCTGATAAAAGGGAAAAAGCACAAGGTTATTGAATGGAATGTCTATATCTAGAGAGAACTTGTCGAGTGTTAGGATGCAGAAAAAAATTCTTCTTAGCCTTTTCTGGACAATTGCTAGGAATGCCAGCTGTGAAGAAAGTGAGCTTACCTGGAGTTAGAGAGGGTCAGAGTTAAAAGGCATTGCTCTACATTGGATGTCAAAACATTGACGTATCAAGGCATGTTTCATGGTGTCATCTTTGAAAGAATCCAAGCTCAAACCATCTCTAAATCAAATATAGGTGTTTATTTGGGGCAGCACACCCAGAGTGTGCTTACTCAACAGAGTAAGGAGAGGGTTTATATAGAGAAGGGAGAGTAAGAAAATAAAACAGAAGAATTGAGCAAAACAGGAAAATTGGACAATCTCAGATAAGGGAAAATTCTATGATTTGATATGTTTCAATAGGATATATATGGGAAAAATCCCTGTTGTTGTAAGGAGAGATAGAGAGAAAGAGTGAGACAAAGAAACACACACATACACACACACACACACACACACAGACAAAAACATAGATACAGAGACAGAAAGAGACAGTGATAGAGACAAAGTCTGGATATTGTGCTGGGCCAGCAACTAAGAGTCCATCAATCAACTTCATTCTTTCTTCCAGAATCATCAAAGTCCAGTGGCAAGATAAAAGTCATGATAACTATCACTGGTCCAAAATGTGAAGGTGAAGGTTTAGATGCAGCTTGAGTATTTCTGACTTGATGTAATGATACCTTGGATTTAGGTGGCTTTTTCACTCTTATTCCTTCAATATATTTACTTCCATTCATTTTAAAAATAATCAGAAACTTTTATCACTTGCATTTTAAGTTCAAATACAGTACATGATATTTACCTAGTACTTTAATTTTATGAATTAATTTACTTGATATCATTATATTCTCACTACAATTCTGTTAGCTATATGCTATATGCATCCTTATTTTATAAATGAGGAAGGTGAAGTTCAAAGATTTTGGGTGATTTGCCTATGAACATGAAGTGAGTAGAAGGAGCTCAGTGGATAGAATGCTGGACCGGCAAGAAGACCAGAGTTCAAATCTTGTTAGGATTACAAGGTGATAACTCAGGTTGTCTAAACAATTCTCTAGATCAGAATTCACACCTCTGGTTCAGGAGTTTGCACCTTTGGACTTCTGGGGAGGAGTTTACATGTTTAAAGGAGTTTGCACCTTTAAGAGGAGCAAGTTCATTGGTTGAAGTATTTTCCCCACAAGCCCTTGAGTTCTCACATGGCCCTTTAAAAGGAACAAGTTCATTGGTTGAAGTATTTTCCCACAAGCCCTATGAAGTTGTGGCATGACCTTAGCTGGCAGGCTAAATCCTGAAAGGTTCTTAGTACCCTTAAAAGAGTAGGTTAGCAATTAATAAATGGTCAAAGGATATGAACAGACAATTCTCAGATGAAGAAATTGAAACTATTTCTAGCTATCTGAAAAGATGCTCCAAGTCATTATTAATCAGAGAAATGCAAATTAAAACAACTCTGAGATACCATCACACACCTGTCAGATTGGCTAGAATGACAGGGAAAGATAATGTACAATGTTAGAGGGGATGTGGGAAAACAAGGACACTGATAGATAGCCTGAATTATCACCTTGTAATCCTAACAAAATCTGGTCTCAGATACTTACTAGCTGTGTGACCCTAGCCAAGTCACCAGGGTTTATTTGCTTCTGCTTAATCCACTGGAAATGGAACAACATTCCAATGTCTTTGCCAAGAAAATCCCATAGACAGTATTGGTTGGCATTACAAATCAGACATGACTTGAGTGGGCAACAAAACAATACATATATCTGGTAAGTATCTGAGATGGAATTTGAGCAGTAGGTCTTTGACTCCTTGTATGTTTAACCCTTTCTCATTATGTCACACAGCCTACATGTATAATAAATATTCCTAATACTTTCACAGTGTGTGAGATGGGTATGAACCATTTGTGTCACCCTGAAATGTCCTCCCTCTTAGCACCTACTTCTATCCCTAGCTATAAAACTGAGTTGGAATCCTTGTTCTTTAATGTCTTTTCTAGTTCTAGTACCTACTGTACTCTAGAACTGCACAAAATAAGACAATAACAATAACATTACTAATAAGTGTCAGTTACGGATGATACCCAGGTTTTCTGAAGCCACATTAAGTGATAACTACCTGTACTCCATCTCACCTTTCCCATACATCATGGTAGTCAAGAAATCATTATATCTCAGTATTTAAACCTGGAAGTAATCTTGAAAATTATTTTGTATGGATGATGAAAATGAGGCTCAGTAAAGCTACTTGTTTACATATAAACAGTAAACATCTAAGCTGGAATTTCAACCCATGCTAACTGATTCCAAATCAAGGACTTTTCCAGGTATACTATCAATACAGACAAATTTGTTTAATTTCCTTGTTTTATAACTTTAGTTGTTTAAATTTTGTTTAATAACAGGTTCTGGGCCTTTTAGGAATTAGAGTTGACATTTCTCCACCATATTTGGCACACATTTGTAAAGCACTTAGCAGAATTATGGTAGGCACATAGGTTGTAAAGAACATTCTTTTTTAGGAACTTCCAGACCATTTTATGAATAGAATAGTAGTTTGCATGTCCAATTTAGTCCTTTTTCTTTTGAATACTTTTGTTTACACACTGTCAGCATCATGAGTCAATAACCAAAAACTCTAACTTCACAGACGTCAATATTGGAGTAGTGAGTCTGGCAGTTCTATAATAGAAAGATTGAGAGAGACTTATTTTAGACCCAAGACTATGGCCTCTTCTTTCATTTAAATGAATCTTTTTTAAGGAGGTAGTACAAATCTGCATTAATTCAGTCCCATTTTAAAGGGGTTTGTGACTGGAGAATTGTCTAACAAAGATGGTTGCTTAATTTTGATGGATTCAAAGACATTGAGTGTCAGTGATTACATGAATTTTAATTGCATGTTGTGAACTTAGCAAGTAACTTTAGCTACTAAACCCTACCAAATCTCCACTACAAATACACATAGACAGACATATATAAACACACACAATACACAAATGATAGAGAATAGATGAACTATTTAAGCTTGTGTTCAATTTATCACCAAATGAAGTTAAAAGTTACTGTGGTATTTTCTATACTTTCTGTCTTTTCAAATATTTTTCTCAAAGGGTGTAATAGATTCTCAGATGATGAAATTGAAACTATTTCCACTCATATGAAAGAGTGTTCCAAATCACTACTGATCAGAGAAATGCAAATTAAGACAACTCTGAGATACTACTACACACCTGTCAGATTGGCTAAGATGACAGGAACAAATAATGATGAATGTTGGAGGGGATGTGGGAAAACTGGGACACTGATACATTGTTGGTGGAGTTGTGAAAGAATCCAGCCATTCTGGAGAGCAATTTGGAACTATGCCCAAAAAGTTGTCAAACTGTGCATACCCTTTGACCCAGCCGTACTACTACTGGGCCTATATCCCAAAGAAATACTGAAGAGCGGAAAGGGACCTGTATGTGCCAAAATGTTTGTGGCAGCTCTTTTTGTTGTAGCTAGAAACTGGAAGATGAATGGATGTCCATCAGTTGGAGAATGGTTGGGTAAATTATGGTATATGAAGGTTATGGAATATTATTGCTCTGTAAGAAATGACCAGCAAGAGGAATACAGAGAGGCTTGGAGTGACTTACATCAACTGATGCTGAGTGAAATGAGCAGAACCAGAAGATCGCTGTACACTTCAATGCTGTATGAAGATGTATTCTGATGGAAGTGGATATCTTCAACATAAAGAAGATTCAACTCACTTCCAGTTGATCAATGATGGACAGAAATAACTACACCCAGAGAAGGAACACTGGGAAGTGAATGTAAATTGTTAGCACTACTGTCTATCTACCCAGATTACTTATACCTTTGGAATCTAATACTTAATGCAACAAGAAAATGGTATTTACACACATATATTGTATCTAGGTTATATTGTAACACGTAAAATGTATGGGATTGCCTGTCATCCGGGGGGAGGGAGTGGAGGGAGGGAGGATAAGTTGGAAAAATGAATACAAGGGACAATATTATAAAAAAATTACTCATGCATATATACTGTGGGAAAAAATTCTAAATAAAAAAAATTTAAAAAATAAAAAAACAAAGGGTGTAATAGAATTGGAAGGACTATAAAACCTAAGTTTACAAAAGTATTATTGTCTTCCCTTCCCACCCCAATTATTTTAGCAGATTTTAGATGAACATAATTTAGGCCTCTAGTCCACTTGCATTGGTTTATTGTCCATTCTTAAAGAGGACCAAAATTATGTCACTATGTTAGAGTTGAGTTACAGTGTAACCAACTATGGTTGATCAGACTATCTGCCACAAGTGGGACAAATAATCCCTATGAACATTTGGTGTGGGCTCTCTAACTTTGCACATCTCACATTTCATGCATTTAAGATTTTGCTCATTGCTTGAAAATGGCTATTGAATGTTCCATGTCTATGTAAGGGGCTGAGTTAGGGAGCGGTCAGAAGAGGAAACATCTGAGTGCTCACAACTTTCAGTGTTCAGAAGAGACACTTGGTTTTAGAATCTTTTATAGGAGAGGTCCTTGGAAGGAGAAAAGGAAAAAGCCAGATTCTCTACATGTTAGTTTTTTTTTTCTTCCAGGGATTTCTCCTTGAAGAGAACCAGTAAGTCCATGTCCTTTCTGGTTTCTGGAAGAATGATGAACTCAAATTTTTCTTCTCTTAAGCTCTTTCTCAATTCATCCCTTCACATAGGAACAGACATACATTCTCCATCAATGAGCAAAGTCATATCCAAGTAGACTTGAACTCTGGGTTGCATCAACTTTATTTAAAATGCATTATAATATTATTGTGTGGGAATTGATGAACAAAATGACCTTAGAAAAACCTAGAAGGATTTAATGAAGTATATAAAGAAATGTTCAGAACCAGAAGAAGAATGTACATAGTAAAAGCAATATTATACAATGATCAGATGTTCTCAGCAATACAATGATGCAAGACAGCTTGTAAGGACTTAACAATAAAAACTGCTATCCATCTCAAGAGAAAAAATTTATGGAATCTGAATTTAGATCAAACCACACTTTTCCACTTTTTTCTAGTAATTTTTTGTCTGTTTTATATATCTATATATCTATATCTATATCTCAGGGAGGGAGGTGATTTGACATAGGTTTTATATTGATTTGACATAATATATATATATATATATACATATATATATGTATATATATATATATATGTAAAACCTATGTCAAATCACCTCCTTTCCTTCCTTCTTCCTTTCCTCTTTTTCTCTCTCCTTCTCTCCCTCCTTTGCTTACTTGTTTGCTTGCTTCCTTCTTTCCTACATTTTAACTGTCAGATAATCAACAACCACTCATAATTACAATGCTCTTTACTAATGTGATCCAGAAACCAAGAGATTCCTGGAAAAAGCAGACTCTAGAAAAGTAATTCCTTCCCCTTCTGAATATCCTGACTTCATGGCTTCTTAAACTCTCTAGACCTCAATTTCTTCATTTGCAAAATGAGTAGGATAGATTTGAATGACATATAAGGTATTTTTTCAACTCTAAAACTTATGACACTGTCATACTATGAATGTTTTATATATATATATATATATATATATATATATATTATTTCTTACAGTATAATAATGTTCCTTTATATTCCTTTTCTTTTACTTTCTTAGCCGTTCTCCAAAGGATGATAAGTTCAGTTTGTTTCCAATTGCTTGCTACAACAGAGGGTGTAACAATGAAATACACACACACACACACACATACATACATACACACAGAGATGTTTGTATGTGAGTATGTGTCTATGAGGAATGTGTATGTGTGTAACTGTATATACATACATACCTTTTTGTCATGAAACTTCTTGGAGAATACACATATTATAATGGAATCACTAGGCCAAATAGCATGATGAGTTTAGCAATTTTTCTCAAATGAATACAGATTATTTTTTATAATATATAGACCAATATACAGTTGTACCAAGAATTGCATTAGTTTGCCTGTCTTCTTGAATGCTGACTAAATTTTTAAAAATTATATTTCTGGCCACTGAACATTTATACCGTTGTCTGAGACAAACTTATGTCATTGGGGAGGATGGCAGAGTGGACAGGGAAATGAAGTCTTAGCAAAGCAGGAAATATTAGCTAATTGGTACAAACAGTTTTAAGTGTAGACATTAATGAACCTACTAAAATAATTATTTTATTATCTTTTCTGCCTAAGAGTTTATATGTTGTGAGTATTCTTCTAATCCGCCTACTCCCCATCAACAGAGTTGCCTGGAGTTACTTTAAATCTGTTCCATCTTTATAGAAATGATTTCCAAGCAGGGTGGAGGGAGAGGAGATGCCAAGATCTTCTTCCCTATGCACACCCAAACAGTGGTTTGGAACAACTAAGTACACATCACAAATCAGTTCTTTCTCTGGAAACTTCATGGATACAGCTTAGAAGGCAGCTAAGCTTATGCAATGCAAGCACCATCACATCTCCAGAGTATGGGCATGTGCCAACCTGAGTTGGCTATGGTTTGTCTCTTCCAATCAGTCCAAGGGGGCTTCTCACATACTTAGAGCATCTCACTCAATACTGAGTGATGGGAATTTATAATCTTGGAGCTGGACAAGGGCAACAAGAAGAGTTCTCATCATGAATATATCCTTTAGGGAACATCTTTGAGATATGAATTTTTGAGCCTAAGCCCAGTGAAGTAATTTCCTTTCCAAACCGCCCCCAGATTCAAACTTGCCCAGGTGCGTATTTTAGTTACAACAGAGACTGATGTTGAAAGAGTCCTTATGACTTAGTGAGTGGAAAGTAAATACTTATAAACTGCCTCCCTAGGAGAGACCCACTTGGCTATGATAAGATTTAACTGATTTGGATGGAGAAATATAAGTGTCTTGAGGAAAACTTACTGTTTTTGTCTTTTGTATCCTTTAGTACTTAGCACAGAGCCTGAAATGCAGTAGACAGCTAAATAATAATTTTGGATAGGGATGGGGAGATGCATTACTACAATTATTAGGCTAGATCCTCCTTCATAACTCACAATATAGCTTTGGGAAATTTAACTATAACAACTTTAATTTTTACCTCCCTTTTAGGTTTGAAAAGATTCACAGCCAAAGTTCAAATCCAAGATTCCTGACTCTTAATTGCATTTTTCTACTGTACCATGCTTCCTTATTACAAAATAAAATCATTTACCTTGTTCTATGTCTCAACAGAGACTCATTTTATAGATGATGATTCTATATGACATCCACTTCAATCTCCTCCCACTTTCTACTCAGTTCAGCAAGCAAGTGTCTATGATCCCTGAAAATCAAGATAACCAAAAGATTCCAAGATTTTAATGAAGGTGAAGTATTTAATTAACTACTGCAATTAACTCATCATTCATCTATAAAAAGATGTCTATATAAAGGCTATATATAGAAACAGACTTCTTGGGCATAGGCAAATAATGTAGACTGCCTTTCAGGGATTAGAGGATTTAAAATAATTATAATGAGAATTAGAAAAAATTCAAAGCTCAAGGAAAATTCATGTGATGTCATGTGATATAGGATGAGGCAATGGAAAAGAACAGAAATGCCAGTCAGAGGAGGGATTTTTTTTTTCCCTGCAAATCAGTTTTGTTGCTTTGAAGGGCTGGAAGGAACTTTGGGCTTCAACTTGGTCAATATGATAAAACTGTTCCTTTGAACCTAAGATAAGCATGCAATGGGGAAGGGGAGAGTAGAGAGGAAGAATAGTATATTGGACATAGTAATAAACCTGACTTAAGTTTCAATCCCACCTCTTACCCATATTGGTTATGTAATGTAAGTACTTCTCAGTGCCCAAGCAAGTTTTAAAAAAAAATGTTATGTTGCAAAGGAAATGTAAATCTACATTGGTAGAAGTTCCTCACTCAGAGTTCTAGACATTAATGAAATCACATATTCTGTTTCAAAAAAATTGACAAGTGCTTTATGCTGGCAGACTTGTGCCATTTAGCACTGTCATGATGGAGTGACCTATACTTATCTTCAGTTATTTCTATAGGGTAATTACAGAACAAATCAGAAATACCAATATAAGCTGGAAATGCTTCAGTGCAGGTGAAGAACAGGAAAGTGAGCAAATCACAAATTCACATGAAATGTAAGTATAGAAATGCTTTTACGACATATAGCAATACTAGAAACAGAAATTGATAGTTTTTTTTTTACGCCTGAATGCTCCAGATTATCTAAAAATGTATTATAGTTAAATTCAGGGAAATTATATGAAATCACTTTAAAACTAATCCTAAATCAGATGGATAAAGATTAAAAATGAATGAAATACTTGTACCTGAAGAAAGAAAATCTGAAGAATCTAAAGACACTGATAATCTGTACTTATTCTAATATTTCCTGTGGTTCTACAAATGCTAGCAATAGTAGTTAGAAAAAAAGAAAGCATGCAGATAGAGAAAAGGGAGAGTATGTGTATTGCTATTACCATTATAACATTCATGGGAGGAAGAGTAGGGCTATCAATTAATATTCTTATAATTATGCTTCAAAACCCATAGGGTGATATATTTAAAAGTTTGTTAACAATACTGCACATTTCTATAGTTCTTCAGATGTGTAAAAACTTTATAAAATGATCTCATATGTTTCTTATAAAAACCCTGGGAGGTACTACCCTCATTTAACAGTTAAGGGAACTGGAGAAGATAGAATGTTTGCCTAGAGTTATACAGTTAGTAAGAAAGTCAGGGAAGATTTGAGTCCAGGTCTTCCTATTTCCTATGATTGTATTACATCTTATGCCATATAGCTACTTACAACCGGAAATACCTTTAGATGCCATTAAGTTCAGTATCTGCCTTTTACAGATGATGAAACTGAAGCACAGAGGTTAAATGAATTGCCCAATGTCACATGTGCAAGTTAGGTTTGACATGTATATTCCTTATGTTGACTCTTCAATTAAAAAAAACAAAACTTTAATTTTATTTTTTCTCTATTAATTGTAAAAACAAATTTAACATTTTTAAAAATAATTTTTGAGAGGGAGTAGAGCCAAGATGGCTAAGAGTAGACATGTCTTTATCTGAGCTCCTTCTAGTGTACCACAGATCAACACCTGATCAAATCTTTAAACTGGTTTTGGAGTATCAGAACCCACAAATATTTGGAATGCAAAAAATTTCTAGAAAATACTTTGGAAAAAACTTCAGAAAAGATCTGTTTCAATCAGGCAAGGAGAGAGGCTGCCAAGCCTAGACACAGCACAAGAAGCAGGCAGGGAGCCAGGGCTTTGCAGCATCCTACACCAGGAAATCTACTGGAAGACTCTTAGGCTACTCTGTCCTGGTTAGAAGCCATTGGACTAGCAGATTAGTTGTGAGACATCCAAAGCAAATACAAAAGGTGAATAGTGAGCCTCTGAACCCAAGGAAAAACACAGGACCTGGCCATGCCTACACAACACCAGAAATCAGTTAGCACTACCAGGAAACCTAAAATAGTTGTCACTCCTTTGCTATAAGAGAAAACCTCAACCTTTAAAAAAATGATCAAAAAACCCACAAAGAACTCTGACTATAGAGACCTTTTATGGAGAAAGAGAACACATATCAAACCCTGAGGATCCTAAAGGCAAATCATTTCCAGATGAAGCCTCAGTGGGTGAGATGAGTTGGTCCTATTTCACAAGGCTCTCTTGGAAGAATTCAAAAAGGATCTTAAAAGAGAATTAGAAGAAAAATGGGGAAAGAAAATGTGTATTTGGCAGGAAAGTTTGGAAAAGGAAAAAGAGAAATTATCTAAAGAAAATTCTTTCAATAGATTTGATGAAATGGAAAAAGCATATAACTCCTTACAAAATATATATGAAAAAGAAACCAATTCATTGAAAAATTTAAAAACAGAATTTGAGAAATGAAAAAAAAAATACAATGAACAAAACACCTCATTTAAAAGTGCAATTGGCCAAATGCAAAAGGAGATTTTAAGAAATCTAACTGAAGAAAATAACTCACTAAAAATTAGAATTGAACAAATGGAAGTGAATTAGTCAAGGAAACTTTAAGAATCAGTCTAACAAAACCCAAAAAAAAATGAAAAAAAAAATAGAAGAAAATGTAAAATACCTCATTGGAAAAACAACTGACCTGAAAATTGATCTAGGAGAGCCAACAGAAGGCAAAACGGGCATTGAAGGAATTTACTAATCACCACCTGAAAGAAACCCAAAAAATGAATGAGTATGACAGAAACTAGGGATTGGCCCATACCTAACACCATATACTAAGATATGGTCTAAATGGGTTCATGATTTAGACATAAAAAGTGATATTATAAGAAAATTAGAAAAACAAAGGATATTTTACCTCTAAGATATGTGGAGAAGGAAGGAATTTGGAACCAACAAAGAATTGGAGTTTGTTATTGAACAGAAAATAGATAATTTTGATTATATTATGTTAAAATTTTTTAACAAAAAAAAAAAAGGAAGCAATAAACTGGGAAAACATTTTTACATTCAAAGATTCTGATAAAGGCCTCATTTCTAAAATATATAGAGAAATGATTCAAATTTATAATAATTCAAGCCATTCTCCAATTGATAAATAATCAAAAATATAAACAGACAATTTTCAGATGAAGAAATTGAAACAATTTCTACTCACATGAAAATGTGCTCTAAATCACTATTGAGCAGTGAAATGCTAATTAAAACAACTCTGAGATACCACTACACACCTCTCAGATTGGCTAAGATGACAGGAAATGATAATGATGAATATTTGAGAGGATATGGGAAAACTGGGACACTATTGCCTTGTTAGTGGAGTTGTGAACTGATCCAACCATTCTGGAGCGCAATTTGGAACTATGCCCAAAGAGCTATGAAAATATTCATAGCCTTTGATCTAGCAGTGTTTCTACTGGTCTTATATTCCAAAGTTTACATAAAGTAGATGAAGGAACCCATTTGTGCAAAAATGTTTGTGGCAGCCCTCTTTGTAGAGGCAAGAGACTGGAAACTGAATGGATGCCCATCAGTTGGAGAATGACTGAATAAGTTATGGTATATGAATGTTATGGAATATTATTGTTTTATAAGAAATGATCAGCAGAATGATTTCAGAGAGACCTGAAGAGACTTACATGAACTGATGGTAAGAGAAATGAGCAGAACCAAGAGATCCTTGTACATGGCAACAACATTATTCAATGATTAATTCTGATGGATATGGTTCTTCTCAACAATGGGATCATTCAGACTAGTTCCAATGGTCTTATGATGAAAAGATCCATCTGCACCCAGAGAGAGGACTATGACAACTAAGTGTGGATCACAATAAAACATTTTCACTCTTTTTGTTGTTATTTGCTTGCATTTTATTTTCTTTCTCATTTTTCCCTTTTTAATGAACTTTTCTTGTGCAGCAAGATCATTGTATAAATATGTATGCATATATTGGATTCAACATATATTTTGCCATATTTAATATATATTGGATTATTTGCTGTATAGGGAAAAGAATTGGGGGGAAGAGGGGAAAATTGGAGCACAAGGTTTTGCAAGGGCTAATGTTGAAAAATTATCCATGCATGTCTTTTGAAAATTAAAAAACTTTAATAAAAAAGAAAAGAAAAAAATTATGCACTTATATATTTTTAAAATAAAAAAGTTTTATTAAAAATAATAATTTTTGCGTTTCAAATTCTCTTCATCCCTTCACCATTTCTTGAGAAGACACTTTCAAACAAACAAATTAAACATGTGCAGTCATGCAAATATTTTATTACCAATATTGCAAAAGAGAACAAAGACCAAAGAATAGATGTTTTAATCTACATTCAGACTCCATGAATTTTTTTCTCAGGAGGTATATAAGCATTTTTCATCATAAGTGCTTTAGAGCTATCTTATATCATTGTATTATTGAGAATAGCTAAGTCATTTATCTTTAATCATTGTCGCTTTTACTATGTACAATCATAACCTGGTTTTCTCACTTCACTTTATATCAGGTCATATGTCTTCCCAAGTTTTTCTGAAACCATCCTACTCATCATTTTTATATTTCAGTAGCATTCCATCATGAACAAATTCAACATCTTGTTCCGCTTTCCCCAATTGATATGCATTTTTTCAATTTCCAATTCTTGGTCACTACAAAAGCCAATTTAAATAGTTTTCTACATATGGAATCTTTTCCTTCTTTTCTGATCTCTTTGGAGAATAGACCTAATAGAAGTATTGTTGTGTCAAAAGTTATGCAAAGTTTTATAGCCCTTTGGATATAGTTCCAAATTGTTCTCCAAAATGGTTGGATCAATTAATAATTCTCTCAAGAGTGGATTAACATCTCAATTTTCCCACATCTTTTCCAACACTTGTCACTTTTCCCTGTTATTTTAGCCAGTATGATAGATATGAATTGTTTTAATTTGCTCTTTTCTAACTGAAAATGATTTAGACCAGGGGTTCTCAAACTACGGCCTGCAGGCCAGATGCAGTGGGCTGAGGACATTAATGTGGTCAGCAGGGTTATGGCAAATGGGCTGAGAGGCGAATACAGAGTGTGAGCTTTTGTTTTTACTATAGTCTGGCCCTCCAACAATCTGAAGGACAGTGAACTGACCCCCTATTTAAAAAGTTTGAGGGGGCAGCTAGGTGGTGCAGTGGATAGAGCACCAGCCCTGAATTCAGGAGGACCCGAGTTCAAATCTGGTCTCAGACACTTAACACTTCCTAGCTGTGTGACCCTGGGCAAGTCACTTAACCCCAGCCTCAGAAAAAGGGGAAAAAATGTTAAAAGTTTGAGGACCACTGATTTAGATGATTAATTTTACTATAGACATTTTTTAAATTTCTTCTTGTGAACATTTTGTTTGAATTCTTTTACCACTTTTTAATTGGGAAATGACTCACATACAGTAACTTCATCCTCTACATTTTTAAGAAAAATTTCTTAAACATTTTCTTAAAAATTTCTTTAAGAAAAGAAGGCTTTATCAGAAAAACTTGTAATAATTCCCCAGTTTTTTGCTTTTCTTTTAATCTTGACTACATTGGTTTTGTTTATGCAAATCTTCTAAAATGTAATGCAAAATTATTTGTTGTGTATTCCATAATGCTCTCTGTCTCTTATTTGGTCATAAATTCTTTCCTTTTCCATAAATCTGATCTAATAGGCAAAGTATTCTATGCTTCTCTAATTTGCTTTTGAACTCAACTTTTATTTCTAAATCACACATCCATTTTGACTCATCCTACTTCTCAAGAATAGCTAAGATTTATATATTATTTTAAAGTTTCAAGGTATTTTCTCTCATTTGATTCTCACAACAACCCTACAAAGTATGTACTATTATTAGCCTGTTTAACAGGTGAGAAAATTAGGCCTTAAGCTAAGTAATTGCTTCGGATTTCATATTTGCTATATATGTGAGACAATGCTACATCTCAGATCTTCCTGACTTCAAGTCTGGCACAAGTCTTGTTGTCTACGTCATGGCAGGAGTTAGAGAAAATTATTGAACAACTTAGGCAAGACATTAGAAGATTACATAAATATCTAGCCTGTACATGCAACAGACCACCTAAATATCATATGGACTGATTAAAGGAAATAAAGAAATATGTAGAAAACAACCTGTAAAATAAAAAGAATGTCAGAAATCCCCATTACCTTAATCAAAATTTAAAGGGAAAATCAAAAGGTGGTACAAGCAGTCAAAGTATTACAAAGAGCAAAATAAAGAATTATCCATTAATCAAAAACAATACTAAAGAGATTGCAGGACAAAAAACAATTAGATGAGAAAGAACCTCTAAACAAGTAGTACATGGAAATTTTCTGCACATCAGTAAGTCAAACAAGCCTGTTACAAAGAAAAAAAAACATATTTACATATCATTATCATAATGAATAACTAAACCATAGCTTCAAGAGAACTGACTGAACCTCTACCTTATATGAAAAATAGGAATAGAGTTGTTAACTAGTTATTGTCTTAAATGCTGCACTCTGGCTCATGAATTACCTGCAAAGAAATACAAACTGCTTCATATGCCTTAGTTTTATTTCTAAGTAAGAAATATTGAAGCTCCACAAAAGTGAGATTATTGCTAGTTTGAGGGTTCTTGAGTAAGGGGCAAGGACTGGAATCTAGGCTTCATAAATATTTTTATCATTGGTGACAGATTGAGTTAGAGCCAATTCACATGCAAAGGGCTGCCAGCTTCTGCTTGCAGTTCAATCTTTTCCAAAAATGGCATTAATTCTTTCCAATCTAGGGTACTGCTGAGTGACTCATTTAGACCAGAACATGTGTGTCATGTGAATGTTGTGTGAATGAACAAATTAAGTGTTTTCTAAAACACTTGAGATAGGAAGGCAAATTGGAAGCATTTGTATTCATGTGACACCTTTACCAATAAATTCAGCAAATATCTACTGGGAACAGAACTCTATGCTAATTGCTGGGGGAGATGGTATCCTAGCCCTGGGATAGCTAATCTAAGAGGATTTGGTTCTCATCACTTCACAGACCACTGATAAATAACCAGTTCTTGCAGTCTTGTGCTTGGCCTTGGATTTTTTCTTTTTTTGAGGTGAGTAGACATCATGGGAAGCTTCAAAAGAAGTCTTACAATTGATAGTTAGATAAGAACAGTACATAGGAACAGAGGAGTTGGACCAGAGCATATAAGTGTGGCCCAGAGTGATAGGCAAGAACAAGGGATTATAGAGGTGTTCAGATCATGAGTTCTTGATGGATGCTGTTGATTCTAGTACAGGTCTGGTAGACTAGATTTTTATACTCTCTAACATTAAATTTCTCCTTTAGAGAAAATCTTTTCTCCAGACAGTCCATTCATTTCTTATTTAAATTTTTTCCTTCCTAGATACTTCAATGAGCACTGAGAATTTTTACTTGCCTATTTAATTTATGCTTATGCTTATGCTATTTCACTCCTTCCCAAAAAGTATTCTAATTTTGGTATGGAAATGGTCCTGGGTTTTGAGATTATGAAAATGAATTACAATCCATTTCAGGTTCTCTTTACAAGAAATTCCCAAGATGATTCCAGGACTAGCCTAGCTTATCAAAGAGAGACCCATCACTCATGGACTGGCCACAACATAATGAAACATTTTTGTCAATGTTAATCAATAAATGAAAGGGGAAAATGTCCTCGATGCTCTCTGTCCCTTTTCCACTTTAAAAGTGATGATGTCAGAGCAAAAGGAAAGGGGGTCAAAAATATCAATATATTTTTATTTGACTATTGATAGTATAAAAGTGAGAGCAAAAATGATACTTGGCGAATTCAATACAAAAATAAGAAAAGATAAAGATGAAAAAATATGAATGGGAATTATGGTTTAGGAGAAAGAAAAGAGAAAAATTAAATACTTGTAAATGTTAAAGAAGCCCTTGTGATTGTACATGAAAAAAATTTTCTCCCCCCCAAAAAAAGACTTGGTGGGCTTTGGCTATAGTGAGCGCCAAATAACATCACACACACACACACACACACACGTGTGTGCACACACATGCATACACACATACACACTGTATTTACCTAGATTTTAACATACAAAAATATTATGGATGTGAGAGTTATCCCTATTAGCTATCTATAGTTAAATAATTGAATCATCAGAGCTATCTCTGATCTATGATATCAGAATCTATGGTAAAAAAGAATAGAGAATAGTAGTGAGAGAAAGGTTAAGAAAATTGAGCCCAGAATTATTAAAATAATATCTTGATTTTTTTTCAAAATGGCAAATGGACAATTAAAATGATATTGCCACTAACTATAGCATTCAATACTAAGAAAAGCATATTATTTAAATAAGTTCTTGAAAATAAAAAATACGAAATTAATATGACATCACCAGTGATTATAATAATTTCATTCAAAAGTGAAAATAATATAACTTAATTACTAAAACAAGGAGGCCAAATGAGCCAGAATTTTAATGGACAAACTTTTTATTCACTTGCCAAAGGGAGAAAAATACCTGGCAAAAAACACATTATATTGGAAAACACCTTCATGTGTAAAATGGTACAAAGAAATGTGATGAACAGTTTTGAGCAATATCATCTTTCATGCCACCTTCAGCATCCTTCCCAAATTGGGAGTAGGACATTAATAGTTTGTCTACTGACTTACAGACCTCTATCTCATTTCTTTCAGTAAACTTTTACAGGGCAAGTCAAAGGTAGCATTATTTCTTTGAGATGGAACATTCTTTGCTCCATCAATCCTAGCTGGGGAAGGTACAGAAAAGAAGAAAGAAGAATTCAAATCTGGACAGCTTCACACTATGGGACCACAGAAAAGTCAAGTAATCTCTCTTAGCCTCAATTTTCTTATCTATAAAATGAGCTAATAATAGTAATCACCTTACATGGTTGTTGTGAGAATCAAATGGGATAAATCTATTAAAATTTTTGCAACTTTTAAAGCCCTATATCAACATCAGTTATGCGATACAACAACTATAACTATTGGAGAAAAAAGATCAGAAGAGATAACACAATCACTAGAAAATAGCACCTGCTTAACAAATCAATTTTCATTCATGTATTCATTCATTCGTCCATCCATCTCATTCATAGAGAAGACAATAAAAATACCTTTTCTCTTGAGAGAGCTGAACTCAAGTAAGTTTGGGTAATTGAGAGTAGAAAATGCTTTATGCAACTGCAATGGTGAGTGAGTCAACAAAGGAAAATAAGAGGAACAATTTGGCCTTTCAATATTAACAAAAAGTGAAAATAAAATAAAAACTCCTTGAGGGAAAAAGCAGTGACATTTTTTAAAACAGTGTCTAATAAAATGCCCTGTACATAATAATTGACTAATTTTTTCAATGAATATTATATAGAATAAACTCATATTGGATCAAGTTAACAAAGGGAAATTAATTTCTTTCACAGACCATAACAATTTAGAAGGAAAAATACACTTGATTGATGTTTCCTGAATATGGAGATTAATAATGCCAAAGTAGTGAAATATCAAAGGTGTGAAGATAATTATTTTCAAAGCTGAAAACTAGTTATTTCTTGATCAAAGTAAAAATAGTAGAAAATTTTAAATAATCAGATGCCTTGCTTTACTTATATTTGAATTTGAGCATACATGAGATCCTGGAAATTCACAAAACTTCCGGAAATCCAGTTATGAAATTCTACTTAAGGAGAATCATTAGCTGCATCTGGTTTGTCTTTTCTCACTATTAAGCAGGAATAAAATATAAACTCTTTGAAGGTAGGGAATTTTTTTTGCCTTTCATTGTTTCCCCAGAACTTAGCATGGTGCCTATCCCATAGCAGAAGCTTAATAAATGTATATTAACCAAATCATTCCTTGTTCCATTCCATGAACTGAATCATTCCTCTTTATTGTAATTCAAGTATATAAAATTGATTCTTTCTTCCTTTATAAACTTTTTTCCTTTGTTAAAACCTGAATACAAAAAAATTGTCATGTGCACAGTAGAACATAAAAGTTTTCAAATATAAATCAATACATTTTCATTTCAAGAAAGCCTATTTAATAAATTCTAGATATTCACATTGTGTTCACAACTGTCCATCTTTTTTTGCTTCATTATAGGTTTTGTTGTTCTCCACTATTGTATTTTTAAATTTTATTCTTCCCCCTTTTCTCCTCATCCCTATATAACTAGGCATGCCACAAATACACATATACATATACACACATATAAACATAGATATATATAACCATAAACATATATACACAGATGCATTCATAGGCATTCATAGCATCATATTATACTTATCTGTCTGCTGTTTCACTGAAAGTGAAAACATCTTCATAAGTCCAAAGACTTCCCTATTTTTTCTAATTCTACCAAGTCATTATTTTCAAAACCACAGTAAAATCCCAATCTTATGCTAGCTAGTTATTTCAAAGCTTTTAAAACAATATTGGTTAACATGGGTGATATGTAGTATAGTTTCACTATTTTTCTTTTTTTCATTAAATCTATTTTCACTTTAATTTTGTCTAAAATAATGATTACCACCAATGCTTTTTTACATTTAAAAAATGTTCCTGATTATTGCTTGTTTGTATTTTTTATTTTCTATTCCTACTGAGTCCTCTACTTTGCTTTAAAAAAAAAACTTTTTTGTATCACTTAGTTATGTTTCTAAAGTTTTATGATATTTATGTAACAAATATACCCAATTTTCAATTCATAGAAAGGTTATGTTATAACTTGATTAGATAAAATGATTTGTAGTAAATAAGAGCAAACATGCCAGCATGATAGCATTAGTGCAATGCAGAAGAGAGAGAAACACTGGCTTGGAGTTCGAAGATTTGGGTTCAAATTCTTAATTTAATTCTATTTGTGCAAGGTTGGGTAACAAGCTAATATCTCCTGGGCTTCAATTTCCTCATTTGTAAAATATGGAATTTAAATTTAGTTGGTCTCTGAAGTCCTTTTTGGTATTGGTTGCATGATTTTATTATCCTATATTTTATATAATTTCATTTTTGTTTTATTGAAAGTAAAAAAAAGCAAGCAAGCATATACCTCCATTAAAGCCACATGCCTCATTATGATATGGAGATTTTTAGTTACACAACACTATGTCAGCAAAACATTACCCATGGTAGATTCTAACAAGGTAGGTTTAAATTCATGTTCTGATATTTAATTTATTTAATTTTAATAAAAATATTATATATGAAAATTATAATAGAAATTATTCATAGCATGTATTTTTACTCCTATTTTTTTATTTTCTAGGTGGACCCTGCCTAGCATTTTGCCATTGATCCTTTGTTGCAGTCTTTGTCTATTAGAGATGAGGATTGTAAGCAATACTCCATTATCAAAACACATGGTAAAATGATAGAACCTTAGTTCTATTTATTAATTCAATAATTTTCTTCTTTTTTTATTGTAGTAACCTTTTTTTTTCCACACACATTGCTGTATGAATCATGTTGGGAGAGAAAAAAATCAGAGGAAAAGGGAAAAACTATGGGAGAGAGGAAAAAAATGGAAGTGAACATAGCATGAGTTGATTTACATTCTGTCTTAGATCTTTTTCTGGATGCAGATGGCTTTTTTTGTCCAAAGCATATTGTGACTGCTTAGGATCATTGAACCACTGAGAGAAACCAAGCCTTTCATAGTTGATCATGACACATTCTTGCTTTTATTATGTGCAGTGTATTACTGGTTCTGCTTGTTTCATTCAGCTTAGTTCATATAAATCTTTCCAGGCCTTTCTATAACCAGCTTCCTCATCACTTTTAAAAGAACAATAATTTCCCTTACCCTTATATACAACTTTACTACAGCTTGTTCAGCCATTCCCCAATTGATGGGCATCTACTCATTTTCCAATTCTTTGATATCACATAAAGAGCTGTTACAAACATTTTTGCACATGTCCTATTCCTTCTTTTATGATTTCCTCGGGATACAGTCCTAGTAATGGCTCTGCTTGATCAAAGGATAATGCACAGTTTTATAGACCTTGGGGCATAGTTCCAGATTGCTCTCCAGAATAGTTGGATCATTTCACAATTCCACCAACAATGCATTAATGTCCCAGTTTTTCCACATCCCCTCCAACATTTATCATTACCTTAGCCAATCTGAGAGGTGTGAGGTAGTATTTCAGAGTTGTTTTAATTTACATTTTTCTAATCACTAGTGATTTAGAGCATTTTTTCATAAAACTATAATGGCTTTGCCTTTTTCATGAAAATTGTCTGTTCATATCCTTTGATCATTTATCAATTGGGGAATGACTTGTATTTTTATTAATTTATATATGTTAGAAATGAGACCTTTATCAGAAATACTGGTTATAATGATTTTTCCCAGCTTTGTACTTCCCTTTTAACCTTGTTTCTGTGGTTTTGTATGTGCAAAATTTTTTTAATTTAATATAATCAAGTTGTCCATTTTGCTTTTCATAATGTACTCTAGTTCTTTGGTCATAAATTCCTCCTTCCCCAAAGATCTGATAGGTAAATTATCCCTTATCTTTCTATTTTGTTTATGGTATCATCCTTTATGCCCAATCATGTATCCATTTTGACCTTGTTTTAATATGGGGTGGGAGATGTAAGTCTGTACCGATTTTCTGACATATTATTTTCCAGTTTTCCTAGCAAATTCAAGTAGTGAGTTCGTATTCCAGAAGCTGGAATTTGGGGATTTAATTTCTATAGGCCTTGATTATTGTGTCATGTGTATCTAATCTATTCCACTGATGCAACATCTTCTGTTAACCTGGGCAATTTATATTTTTGTAAATATTCATCCATTTTAGTTAAATTGTAAGACTTGCTGCCATAGAGTTGTGCAAAATAGCTCCTAATTAATGCTTTAATTTATTTTTCATTTTTGATGCTGGTGAATTGTTATTTTTCTTTCCTTTTTCTGATCAAAGTTTTATATATCTTGTTACTTTTTTCATAAAGCAATTTCATAAAACTAACTCTTAGTTTTATTAGTTCCATAGTTTTCTTACACTCTGTCTTATTAATCCATCCTTTGAATTTCAAATTTTCTAATTTGGTATTTATTTGGGGATTTTTAATTTGTTTTTTTTTCTAGCTTTTTAGTTGCATGCCTAATTCATTGACCTCTTCTTTCTCTTTTTATTTATATAGATATTTAAAGATATAAAATTTTCCTAAGAACTGCTGTGGTTGCATCCCATAGGTTTTGATATATTGTCTCATTATTGCCATTATCTTGGATGAAATTATAGATTGTTTCTGTGATTTGTTGTTCAACCTACTCATTCTTTAGAATTAGATTATTTATTTTCCAATTAGTTTTTAGTCTTTTTTTCTGTCTTCTCTTACCTGTTTTCCTTGTATTTCTGCCCTGACTTCTACCCTGTCCCTCTCTTTTTCTTTTCCTCTTACTCCTTCTTTATAAGATTTAATCCTGACTGTTTCTCCTTGATATTTGAATTATTTTTATCTGGCAGCTTGCAGTATTTTTTCCCTTGAGATTATAGTTTTGTAGTTTTACATAATGTTCCCTGGGATTTTCCTCATGGAATCTCTTTTCAGAGATGATCGATGGATGGATTCTGTCAATTAATATTTCCCCCTCTGTGTCTAGAATATTGGGGCAATTTTCCTCAATGACCTCTTGTAGAATGCTATCCAGGCTCTGTTTTTGATCAAAGACTTCAGATAGGCCAATAATTTTTTTTTTTTCCTTCTGGAATTGTAAAGGGCTAGAACTGAGCAAATGCATTTGGATAATGGAGCATGTGAGACTAATTGCCAATTGGATGGTTCTCTATTAACTTGTTTGAAGGTTGATTCTCCCCAGCTGTTCTGTGCTGACTTGATTGGTGGGACAAAGAGGGGGAAGTGACATGTGTGGGGAGAGGAGGAGGAGGAAATTGAGGTATTCTCTCTCATGATGGTTGAGAGAGGAAGGTGGTGTGGAGATTACGAGATCTAATCCCCTGATGGTGACCTCAAGAGACCAAGAATAAAGACTCTTGGTGATTCTGACTCCAGCTGATTTCTGGGAAGACAGAGTTCCAGCATGGAACTACTATTTTCCAGGTCGACTATTTTGCCAATGACGTATTTCATATTTTCTTCCATTTTTTTCAATCTTTTTAGTTTGTTTGACTGATTCTTTCTGCCTCACAAAGTCATTAGCTTCCATTTGCTTTGTTCTACTTTTTAACGTGTGATTTTCTTGAGTTATCTTTTATATCTTTTTTTTCCATTTGGTTTATTCTACTGTTTAGGGAGTAGTTTTCTTCAGACAATTTTTTCCTTCCTTTTCCAAACTGCTGACTCTCTCATGCATACCTCTCATTTCTTTTCTAATTTTTTTTCTCTTTTGCCTCTCTTACGTATCTTTTGAAGTCTTTTATGAGTCTCCAAGAAGTCTTTTTGGGCTTGAGACCAATTTATCTCACTCTTTGAGATTTCTTCTGTGTACATTCTGTCCTCCTCTGTCTGAGTTTGTGTTTTGGTCATTCCAGTCAACATAGTTGCTTTCTATGGTCAAGGCTCATTTCTGTTTCTTGCTCATTTTCTTTCCTTTTCTTTTGGTATTTTTTGTTTTTTATTATAAAGTAGAGCTCTGCTCCTGGGGTAGAGAGCACTATCTCAAACTTCTTGTGCAGCTCTGAGCCTTAGCTTTGAGCACAGGGACCCCTTGTATTTGCAGGGAGTAGTTTCATCTACTCTGTTCAGGAAACAACCTGGTTTCCTAGAGTTTGCTTTCTGAGTTGGGACTAGAAGCTGACCCACTGATTTGTTCTTCTACTGAGCCAGAACTGAGGGTCTTATTTGCTGATTTGCTGTGATCAAAACCCTCTCACCAGATTTTCTAGAGTCTATCTGACCTGGGCTGAACACCCTAGTGAGACTGACCTTTCTTCTCAGTCTATCTTGACCTGGAGAGTTGGTTTCATTCCATAAGACTCTCTTCAGAAGCTTGGTTTCATGTGGTTTTCAAGGGAAACTGAGAGAACACAAACAGCTTTCAGGCTTCACTCTGTCATCTTGGATCCACCTCCAGAACTAAAATTTCTTACTTTCAATGTTATTACTCTCTCCTTTGATTTTCAAAATACCTAATAGGGTATTTAATTGAAAGTTTTTAATTTGTCCTTTTTCCAGCTTTGTTAGTTCCATGCAAATTCACTGATTTATTTGTGTAAACATTTAAAGATATAAAACAAGCCCTAAGAATTGCTTTAGTTGCATCCCAGTAAGTTTTGGCATGTTGTCTCATTGTTATTTTCTTAGATTAAATTATTGTTCTATAATTTGTGATTATATGTTAAATGATTATATTATGAAATGTTATATGATTAAATTGTTTAATTTCCACTAATTTGCAGTTTATTTTCCCCTGGCTTATTATTGCATGTAATTTGTATTGCATCATGATCTTAAAAGGATGCACTTACTATTTCTGTCTTTCTGCATTGATTGTGAGGTTTTTATACCCTAAAATATGATCAAACTTTATATAGGTAGCATGTGCTAATGAGAAAAAGTATATTCTTTTCAATTCCTATTCAAATTTTTTTTCAGAAGGCTATCATATCTAAGTTCTCTAAGATTCTATTCACCTCTTTGACTTCTTTGTTGTTTATTTTGTGCTTAGATGTATTTGTTTATGAGAGGAGAAGATTGGGATCTCCCACTAGTATAACTCTGCTCTCTATTTTATCCATCTTAACTTTTCTAAAAATTTGCATGCTATATAACTTCGTATATATATATATATATATATATATATACATATATGTATATATATATGTTTCATATCAATATTACTTCATTGTCTGTGCTACATTTTAGCAAAATAAAGCTTCCTTCCTTATCTCTTTTAACTAGATTTAGTTTTGTTTTCCTGATTTAAGATCGGAATTGTTACCCCTGCTTTTTTTTCCCTTCAGCTGAAGCATAATGTATTCTACTCCAGACTTTTACCTTTACTCTGTTTCAAATCTATTTCTTATAAACAACATATTTTGGATTCTAGTTTTCTGCTCTTTTTTATGGGAGCATTCATCCCCTTCTCATTCTGTCATAATTACAAACTGTAATTTTGTACAGAGAAATTTTTTCTCTTTATCCTATCTTTTCCCCTGTTTATACTTTTTTCTCTCTTTCCCTTCTGTCCCTTCTCTACCAGCCCTAGCATCCTTCCTCCCTTCTTTTACATCTTTTTTATTTACTTGTTCAGCCTTTCCTTCTATCCAACCCCTCCTTTTTTTCTCCTTTCTCCTCCTACTTCTCTATAGGATAAGATAAGTGTCTATGCCCAACTGAGCATGTATTTCAAACAATTTTCATTTTCTTCCCTTCTTTCCCTCTACTCTAAGCTTTTCTTCATGGGATCTAATTTATCACACTTTCACTCCCCTTTCTTTTTCTCACAGTATAATCCGTTTTCCACTCTTTAATGTCTTTTTTATGTTATCACATAAAAATCAACTTATATCTACACCTCCATGTATATTTTCACTTGTAGAGATGTAAACAACTTAACCATTAAATAATATTTTTTCTTCGATGTTTACCTTTTTGTGTTTCTCTTCTATCTTGTATTTGAAGATCAAATTTTTGGGTTAGTTTTGGTCTTTTTATCAGAAATGATTAAGTTCCCTACTTCATCAAAAATCCATATCCTCTCCTAAAAGATTATGCTAAGTCTTGCGGGGTAGTTGATTCTTGGTTGTCATTCCAGCTCCTGTGTCTTCTGGTATATGGTATTCCTGATCCTCTGTTCATTTATTGTAGAAAGCTGCCAAATCCAGAATATTCTTACTGTGGCCCCTCAATATTTGAATTTTTTCCTGGTAGCTTGAAGCATATTTTCCTTGAGGTTATAGTTCTAGAGTATTGCAATAATGCTTCTTGTGATTTTCCTTATGCAATCTCTTTCAGGAGGTGATTGATGGATTCTTTTTAATATTTTTTTTTTTTTTGCCCTTTCTGGTTTTTCAGGACAGTTTTCTTTGATGATTCTTGAAAAATGCCATCCAGGTATTGAAATGATTTTCAGATTGCCTCTCCTGAATGTTTACCATATATTTTTCTTGGATTTTGTATGCCAAATTGATTATTGAGTTCAGGTCTTTTGGCACCAAAACCCTGAAGATCGATCTGGCAATTCACTTTTTTGTTAAGAATTATGCTTAACTTTGTTATATATGATATTTTTATTTATGATATTTATGATATTTATGTTCCTCAATATATAGTGTTCTAAGACTTGTAGACTTTTAATGTAATGGCTGCTAGGTCTTATGTGATTCTATTTGTGGCTCCACTATTTTTGAAATGATTTTTTTTCTTGTTGCTTGAAATATTTTCTCCTTGACCTGGAAGTTTGGAATTTGATTATGGTGTTTCTGTAGGTTTTGCTCATAGTGTCTCTTTTAGGTGGTGATTGTTGTTTTTTTGTTTGGATATGTTTTGCTTTTTTCTATTTCTACTTTCCTTTCTTATTCTTATTCTGCCATTTCAGGCAAATTTTCTTTAATTCTTTCCTGTATTATTGTATAAAGATACTGTTTTATTAACTTTTAAGTATTCCAATTATTCTTATGTTTTCTCTTCTTGATCTGTTCTCCAAAGCAGCTGTTTTTCTTATGAGATGTTTCACATTCTCTTTTTTTTTTTTTTTTTTTTTTTTGGAGGCTGGGGTTAAGTGACTTGCCCAGGGTCACACAGCTAGGAAGTGTTAAGTGTCTGAGACCAGATTTGATCTCGGGTCCTCCTGAATTCAAGGCTGATGCTCTATCCACTGCGCCACCTAGCTGCCCCTCACATTCTCTTTTAATTTTTCATCCTTTATAGTTTGTTATTTCTTGGTATCTTATAACTTTGTTGATTTTTCCTTCTTTTCTACTTTTCAGTTCTACTTTTCTAGGAGTCATTTTCATCTTTAAGATTCTTGATCTTCTTTTCTAGTTGTCTTATTTTCTTTTAATACTCTTTTTGTTATTCTTAGAATGTTATTTTAAAATTTTTGCCCTGCAATATTTCTCATTTTTATATATTTTTTAATTCTTCTATGAATTCCTTTTGGGCAAGTGACTATTTGCTTCAATATCCTCCTCTGAAGATGAACCTCAGTCTTTTATTCCCTAGTAACTTTCTATAGTTAGGCTCTTTCTCCTTTACTAAATTTTTTTAAATAGCATCTTGTTAATGTAACTACTTCTAGTCCTGAACTGTGGAGGTGGTGCCTCTGTCCTCAGGTCCTTCTTCAGTTTTCCCCTCTGTCCTAGAACCAAAACTACAAATGCTGATCTCCTCTAAGTCCCCACAGCCAGCAGTATCCATATTCCAAAACTTTTACACTCCCCAGAAGTGTGCTGATTCCTTCTTAGCCAGCACAGCTGGCTAAGCAGTAGCACTCACTCTCAGCTGCACAGCTGAACTTGAAATTCCTTATCAACAGTTTCTCTCAATCTTCCCCAATCAGATGACTGAATCCTCATATGGTCTGAGAAATTCCTATGACTGGGATCAAGACCACCTCCCAACCTACTTAGTCCCAGGGCTTGTTGCTTGATATTTTAGTGGAATTAGCCTGGAAGTGTTTATCTTTCACCTGAGCCAAACATTTGTCCTGGTGAATCTTCTCCATTTGCCCCAGAAGAACCACTGTTCTGTCCCAACTGTTATTTATTTTTATTTCTTTGTGTTCATGCTGAGGTGCTATTTTGTCTTGTTTGTGGAGGCAATCTAGAGAGTTTAGAATTTTCTGACCTACTCCATCATTTCCAAAGAATCCTCTCTTATCTAATAAATTCTACTCCTGAACTTTATTTTGTGTTTGTGTCTCTTATTTCTCATCCTTCCTGAATCTTCTGCTTTACTTCTGCTTGCTACTTTGTCTTCCATTTACTTAACTTAGCCCCACCTCCAAGGATCCCTCCCTTATTCTCTGTCCTTATCCTTTCCCTTTCCCATCTTATTTTTATCTCAATTTATAAGACTTTTACAGCCTTCCAAATATATATGTTCCCTCTTTATTTCACATAAATTTCTTTATATAGAAAGAATAACTAAATGTTTTGAATTAAACAAGCCTTCCTTTCCTATTCATAATAATATTGGACTGTGTGTGAGATTAAGAAAAACATGATGATGGTGATAATATCCACAATGCAGTTAAATAAGTAGAATGTAGCCTTCCTAACAAAAAGGTGAAAGTAAGATCTGAGAGTGGATATTTGAGTATTGACTTGGTTATCATATCTTGTCATGGCTAATGATATAAAGTAAAGAGAAACTTTTCAGTCCAGGAAGCTAAACCTCTGCCAAGAAAATGAAACTAACAATAGCAGTATCATTAACAGCTGGAAAGATAACAATTATATCCATTCCAACAATGTTGCAATGACTTGATATTCTTGCTTCTTTTTTTTCCAGTAACAAATTGACATTAGCCATACCATCATGGATAATGCTAACATTAGCTGGTGTTTGACTTTAGACCTGACATTTGTCTGGATGCTATTCTTGTACTGGCACATGAAATATATCTCAACTGTGATTAAATAAATACAAATTTTGTGCCTGGAAAATTTTATTCCAGAAGTAATGTCACTAGGAATCTCCACCGTCAGTTTTTTTAAAGCACCTATTGCTAGAATAAACAACCAATATAAACTTATTCCCTTCTAAAAACATTCTCTGAATGTAAAATCCCCAGGAGGAAATAATCGTATCTTAACTTTCCCCCTTCCCCGTTTCTTTTATTTCTCTGTCTCTGTCTCTCTGTCAGTCTCTATCTATATGTCTTATAAACTTATATGTCATATAAATATGTCAGTTTCTATTTATATGTCATATATAATATATGAAATATATATTAAATATGTATGCAACCATGATTGCACTCACATTCATTTGTGTGCACATACACATATATGGAGAGAGAAAGACAAAAAAAAAAACAGAAACAGATAGTAATAGACACACAGAGATAGAGACAGAGATGGAGAGAGACACAGAGAATCTTGATTGATCCCTATAACAGCCATGTGATGTAGGAAGTATTATTTTCACTCTTAAATGATGAAATTGAAGTTGGAAAAGAATATGGAACTTGTCAGGGTCATGTATCTAGTAAGTGTATGAGACCAGATTTGCCCCTGGGATTTCTGACCTTTGTTATAATGTTCTATGCAACACCCAACCATTCCACATTTGATAGGGAGTGATTATAGACATATATTAAGGCAATATACCATGAAAACATAAAAAGGAAACAGATAAACATGAGCACATGATTTTTTATGGAGGATGACGTCTTTACAATCCAATAACTGAATGGAAATTTTTAGAGGTATAGGATAAAGACAAAGTTATATGTGGACATACACCAAAAAAACTTAATGCATTTGTAAGCTTAATAGCTTCTCCTTTCTTCATGAAGTTTTTCAAGCTTGTGAAGTCTTTTTAATTTTTGAAAGCTTAAAACTTCACTAAGACATCTAGCTCTTTATCCTTCTCAATCCACAGAAATTCAACTAAAAAGATGTTCTACTGCCCTGATATTTTTATCAGGTGAGAAAGACTCTTTGAGATACAGAATTTTTGATTGAATTAAATAATCAACCAATAAAAGGTAAATTTTGATTGGATGAAAGTAGATGATGTAGAACAGATTTGAACTTAGGAAGATGAATTTTTTCTGACCCTGGGCAAGTACTTTTCCTACTATGCCACCTAGCTTCCCATATACTTATACCTATATCTATATCTGCATAATTTATCTATCTATTGTTCTATTTAACTATCTACTTATCTATTTAATCTATCTATCTCTCTACATCTCTCTATATCCACTTACATCTAATTACACTTGTTTATCTTTATATCTAATTTATATCATCAATATGTTCTTTATGATATAGATAGATATAGATATGTCTATATTAATATCATCTTTAATCTGTATTAAGGCAACATGTGCCTTGAAAAGGAGATGGTAGACTGACCAAATCAGTGGCACAGTACATGCAAAGTGAGTTGCTTATTTCATATCTAATCAAAAAGAAATTTTATTTCTGGTGGATTTATTCTTGGTGGTAAAAAGAACAAAGTAAAATAGGAAGACAAAATATCAAAGGCCATTGGGAGATCCCAATCTTTGCCTACCAACCTTTCTCTTTCATTTCTAATGAATGAGATGAAAAGAAAAAAATTATCTAAGAAGCTTTTAGGAGATGATGGGGCATTTATTTCAGAAGCATGGGGAATTAAACTTAAAAAGCTGGCTCAAGTGTTGCCTCCTGGCAGTTTTATGATAAATATTCATCTTTATGAACTAATCTCATAAATAAAGGTAATAATTTATTTGAAATCAAAATGCTTTTTATGTTTGCTTTTAATTGGAGGAATTTTATTCCCTCTTCCCATAGTATTTAAACCTCACTGACAGACTATGACATTTTTTGAAATGCAACACTACACAGTAGCTAAGCAGTAGTAGGCTTTTACATTCTTCTGTCTTCATTGGAACTGATTGGAATTTTATAAAATAACTCATTCTCACATTTTTGGTCTGTTTCTCTATTTATTTTACAATCCATTAACAGGATCATGGATTTATAAATGAATGGGACCTAACAGATAATTTTATGCAAGCCCATCATTTTCCAAATGGGGAAATGGATTCCTTAGAGAAGTATAGCAATTTACTGAAACTAACTCAGGTTGTAATTGCAAGCGGTCATATTTGAACCCAGATTTTTGATTCAAAATCAAGTAATGTAGAATTGTATAATGGTGTATTTAAGCTTCACATTATTATATTCATTAGGTGAAATATATGTCTTATGTCATTTACTGTAATAGTGAATACAATGCAAAAAAATTAAATCATTGCCTAAAGAACACTTAGTAAAATCTATTGTTTGATTTAATACTATAGGCCATTTTCCACATCCAAATATCATTATTTAAATTCTAGTTAAATGCTTTTCTGTAATAAAAATGAAATTGTTTCCTAGTCATTAATGCATTCTTTTGCATGTTTGACTAATTATTATATCCTACAGCTCTCTTTGATAATAGAAAGGAAGAGAAAGAACAATAGATACTTAAATACTCTGCTGTATAAGCCTCTCAGCTCACTATTCCATATCATTCTTCACAAATAATTGTTCATCATACCCTTTTTCTTTTGAATTTTTGATGAGAGAAACTTTTGATATTAAGTGCCAGTAATAATTTAATTCCTCTTAAGTCTCTTTATTTTATTAGTCGATGTAAAGGAAACTGTTAATCTATTAAAATGTCCAGAAATTATAACTGAGTTCTTTGCTGCTTCTGTTCTAATAGGGAGAGAAGATGTTTAGAAACAAAATCAATTAATACTTTTCTTTGAGGCTTTAGATATAGCCATTGTGACATCGTTGTCCTCTTCTTAGTTTATGCTTTGATCTTATCTGTCACCATGGTAATTTATGGTCAAGTTTTGCTGTTAGCTTGGTGATGTTGTTGTTGGTGAATGGGACAAAGAGTAAGATTATTGCTTTATTTTTTATTTTAAGCAAGACAGTTCACCACAGATCCATGTTCTCTTTTTAAAATAAGGGATTTGCAAAGTGTGCATACTCTTTGACTCAGCAGTGCTGCTACTGGGCTTATATCCTAAAGAAATATTAAAGAAGGGAAAGGGACCTGTATGTGCCAAAATGTTTGTGGCAGCCCTTTTTGTAGTGGCTAGAAACTGGAAAATGAATGGATGTCCATCAATTGGAGAATGGTTGGGTAAATTATGGTATATGAATGTTATGGAATAGTATTGTTCTATAAGAAATGACCAACAGGAGGAATACAGAGAGGCCTGGAGAGACTTACATCAACTGATGCTAAGTGAAACGAGCAGAACCAGGAGATCATTATACATTTCAACAATTATACTGTGCTAGAATGTATTCTGATGGAAGTGGATATCTTCAACATAGAGAAGAGCTAATCCAATTCCAATTGATCAATGATGGACAGAATCAGCTACACCCAAAGAAGGAACACTGGGAAATGAGTGTAAACTGTGAGCATTTTTTTTTGGTTTGTTTTTCTTCCCAGATTATTTTTACCTTCCAAATACAATTCGGAACAGAAGGGAGTACAAGGGATAATGTTGTAAAAAAAAATTACCTATGCATATGTACTGTAAAAAATGTTATAATTATAAAATTAATTAAAAAAAAAGATTTCAAATGAGGGAATGAAAAAAAATAAAATAAATAAAATAAGGGATTTGTATGAAATGATTTTTAAAGAACCTGAATCACACAAGTTCAAATATCAGGATCTAAGAAAGATTTTAATGCATTTGCCTTAAGTGATTCCAGATCAATAGTCCCAGGGCAAGGAAGAACACTAAAACATTGGAGCATATGTCTTCAAGGGAATGGGGACTGTGGTTACAATTCCATGGAAGAAAATAATCTTTATGATCATTCACAGACCAGAGCACAGTTCAGGAAAGAAATGACTACTCATCATCTTAATACTCACATTACCTTGGAAAAAGTGAAAATTTACAGTACTCAAAACTAATTATAAAAACAGCAGCACAAAAATCCTTAAGGTGGAGACAGAGACTCTTCACTCTGAGAACAGAGCCCAACTTCAATAAAAATTAAAAGTCAAGAAATAGGCTGAGAAAATAAGCATACAACAACATCAACAATAGCAAAATTTGATCATAGAAACTTACTATGGGGACAGGTAAGATCAAAACATAAATTCAGAAAAGGACAACAATGTCACAATCTCTACATCTAAAGCCTCAAAGAAAAATATTAATTGGTTTCAAGCCCTCAAAGAATTCATGGAAAAGCTTAAAAGGAGTTTAAAATCAAATAAGGTAGAAAAAATGGAAAAAAAAATGACAATAAGGTAATAAAATTATGAAAAAAGAGTAAATGATTTGGAAAGGAGGCACCAAAATACTGAAGAACATCACACTTTTAAGAATAAAATGGGTCAAATGGTTAAAAAAAAAAGTCAGAAAAATTCAATGAAAAAAACTTAAAAAGCAGAATTGGTCAAATGGGAGGGGGAAGAGGTACAAACATTCACTGAAGAAAAAAAAAACAGTAGAATTAAAGAAGTGGAAGATAATGATCCCTGAGGCATCAATAAACAATTAAACAACATCAGAAGAATAAAAAACAAAGAACAAAATGTGAAATAGCTCATTGGGAAAGCAACTGATATGAAAAATAGACTGAAGAAGGATCATTTAAGAATTAATGGACTCCCTGAAAGACATGATCAAAAAAACAAACTAAGCTAGACATCATTTTTTTTAACAAATAATAAAGAAAAATTGGCCTCATGCCCTAGAATCAGAAGGTAAAATAGAAATGGAAAGACGCCATTGATCAATTCCTGAAAGAAACCCCAAAATGAAAACTCTCAGGAATGTTATAGCAAATTCCAAAAATCGTTGGACAAAAAGAAAATATTTCAAGCATCCAAAAAGAAACAAGCAAATATCATGAAGACACAGTAAGGATAACATAAGATTTGGTGGTTCTCACATTAAAGAAATGGATGACTTGGAAATATAATATTCCCAAAATTTCTTAATTTAATTTTTATAAAAGGAACTATAATATTCTGGGGAGCAAAATAGCTAAAATCACAATCAAGAATCACCTACCCAACAAAACTGAACATAATCCTTCAGAGAAAAAAAATTGGATATTTAATGAAATAAATGACTTTCCAGCATTCTTGATGAGAAGACAAGAACTGAATGGAAATTTTGACTTTCAAATACAAGACTAAAGAGAAGCATAAAAAGACAAACAAAAAGAATCATAATGAATTCAATATGATTAAAGTGTTTTCATTTCTCCATCAGAAGATACACATGCACACACACATATAAAGTCATGGATGTGAATTGAAATAATATTTTAAAAAATAAATTAAGAGTTGAGAAAGAGGGATGCATTGAGAGAAGGAGGGAAAAAAGGTAGAATGGAATAAATTATCTCACATAAAATAGATCTGAAAGAGCTTTTACAGTGGAGGTGAAGTCAAGATTGACCTAAATGAGCTCCAAGATCCTTTCCAGCTCTAATGTTGCAAGATTCTACCTGATTCCCTAGAAACAGAGTATTCAATGCTGCATTGGAGATAGTATTGCTTGGGGAATTGGTATCAATAATTAACACTTAAAAGTATTTTAAAGCACATTATTTACATTACCTCAAGCAATTACTCAGTAAATATTTAAGTGCCTAGTATATCCCAGAAACTATGTCAAACACTGTACTAGGGCCTAGAGATAAAAGGTAATAAAAGAAATAATACCTATTCTAAAGGAGCTTACATTTTAATAAGTACTTAACCACATGGTTGTTGTGAAGTACTAGCAGATGAGGATAATAAGAAATACTGAATAGAAGATATGGCTTGAATTACGTCTTGAAGGAAAAGAAAGTTTCTGTGCAATGGAGAAGAGGAGAATACACCCCACACAAAGAAAGAAAATGAACTAGTTCAGAGAGAAGGCCTAGGATAGATTTTTGAGGCAAATCCTAGAACAGCCATGTGAATTTAGTATCACCATTATACTTATCCCCATTTTACAGATAAGGGAACTAAGGCTGAGAGAGGTTGCCCAGGATCATGAGTCTAATAAGTATCAGATGTAAATCTTTCGAATCCTCAGTATCCAGCCACAACCCTAGGCAATGCAAGAATATTACATTCAATAATGGATTGACCCCAGTCCTTATGTCATTTGGCTTTCATCTTTCACTGTCAAAAGAGACAGGATTAGGAAAGATGCAATTGAACTTGTATTCCTTTCTGGATTCCTCAGGCCTTCTAGAGCTAAATTAGATCATATTTCCCAGCACATGGAAGAACAGAAAGCAGTCTTCGAAGAAGTTGGAACATGAATACATTTTCCCCATTGTTTGGGCAACACACCTTCCAAATTCCAAGTACATATCAGAGATCTCATTTTAATTATTGAGGAAAGCTCCAAGTTGGACCTTTGAAAGCAATTGCAATGAGACAACTGCAGCTTTTGTTAATGCACTACATTAAAAAGCTGAGCCTTGGAACAGACTAATAAGCCAGTAAGTAACCTGTTTTGTAACTCTCTCCAATTCCCTTGACTGCCAGATGAGAAGGTATATAATATTTAGTGTGAGTTCTTTCTTTTGAAATCCCAGGATCCGACCACCTGGTCTGTCCCATCAGAAATTAATTGAGTTCAGACTGCTAATTAGTGATGAGATCTGCCTGCATGAGCCACATTCATTTGTCTTTCCCTAGTGAGCTGCTTTTCCCTAAAGAAAACAAAAGAATTGATACCTAATATGATTTTTTATCTGCATTACATGCCACATATTTACATGTGGTAACATGGTCAAAGGAACTAGAGGAAACTCAGAAAAGGTTTTTCTAAGTGAAGGAAATTTGAGGGTGTCATTTTTGTAGAAAAGTCCAATCAAGAGATAGTGAATAAAGAACTAGAATTTGGAGTTTACATACACACATGTATAAGTATGCATATATATGCACATTTGTGCATATGCATACATATGCCTATATGCATTCACATAATGCATATAATATACACATACACAGATATGCATCTTAACCCTATGTGTTTGTGTATGCACACACACACATGTTTGTGTGTGTGTGTGTGTGAAATAATGATGTATTATTTTCAGTGAGTAAACTCCCTTGAAAGATTATCCAAGATAACACTCTATTATAGAGGGACTATAAAAGGCTTATTATTATCTTGAGATTTCAGGATATTTTCAGGGGTTTGTAAGACCGATTAACAGCCTCATTTGCAGTGAGTAGCTAGAAATGGGAAGTTCTCTCAAGAGAGAAAAACAGAACCAGATAGAGCAGAAACAGGGAAGACAGAAGAAGAGAGAGAGACAAAGACCAATGAAACAGAAAAAGGCAGAGGAAGGCAAAAAAGAAAATAAAGAAGGAGAAAATGTAATAACAATGAATAGCACTTTAAGGTTTGTAAAGAGCTTTATAAATATCATACCATTAAACCTCAACAATCTTGAAAGGTAGCAACTACTACATAGTTGATAATGCTTAAGTATAGAATAAGATACCAAGTAAAATAATTTCACATATTCAATACAATGATATGATATAGTAAACTCTGTGTGTGTGTGTGTGTGTGTGTGTGTGTGTGTGTGTGTGAGAGAGAGAGAGAGAGAGAGAGAGAGAGAGAGAGAGAGAGAGAGAGAGAGAGAGAGAGAGAGAGAAAGAGAGAGAGATATTGAGGAAGAGAGTTCATGTTAAACAACTGATAAAGAGACAAAGACAAACAAAAGGAGGGGAAAGATAGGAAAAGAAAGAGGGAGGAGAAGGAGGATGAGAGAAAGGGAAAGAGGGACAAGAGAAGGAGAAGAAAGGAATAAGGGGAAGGGGAAAGGGAGGGGAAAGAAATCGATGGAAGAAAGGAAAAAGGAAAGAAGAGAAAAAAAAAAGGAAACAGACAGGAAGGAGAGAAGGAAGCAGGGACAACAGAGGAGGAGAGTTATATTCTGCCCTTAAATTTAAAAGTTATAGTCTCTGAAAAATACCAGATGCACACAAGAGGTTCATGTAGATTACATATAGCATATTCTAATAAACCATATTCATGAACAATAAATTGAACTTTGACAAACACATAAACACCTTTATCTCTGGGGTCATCTTCCCCAAGATACTTTCCTTTTTCAGTGTTAGTTCTGTTCATCATGGATATCATCTTCATTTATCACTTCTGGTCATCCCTAAAATAGAACCATAAAAATCTTAGAATCTGGAACTAAAAAGAGCTTTTGAAAACATCTAGTTTAACCACTACAGAGAGTGGAACTATGGGTGTTCAGGAAAGAATGTTACAGAGCTCTGATGACCATTCATCCATTTGTTGAAGGAAGCACAGTCATATTCTTCGGCTGTTTTTTTGTTTTTGTTTTTGTTTTTAATGTTTTGTCTTCTTCCATTAGAATGTAACCTGATTCAAACCAGTACCAAGTTTGAGGCTTGATACTGGAATGCAATGAGACATTCATAGATCACAAGACATTTTACAAATGAAACTTTACTTAACAATAACATGGGAACAATCTTCAGCAAAGGTATAGCATCATTTTAGAATAATGTAGCTCTCATCGCCAAACATCGACATGCTTTGCCATTAGTCTAACTCACAGAACAATGGGGAGTTCCACCAAGAGGGAGAGAAGCCCAGACTCCTGTTAAGCTGAGATTCTGGTGCAATCGAAAAACTGATGCCAATGGTTCTGGACTCAATCTTCAGGACCTATAGAATATTCATGATGGTTTCATTGTTAGAGAAAAATTAGCTAAACATATATAGCAGAGACCTTAGTGGATGTAGGAAAACTATGCTAATTTACATAAAATATATGTTGTTCCTACCATATTTTGGTATGTATAAGAGATGAAGCATGTATTACTATATAACTGATAATATTTAATCATAGAACAATACGTCAGATATAACTAAACTTCAGATATTCAGTACAAAGCATAATTCTTTGTTTTATCAATAAACAAATTGATTACTGATTTTACTTGCTTGTAGAGTATGTAGGGAATGGTTTTTAAACATGCTAAACAGATTGTGGTAATAAGTTTGTCAGTTTAACATTACTTTTTTTTTTTTTTTTTTTTTTTTGGAGGCTGGGGTTAAGTGACTTGCCCAGGGTCACACAGCTAGGAAGTGTTAAGTGTCTGAGACCAGATTTGAACTCGGGTCCTCCTGAATTCAAGGCTCGTGCTCTATCCACTGCGCCACCTAGCTGCCCCAACATTACTAACTTCCTTAAACTTCCATTTTGTTTTGAATAAAGTTTTCTTTTCATACAAACTGTTTTTACAATAAGATAAAACGTTTCCATTGTATAATATATGAAGAACATAAATGTATTAAACTAGTGATTAACATGTGCATTCCCTAATAAGACAAACACCAATAGAAAGTATTATAAGCATCTTTTAAAAGTAGTTCATGAAATAAATTATCAATTAAATTATATGGAAAACAATTTAGGGACACCCATAAAAACATCAGAAAGACCATCCTTCCAATTCTTCCTAGGGTATGACAAGAATTTCTTAACCTTGACACTTGAGACTCAAGCACCATGTGTTTTCTTGAGAATAGGCCTGAATCACAGAAACTTATCAAGCTACCTCTGAGGAAGACAATACCATCTTTAGATGGCCAGATGCAGACCTTAGTGCATCAGGTAGAAAGCTTTTCAGAATTTCTAAGATTCAGGTTGGTGATTTGCTTTTAGAAGAGGATATTATTTACATGCTTTGATTAATAAAGTTTAATTGCATGCATTGAAATATGTGAGTCTATGTGTCCATCAACTTATGGTACAGTGGTAACTATAACAGATATAACAATAAAGTAACTATGCATATTCATGGCATGTTATTCTATAGTACAATAATTTGGGAATAGTCAAAAGGTCCATAACAAAGTCTAAGAAAATAGCCTATATATCTGAATTTATTGACCTTTTATCATGGAGAGTCTTAATTTCAATATTACTTTTTCCCAAGTCTTTACTTCAAGTATACTAAGGTAGATGTAGAACTTTTGAAAATTTTGCCTCAATAAATACTGATACTTATTGGGGAGAGAGAGAGAGAAATAGTACTGGTCTTCTTGAACACTCAGTTCAGAATGCATTTCTCTATCTTCCATTAATGGGTTAATGCATTGTTTATTTTTTTAACCATAAGTATTCAGAAGTAGGATATATAAATTTTTGCCAGATCATTATTTGGAAATTACTAAAATAAATGAGATTATTTTAGAAATTTAGCAATAGGTAGAGATGGATAAATTTCACTAATTTGGATAAACTGAGGGGGAAATCTAGCCTGAATTATAAAATTTCTATATTGATAATATGGTTTTATAACTTTTACATATTGTATTAGAGCTATATTTCATTGATAGCAAGTAGGGATCTCTAATAAAACTGTTAATGAATAGATAAAATGATTTATATTTAACTTGGAAATAATTACTGATTTGATGTTGATCAAAAAATTATATCTTTATTATGTTTGAAAATATTTGAAAATAGAGTGTTACCTTTATTAAGAATTCTCTATCTTTTTAACATCAAAAATCCTCTTGTTAATTTGGTAAATCCCATGAACCTCTTCTTAGAATAATATTTTTAAATTAATAAGATACAAAACCTATAATTACAAGGAAAAGAAATGAAACTGAAATACAGCTATCAAAACATTCAGCAACAAAACTACAAGAATACATAGACACCAGATTAAGAACTGCTACTTTGAATGTATTATAGAGGCCTTGTCCAAACCCTGACTCTTCAAATAAATACCTAAAATTTAACTCTGACCTTGGGCATCTTATTACTTCCCTGGGTCTACTTCTTCATTTGTTAGTAAAGGGGCTGTATTATTCTCTAAGATTCTTACCAGCTTGAAATTCTATTAATTTAGAAGACAAGTCAAAAAAAGTTTAATAAGTAGGCCTAATTTTCAGATTAGCACTTCCCAAATAATTGCAAATTCCAAATCAATAGAGTTTATTAGTCAATATGCTTTTACTCTATAAAAACTACTACAGCTTGATGACAACTGTTTATTTGGGTAGAATATCCAGTTTGAGAAATAAAATTATTTTAGTCCTAAGTAATGAAGGAGAAATTCTGCTGCATAGCCCCTCTCTGCCTTTCCAATCAACTCCCATTGGCTTTATTCATTGTCAACTCCTCCATTCTTTAAGCCTCTGCAGGTGGGAGATGGAAAATCAGTAGAGGGCACTAGTGCTCCAACAATGAGATTAAAGCTTTAAATAAATCCATCCCAGATTTAAGCTATGTAACTATCTCTTTGCAGATTTCTTAAACTGGTTAATTTCTCCCATCTCTCTTGTTTTAACATATGGTCTTCATCTGTCCTCTGTGAGTCTGGAGAGCAAGACTATAATTATTGTTTTGAGCATTGTGGGCTTTGCAGAGGCCAAATCATTTCAAGCAGGACAAAAATCAATGTAGCTACCATAGGGTGGGAAGGATTGAGATTCTCCTTAAAGCAATAAAATGAATTGTATTCTTTTGGGAAAGTTGACAGTTTGCTCCTTTAGATCAGATCTTGGAACAAGAGTATTTCTATTTATTAATGCAAAGGATTTTGATGATAATAGAAGTTTAAGGAATAATAATAACTGGTATTCATATAATTATTTAGGATTTACAATGTGATTTATTTGCAGTGCCTCATTTGAGACTCAGAACAAATCTTTGAGATCATTTAATTAGATAGAGTGAGTTTAAATGTCACATAGTCTAACCATCTTATTTTTCAGATGAGGAAACAGGCTAAAGGAGCATTAGTGTCTTGCCCAAAGGTTTTATTTTTTGTTTGTTTGTTTGTTTTTTGTTTTTGTTTTTGTTTTGTAGTTCAGTTGTTTCAGTCAAATTTGACTTTGCATAACTCCATTTGGAGTTTTCGTGACAAAGATCCTGGAGGTTTTGTTTTGTTTTATTTTGTTATTTACTTCTCCAGCTCATTTTACAGATGAAGAAACTGAGACAAACATCATTAAATGACTAGCCCAGGGTTGCACAAGTAGTAAGTGTCTGAGGCTGGATTTGAACTCTGATCTTTCTGATTCCAGTCCCAGAACTCAATCCACTGTGCTACTCAGCTGCCCCTTTCTTGTCCAAAGACAGGCAGATTATTTAGACATGGTATTTGAACCCAGTTCATCTAATATCATAATTAATATTCCTTCCACTGCCCTATGTTGCCTATGAAATGGCTATTCATTTACAGATAAAGAAATTTAACTTCAAAGAAATTAAGTGTAGCAATGTATCATACCAATCAATGTAGCATATCAATTGGGGGCTGTGGTAAGATTTGAATTTTGATTTTCCAAGGCAGTATACCATCCTGCCTTAGTGGTAACTAGAGGAATAGAAAACTCTCTGATCATTCCAATAAATTCCCACTTATGACATTTAGTCTCAGTAGAGAACTTTAACATGTTAGCACATGCACATCCTATCAGGGAAGCCTTAAATAAACTATAGACTTTTCATTTTCTTGGGGGAATGAGCAGAGTCAGGAAGCCTTATGGGAAAAATTATTTTAAAGTTCTGCTTCTGAAACCAAATTCTGGATCTGTGAGAGGTAGAATATTGAGATCTCAATGGGAATTGAAAAAGATCTAGCTTTGAATACTGTTTTATAATCTAGTATCCTATCTGTGTGACCCTAACCAACTTATACTTGACTTCAAACTCTCCTCATCTAAAAATAGAGATGGTGATAGCAATACTTTCCACAGAGCTATTTTAAGGAATAAATGAAATAATTTATAGAAAGTTCTTTGACAACCTTTGAGTTCTACATAAATGTCAGCTAATGCTATTTGTGGAGAAAGAAGTGGTATTTCACTAAAATTACCAAGCTGAACATTGCCAGCCAAATCTTCCTTCTCTAGGAAACACCTCAACAGTCAATAAGCATTCACTGAGCACTTCCAGGCATTCACATTCCAGGCACCATACTAAGGGTTGGATGAAAGTAAAAGATACAAGAGTTCCCAATGAAAGAAAGGGTTGATAAAACCATAGCAAGCACTTCCATTCAGTACAGTTTCATACAAGAAAACTATCAAGAGCCCGTGGTTGTTCTAGTGGAGAATGTTGTGACAGCTTGAAATTGTCAAAGTGACAGAGAGTGTAAGAGGCCAATATCCAAGAGACAGATTCCACAACCAAAATAATCTTAAATAAGGACCTATTGAGGCCTGACCATGGGACAAAATCTGTTCCCTATAAATGATTATGTACAGACAAAATAGGTTGAAAATTGTGAAAAAAGAACTGAAGCTATCTTAAGTTCCAGTTGGTCTAGTCAGAGCTACAGCAGAAATGGAGATTTGAAGCCACAACTTTTTGGATAAGTGCCAGTGCAAGAACAGGGAGCTAGAAATTGAGGTCACTCAGAGCAATTTCAAGAACTGGCCATTGAGGTCAAATGTGGAATTTGCTCCAAGTTCCTGGTCCAATTCACTATCTTGGACCAAAGCTTCCAGGGCTTTGGAAGAAGTCAGGCTGAATGGAAAAGACCACAGCTTTATATACACTCCTATTAAAAGATATTTCTCATCCATACATCAAAAATCATTCAAGTTTCTTTGGAAGATATAACAGAAATAATTTTGTTCAATGATCTTCTGATAATAAATATCAGGCAAGGGGGGAAAAAAGAAGACATGCTTACTTATGGTGTTTATTATACTAATGGATGAAATCCTTTTCTAAATTCCGATCAAGAATAGATTGTCTATGGATGGTTTGGTCCTTTGGTCTTTGTGGTTGTCATGTCCTAAATTCACCAATCCTAAGACATTGTACAACCTCGTGGAAAAGATCAGCAATCATTCAAAGAAATATCACTTATCCATATACAAAACCATAAACAGAAATCAAATTAATGTAGAACATTCATTAGCTTGACTTTAATGTATTTGTATATGTGTTGGAGCTTTCCAACAGTATGCATATCTGAGACAGAAAAATGGATAACAAGAATTGAGCCAGAGGAGGACAGTGAAATGAAGTATGGAGGAATTTGCTAAGTTCTTTTGATAATTCCAATTTTCCTCTGAAAAAAGTGATCCATATGTGGAACATGACTACTTCTGAAGATAAATGATGAGTTCTACACAGAAAGAAATGGAGAAAAATGGGGCAGGGGTGTAAGCAGGTTGCAACAAAAGAAAAATCAAAGAATAGGAATAAAGGATGCCATCAAAAAATTATATAACAAAAAGTGGGCTGATCATAAATAAGTGTGAAGAATGACTGATGGACCGTCGAACTGATCTTCTGTACTCTCATGTAGTCAGGAAAAGGCAATAAAGGGTCTTTATTGAGAGGATTGTCTATGGATAACTTTAGAGAAAACATGAACCAAATTTACATAAGATAGTCAATAATTGTTGGAAGAAATCATGAACTTATAAGGTCACATCTATTTGAATATTTAGGTGTTACAAAATGGCCTGTCTCAGTATAATATTAATGTTGCTTTTTGGGACATCCTACTGAATATTCACCATGTGCTATAATTTGTACTATGGCAATGGGAAATTTGTATTAGAAAATGATAGAAAGAAAAAAATAAAATATATATAATTTGAGAAGAAATATTGGAACAACTGGATAGGTAGGTGGTGCGGTGCATAGAGTACTAAGTCTGTAGTCAGTAAGACTCATTTTCATGAGTTTAAGTCTGGTTTCAGATATGCACTGACTGTGTGAACCTGGATTGTAAAAAAAAATTTACAACAGAAGATATTTTGGAAGAACTTCACAAAAGGTCTGGTTCATTCAGGCATAGAGGGAGGGGTCAAGCTCAGGTGAGCACAGGGAACTAGGGAGTAGTGGTATCCCATGAGCCAAGGGATATAACCAGAAGAATCTATAGTAGTATTGGCTACTCTGTCCTGGGTGCAAGCCAGAAGATCACCAGATCTGTAAGATATCCAAAACAAATAAAAAAGGCAAATAGCAAGGCAGCTAGGTGGCACAGTGGATAGAGCATCAGCTTTGAAGTCAGGAAGACTTGGGTTTAAATCTGGTCTCAGCCACTTAACACTTCCTAGCTCTGTGACCCTGGGCAAGTCACTTAACACCAATTGCCTCAGCAAAAAAAAAAAAAAAAAAAAAAGGCAAATAGTGAGCTTCTTTACTGCAGAATAGCATGTGATCTGGTTACACCAACCCAGCACCAGGAAGTAGTTAGCATCAATCTAGCACAGCCACTGTTGCTTGTAGAAGAAGCTTGGACAATTTCCCCTTTACCATAAAAGCAGATCTCAACCTATTTAAAAGTGAACAAAAAAGCAAAAAGAACTCTGACCCTAGATAGTTTTTATGGAGGAATAAAAAAACAGATTTCTAGCCCTGAGGACACTAAAAGAAGATCATTTTCAAATAAAGCCCCAAAGGGTGCTATAGATAGGTCATCATCTTGCATCCATAATCTTGGAGGAATTCAAAAAAGATTTTAAAAGAGAAGAACAATGGAGAAAGGAAATGAGAACTTTGCAAAAGACTTTAGAAAAGGAAACACAGAAATTATCTGAAGAAAACACCTTAAAATTAAATTTAGTGAAATGGAAAAAGCAAATAACTCTTTACAATGTAGACTTTATGAAATGGGAAAAATATATAATTCCTTACAAAATGGTAAAAGAAAAGAACTGCTTGAAAAACAGAATTTATGGAATGGAAAAAAAATCCATTAAACAAAACAATTCATTGAAAAATTCAATTGGTACAATTGGGTACAAAAGGAGCTAAAAAAGTAGCTGAAGAAAACAATGCACTAAAGATTAGAATTAAACAAATGGAAATGAACCATTCAATGGGACTTCAAGAATAAGTCACACAAAACTAAACAAATGAAAAAATAGAAGAAAATGTAAAACATCTTATTGAAAAAACAACTGACCTGGAAAAGAGATCTAGGAGAGACAATCTAAGGTTATTGGACTACCTGAAAACCATGATTAAAAAAAAATAAAAAAATCCTAGACATCATCTTTCAAGAAATCATCAAGGAAAACTGCCCTGATGTCCTAGAACCAAAAGGTTAAATAGCTACTGAAAGAATTTACTGATCACCTCTTAAAAGAGACCCCAAAATGGAAACTCCAAGGAATATCATAGCTAAATTTCAGAATTATCAGATCAAGGAATAAATATTGCAGGTACCCAGAAAGAAACAATTCAAATATTGAGAAGCCACAATCAAGATTACTGGGGACTTAGCAACTTCCACTTTAAAGGATCAAAGGGTTTAGAATCGAACATTCCAAAAGGCAAAGGAACTTGGATTGCAGTGAAGAATCAATTATTCAGCTAAACTGAGCATTATCTTTCAGGAAAGAAGATAGACATTCAATGGTAGAGGTGAATTTAATTTATTTCTGATTAAAACACCAGAGCTGAACAAAAAATCTGATCTCCAAATACAGAATTCAAGAGAAACATAAAAAGGTAAAAAGGAAAGAACTCATTAGAATTATATTTCTGTTATGGGTGTACTTAGAGAGTGCAAGTATAATTTGATTTTATTATGATAATATGAAAAATTAATTAGAGGCAGAAAGGGGATGATTCTGGGAAAAGAGAGGAAAAGAGGTAAAATGAGGGAAATTGCATTTCATGAAGAGGCAAAGAATACTTATTATAATTGAGGGAAAGAAGGGAGGGGAATTAACATTGTGTGAATCTTACTCTCATTAGATTTGGCTCAAAGAGAAAATAACAGACAAACTTAGCATCACAGTGAACTTTGTCTCACCTTATAGGGAAGTAGGAGAGGAAAAAAGAAAGGAAAGGGAGAAGCTAATAGAAGAGAAAACAGAAGTAGTAAGGGAAAGGTATGAGAAAGGGGGAAGGAATGAAAAGGGGGAGGGCAGTTTGAGGAAGGTGGTGGTCAGAAGCAAAATACTGGGGAAGAGGGAAAGAGGGAAAGGAAAGAGAAAAGTATAACTTGGGGGAAATAAGATGGCAGTAAATACAGAATTAGTCATTTTAACTTTGAATTGGAAGGGGATAAACTCTCCCATAAAAAGGAAGCAGATAGCAAACTGGATTAAAAGCCAGAATCCTATAATATGTTGTCTATAAGAAACACATTTAAAGCAGAATGATACATACAAAGTGAAGGAAAAAGGCTGGAGCAGAATCTTTTATGTTTCAGCTGAAGCAAAAAAGCAGGAGTAGCGATCCTGATATCAGATAAAGTAAAAGCAAAAATTGATCTAATTAAAAGAGAGGGAAAGGAAAAAATATGTTGCTAAAGGGTACCATAGATGAGGAAATAGTATCAATACTAAACATATATGCACCAAGTGTTATAGCATCCAAATTCCTAGAGGAGAAGTTAAGAGAGATGAAAGAAGAAATAGACAACAAAATTATACTAGTGGAGAATTTCAAACTTGCTCTCCGAAAACTGGATAAATTAAACCACAAATAAATAAGAAAGAAGTTAAGGAGGTAAATAGAATTTTAGAAAAGTTAGGTATGATAGATCTTTGGAGAAAATTGATTGGAGACAGAAAGGAGTATACTCTTTTCTTGGCAGTTGATAAAACCTAATCAAAAATTGACCATATATTAGGGGATATAAACCTCAAAATCAAATGCAGAAAGTCAGAAAAAGTAAATGCCTCTTTTTCACATCATGATGCAATTGGAATCACATATAATGAAAAGCCTGGGGAAAATAGACCTAAAATTAATTGTAAACTAAATAATCTAATCCTAAAGAATGGGTGAGTGAAACAACAAAACACAGACATAATCAATAATTTCATCCAAGATTATACAATAATAAGACAATATAGCAAAATTTATGGGAGGCAGTGGAAGTAATTCTTAGGGGAAGGTTTTTTTTTTGTTGTTTTGTTTTTGTTTTTTTTTTTTTTTTTTAATCTTTAAATGCTTACTTGCATAAAATAGAGAAAGAGAAGATCAATGAATTGGGCATGCAACTGAAAAAGCCAGAAAAACAACAAATAAAAAAAACCTCACAAATAAATATCAAATTTGAAATTGTGAAAATAAAAGGGGAGATTAATAAAATTGAAAAATTAAATAGAAATAGAAAATATTGAACTAATAAACTAAACTAAAAACTGATTTCATGAAAAAACCAACAAAATAGATAAACCTTTATTTAATTTGATCAGAAAAATAGAAGAAGAAAATCAAATTGAAAAATGAAAAGGTTTAATTTTCCATTAATAAAGAGGAAATTGGAGCAATAATGAGGAACTATTTTGCCCAACTGTGTGCCAATAAATGATCATCTAAGTGAAATGGATGAATACCTACAAAAATATAGATTGTCCAGATTAACAGAGGAGGAAGTAAATTACCTAAATAGTACCATTTTAGAAAAAGAAATAGAACAAACTATTAATCAATTCCATAAGAAAAATCTCCAGGACCATATGGATTTACATATGAAGTCTACAAAATATTTAAAGAATAATTAATTCAAAACTATACAAAGTATTTGAAAAAAAAAAGAAAATGAATGAATTCTACTAAATTCCTTATATGACACAAATATGGTGCTGATACCTCAACCAAAAAGAGAAAGAAAACAAAATGCAAGCAAACAAAAATAAAGAGTAAAAATATTCTGTTGTGATATACACTTAGTCCCCACAGTCCTCTCTCTTGAGTGTAGATGGCTCTGTTTATCACAAGTCCTTAGAACTGGCCTAAATCATCTCAATGTTGTCCATCAAAATTGATCATGGTATAATCTTGCTATTGTCATGTATAATGATCTCCTGTTTCTACTCTCTTCACTTAGCAGCAGTTCATATAAATCTTTTCCGACTTTTCTGAAATCAACCTATTTACTATTTCTTATGAAACAATAATAGTTATTTAAATTTATTTATCATAACTTATTCAACCATTTCCCAACTGATGGGCATTCAGGCAATTTCCAATTTCTTGCACTACAAAAAGAACTGCTATATACATTTTTGCACATGTGGATCCTTTTTCATTTTTTATGATCTTCTTGGGATATAGACCCAGTAAAGACAATTATGGGTTAAAGAGTATGCATAATTTGATAGCCCTTTGGGCACAGTTTCAAATTGCTGTCCAGAATGGTTGGATCAATTCAAAACTCCACCAACAATTTTCCCATATCTTTCCAACGTTTATCATTGCCTATTCCTGTCATCTTAGTCTTTCTGAGAAGTGTGAAATGTTTACCTCAGACTTGTCTTAATTTGCATTTTTCTAATCAATAGTAAATTAGAGGATTTTTATATGACTAGAATTTATTCTAATTTCTTTATCTGAAAATTGGCTGTTCATATCCTTTGACCTTTTACAAATGGCTTATATTCTTGTAAAGTTGATTCAAATTTTTATATATTTTAGAAATGAGGTCTTTATTATAAATATTGGTTGACAGCAGGATGAATACAGAAAGGCTTGGAGAGACTTAAATGAACTGATACTAAGTGAAATGAGCAAAACCAGGAGATCATTATACACTTCAACAACAATACTATATAAGGATCAATCTCATGGAAGTGGCTATCTTTAACGAGTTGATCCAAATCAGTCCCAATTGATCAGTAATGAACAGAACCAGTTCTACTCAGTGAAAGAACACTGGGAAATGAGTGTGGACCACAAAATAGCATTTCCACTCTTTCTGTTATTGTTTGCTTGCATTTTTGTTTTTCTTTCCAGGTTATTTTTACCTTCTTTCTAAATCCAATTTTTTCTTGAGCAGCAAGACAACTGTATAAATATGTGTACATATATTGTACTTACAATATACTTTAACTTATTTAACATGTATAGGACTACCTGCCATCTAGGGGAGGATAAAAGTTGGAATAGGAGTTTTTCCAAGAGTCAATGTTGAAAAATAACCCATGCATATGTTTTGTCAATAAAAAGCTATAATTAAAAAATAAATAAATATTGGTTGAAAGAAGTTTTCATATGACTACAACTTTCTTTAATTTCTTTATCTGAAAATTGGCTGTTCATATCCTTTGACCTTTTACAAATGGCTTATATTCTTGTAAAGTTGATTCAAATTTTTATATATTTTAGAAATGAGGTCTTTATTATAAATATTGGTTGACAGCAGGATGAATACAGAAAGGCTTGGAGAGACTTAAATGAACTGATACTAAGTGAAATGAGCAAAACCAGGAGATCATTATACACTTCAACAACAATACTATATAAGGATCAATCTCATGGAAGTGGCTATCTTTAACGAGTTGATCCAAATCAGTCCCAATTGATCAGTAATGAACAGAACCAGTTCTACTCAGTGAAAGAACACTGGGAAATGAGTGTGGACCACAAAATAGCATTTCCACTCTTTCTGTTATTGTTTGCTTGCATTTTTGTTTTTCTTTCCAGGTTATTTTTACCTTCTTTCTAAATCCAATTTTTTCTTGAGCAGCAAGACAACTGTATAAATATGTGTACATATATTGTACTTACAATATACTTTAACTTATTTAACATGTATAGGACTACCTGCCATCTAGGGGAGGATAAAAGTTGGAATAGGAGTTTTTCCAAGAGTCAATGTTGAAAAATAACCCATGCATATGTTTTGTCAATAAAAAGCTATAATTAAAAAATAAATAAATATTGGTTGAAAGAAGTTTTCATATGACTACAACTTTCTTTAATTTCTTTATCTGAAAATTGTTCAAATCCTTGACATTTATCAATTAAAGAATGGCTTGTAGAATTAATTATTCTTTAAATGTTTAGTAGAAATCACTTGTAAATCTATCTAGTCCTGGAGAATTTTTCTCAGGGAATTCAATGATGACTTATTAAATTTCTTTTCTAAGTCAGTTGTTTTTTCAAAAGGGTATTTTACATTTTATTTTTTTCTTCTTTTGATTTTGCTTGATTGACTTTTAATGTCTTACAGAGTCATTGGCTTCCACTTGCCCAATTCTCATTTTTAATGAATTATTTTCTTCAGTTAGCTTTTTTAACCTCCTTTTCCATTTCGCCAATTTTTTTTTCTGAGACAATTGAGGTTTAGAGACTTTCCCAGGGTCACACAGCTACGAAGTATTAAGTGTCTGAGGCCAAATTTGAACTCCGGTCTTCCTGACTTCAGGGCTCGGGCTCTATCTACTGAGCCACCTAGCTGCCCCTTCAATTCTGCTTTTAAAGAAATAATTTTCCTAAATGAATTTTCTCTCCCATTTCCCCAATTCTAATTTTTTAGAAGTTGTATTCATTAGTTGTTGATTATTCCTAATTCTCTTGCACAACTCTCAATTTTTTTTTTCAAATTTTTCTTCTACTTCTATCACTTAATTTTAAAAATCCTTTTTGAGCTCTTCCAAGAAACTTTTTGGGCTTGACACCAATTCATATTCCTTTTTGAGTTTTCAGATATAGGCATTTTGCCATTATTATCTTCTTCTGAGTTTGTGTTCTGATCTTCCCTGTCACCATAATAGTTTTCTATGTCAGGATTCTTTTTGCCTTTTACTCACTTTTTACAACTGAATATTGTTCCTATGGCACAGGCGACTCTGTCTCAAACTTCTTTTGCTGGGGGACAGGGGCTTTATAACTGGTTTTTCATGCTGTGGTCATAGGTGCTACCAGCTTGCCTACTTTACAGAGGTGACTTAGGACTAGATGTACTTCTTGTGCCAGATTTAGGGCCTGTCATTTATCTTTCTGCACTGGGGCTGGATATTGAAAATCCTTAGTTGCTGGTCTATGCTGTGGTTAAGAGCACTTGTGCTGAACTGTAGTTTCTTTTTATGCAAGTGAATCAGACCTTTCCTGAAGGCCTTCTTAGTTATTTTAAGGTAGAAAATTGTTTCATTCCTTCTTTTTGTGGGTTCTTTTATTCCAGAATCCATTAGGGGCATAATTTAGCATTGTTTCCAAGGGAAAATGGGGAGAGCTAAGGCAACTTCATGGCTTCTCTTCACCATATACAAAATTATTTTAAATGATAAAAAGTACTTACTACTTTATTTAGTAAGTGTAATCTAGCTGTGCTATGAAAAAGGTTTCTCTTTTTCTTTCTCTCTCTCTCTCTCTCTCTCTCTCTCTCTCTCTCTCTCTCTCTCTCTTTCTCTCTCTCTTTCTCTCTCTCTTTCTCTCTGTTTCCCTTTCCTTTTTTCTCTGTCTCTAGCTTTCTTTGAATTTTAGATGAACTCTTAAGCTTTCCAATCCTCTTCATTCTAATATGACATAATGGAATGAGCATTAGTTATGGAATCATGGTACTTGGATTTGAGACTTGGTTCTGTATCTTGCCCTATAGGTGACTTTTAAATACTTGACTTCATCTCTCTGGCCTTAGTTTCCTTCTCACTAAAGTGAGGAAGTTTGACCAGTCAAATCTTAAAGTCTCTCTCAGCTCTACAGTGAATACCAAATTAATATTAAGATCTCATTTTTTTCAAAGACAAAGACATGAATGGTATAGGTTACTTCATTTTCCTGTGCCTGTTTCTGCATCAATAAAATGAGGAGATTGAATTAAATCATTATAAGCTTTAGGTTTATTATATATCTAGTGGTCATATCACTTAGAACTAGAAGGAATTTAGAGGACCATAAATTCCAAAGTCTCCTTTTGCAATTGAAGTATCTAAAATGCAGAGAAGATAAATATCCTTATAAGTATTACATAGACAGTAAGCAACAGAGCAGAATTTGAACTCAAGTCTTTTTTTTTTCTTGGTGTTAATGTCAGGCCAAAATTAGCACAAGTGATAAAGAATTGTTCCACAATCTGTAGCATCTCAATCTTAGAAACTGCATTAAGTGAACAATCATATGCAAATAAAAAAGTCACATAGCAACTCTCTCTTCACTTTCATATTGGCTTGCGTTTTTTTGAAGTTAGTTTGCCATCAGTGTAGTAGTAGACCTTCATGCCATTTTCATTATTGTTGAATTCATCTGCCAGTATTGAAGAAAACATAATGCTAAAAAAGCATGGGAAAAAGCATACAGCCCTGTTGCACTCTACTGGTAACTGGGAAAGCATGAGAATAGCATCCTTTTTCCAGAATTTTTGCTACCATGAAACTGGTATACAATATTTTTCCAGATAATGAAACTTTTCATGATCTTCCACAAGCCCTCCAATAAAACAAGGCAGAAGATGAACTATTATTTTAAAAATGCCAACAGTCCAATGCATTCTGATAATTACCTAACCATCATATCATTTGAGTAAAGTGAATTTTGCTTAAAGATACTTGGTAGAATAAAAGATGTAGCCCATATTCCTCTGATTACAAGAGATTTTAGGAAACATAAGTTCTAATTCCCTCATTTTTCAGAAAAGCAAACTAAGTCTCAGACAGAGGAAGGGTCATATAAAGCAGAGTTAAGATTCAAAACCAGTGTTTTCAATCAGAATCAAAAATTCTTTTCACTTCTTTTTCATTATGTTTCAAATTGGAGATTTGTGATTGTTTTCCTCTTAATGTTATCAACATCTGCTGGAACTCTGATTTCTTCCCAGAAATCAGCTAGAGTCAGGATCACCAAAAATCTTTATTCTTGGTCTTTTGGGGTCACCATCAGGGGATTAAATCTAGCAATCTCCACACCACCTTCCTCTCTCCCCACCGCCAGGAAAATGCCTCAATTTCCTCCTACTACTCCACCCACACACATCACTTCCCCTTCTTTTCTAACTAATTGAGCCAGCACAGAATAGTTGGGGAGGGTCGTCCTTCAAACATGTTATTAGAGAATTGTCCAATTGGCAATTAGTCTCATGTGCTCCATTATCCAAGTGCATTTGCTCAGTTCTAGCCCTTTACAAACATCAAACTTCTCTTAAAGAGTTTTTCACAGTCAAGCCATTCTTCAATTGATAAATGGTCAAAGGATATGAACAGACAATTCTCAGATGAAGAAACTGAAACTATTTCTGGCCATATGAAAAGATGCTCCCAAGTCATTATTAATCAGAGAAATGCAAATTAAGACAACTCTAAGATACCACTACAGACCTCTCATATTGGCTAGAATGACAGTAAAAGATAATGTGGAATGTTGGAGGGGATGTGGGAAAACAGGGACACTGATACATTATTGGTGAAATTGTGAATACATCCAGCCATTCTGGAGAGCAATTTGGAACTATGATCAAAAAGTTATCAAACTGTGAGTGCCCTTCGATCCAGCAGTGCTACTACTGGCCTTATATCCCAAAGAGATCTTAAAGAAGGGAAGGGGACCTGTATGTGCAAGAATGTTTGTGGCAGTCCTCTTTGTAGTGGCTAGAAACTGGAAACTGAGTGGATGCCCATTAATTAGAGAATGGCTGAATAAATTGTGGTATATGATTGTTGTGGAATATTATTGTTCTGTAAGAAATGACCAGCAGGATGATTTCAGAAAGGCTTGGAGAGACTTACATGAGCTGACGCTGAGTGAAATGAGCAGGACCAGGAGATCATTATATACTTCAACAACAATGCTATATGATGGTCAATTCTGATGGACATGGCTCTCGTTAACAATGAGATGAACCAAATCGGTTCCATTTGCTCAATAATGAATAGAACCAGCTACACCCAAAAAGAACTCTGGGAAATGAGTGTGAACCACTACATAGCATTTCCAATCCCTCTGTTTTTGTCCACTTGCATTTTTGATTTTCTTTTCAGGTTAATTTTACATTATTTCAAAGTCTGATCCTTCTTGTGCAGCAAAATAACTGTATGGATATGCACACATATATTGTATTTAACATATACTTTAAGATATTTAATATGTGTTGGTCTCCATGCCATCTGTGGGAGAGGATGAAGGGAAGGAGGGGAAAAGTTGGAACAGAAGGTTTTGTAAGGGTCAATGTTTTTCAATGCTTTTAAGCATTTTCATGCATTATCCATGCATATATCTTGTAAATAAAAACATATAAGGAAAAAAAGAAAAAAATCACTCTGAGAAGAGTGCTGCTATAAATATTTTTGTAGATATATGTCCTTTTCCTTTTAAAAAAATCTCTTTTGGGATTCATGCCAAATAGTGGCATTGTTAGGTCAAAAGATATGCATGAATTTATAACCCTTTGGGTATAGATCATATCTTTTGATCATTTATCAATTGGCTCATCTTTTTCTTTTTTATATACATTTGACTCAGTTCCCTCTATGCTTCTGAAATGAGTACTTATCAGGCAAACTTGCTTAAAAATTATTTGTATAATTACTATTGTTAATTTTATTTCCTCCCATTTATTCTATTCTTTTTCTCCTTTTACCTGTCCCTCCTCAAAAATATTTTGCTGCTTACCAATCTCTCCTCCAAATTGCCCTCTCTTCCATTACCCTCCATCTTTCCCATATCACATTCTCCTCCTACTTTTCTTCAGTGCAAGATAGATTTCTATACTCATATTGAGTATATATATTATTTCCCCTTTGAACAAATTCTGGTGAGATGAAGTCCCTCTTTCCTCCCCCTCTTCCCTTCCACTGTAGAAGCTTTCACTTACATTTTTAGGGCAGATAATTTACACCATTCCACTTTTCCCTTTCTCCCAATATATTTTTCTCTCAACCCTTAATTTCATTTTTAAAGATATTATCCCTTCATATTAAATTCACACCTGTGCCCTGCCATAATAGTGAGGAAGTTCTAATGAGTTGCAAGTATTATCCTCCCTTGTCAGAATATAAACAGACAAATCTTATTAAGCCCCTTATGATATCTTTTTCCTGATTACCTCTTGATGCTTTTCCTGAGCCTTACATGTGAAAATTAAATTTCCTATTCAGTTCTAGTCTTTTCATCACAAATGCTTGAAAATTCTTTATTCCATTGAATTTCCATCTTTTCCCCTGAAGGATTATACTCAGTTTTTCTGGGTAAGTGATTCTTGGTGGTAATCCTAGCTCCATTGCTCTCCAAAATGTCATATAAAAACCCTATAGTTTTTAATGTAGAAGCTGCTAAATCTTTTATTATCTTAACTACGGCTTCACCATACTTGAAATGTTTCTGGATGCTTGCAATATTTTCTTCTTTATCTGGGAGCTCCTGGTTTTGACTATAATATTCCTGGGAGTTTACATTTGGCATCATTTTAAGGAGGTATTTGTTGGATTTTTTCAATTTCTATTTTACCCACTGGGCCTAGAATATCAGTAATTTTCCTTGATAATTTCTTGAAAAATGATGTCCAATCTCCTTTGTGATTATGACTTTCAAGTAGATCAATAATATTTAAATGATCTTTCCTGGATCTATTTTCCAATGAGATATTTCAATTTTCAAGTATTTGGGGGTTTGCTTTATTATATTATGATTTCTCATAAAATCATTAGCTTAAATTTGTTCAATTCTAATTTTTAAGGAATTATTTCCCTCACTAAGCTTTTATTCTACCTTTCCTATTTGGCCATTTTTGCTTTTTAAAGCATTCTTCTCTTCATTATGTTTTTGTATTTCCTTTTGCACCACTTTCAATTCTCTTCCTAATTTTTCCTCTATTTCTCTTACTTGACTTTCAAAATCCCTTTTGAGCTCTTCCATGGCCTAAGTCCAATCCTTATATCAGACTTAAAACATAAAGGATCCACCCCAAATAGAACTTGGCCTTTTCAGAGTTGAAACATACCAAGATCACACAAATTATCATACCCTCTCCTATTGATGAGTCTAGTTTTCATAAGAAGATGAGGGGAGCCATGTTTGTTGGTATTGTGTTATATCATTTCTGATATCTTTTCTATTCCATAACTATGTAAATCTATTTTGTTAACTTATGCTTTCTTTTATCCAAATATTGAACCTGAACTAACAAGTATCAGCTTTAAAGCCCATAATTAAATGTGGGGTGGTATATATACACACATACCCTCCCCCCAAATATTTAATATGATTGATTGTTGATTGGTTGTTGTCCTTTATTCTCAAAGAGGACAAAATGACATAATTATGTTAGAGTCAAGTTAGTGTGTCCAACTGTAACTGATCAGACAAACATGATTTCAGAATGCTCTCTATATGTCATATATGTAAAACAAATATATCAACTTCACTACTAAGCTTATAAATTGATGTTAATAGATTCTGAAACCAAGAATAAAAGTCAGTACTCTTCTACCTGAGTTAAAAACTATGAAAGCATTTTCCTTCTCAATGATAGGAAGAATGAAAAGAGAGAATGTAGATCTCAAAATAAAAAATAGATAATGTTAAAATTATTTTAACATGTAGTTGGGAAAAATAAAATATCAAATTTAAAAGACAATTAGGAGGTACAATGCAAAGAGTACAGGATGTGGAGGTGGGCAGACGTAAGACCAAAATCCATCTTAGAGGAGTTAACTAGATTCTGAACAAGTAACTCCTGCCTATTTCAGTGTCCTCATCTGTAATATCACATACCTTTCAAAGTATTTATGAGGATAAATATTTGTAAAGAGCTTTGCAAGCCTTAAAGCAAAATATAAATATTTGTTGTTATTATTATTATTATTATTATTATTATTATTATTATTATTATTATTGTATTCTTTAAAATAAAAAAAAAGAAGAGAAAGGCCAAAAAAGTACAGGTAAGCTGAACTTACATACTTAAAAACAAGATATAAATAGTAGAAGTTTGTAGTTTTCTTTACTACCCTCTTACTTTGTGTATGTATATATCAATTTATTTGGTTTTTGTTAAGTCTGGAATAATAAGATAAATAAAAAACTAAAAATATTCAGTAAGCAGACAAATTAGAGAAAAATTATGAAAATTCATATGAGTTGGTGAAGAGAATACAATTTACTAAAAAAGTGGATTTTTTTTGTTGTTGTTGTTTGTTTATTATGAAGCTTTTACTTTTGTGGATTCTGTAATGTGATAAATCACCAGCATTACATAGTGTGCTTGGTTAGTTTTGGCCAAAAGGAGAGAGGGAAAGAGCAATGACAAATTGGAAACTTGGAAGAGGAGTCCACAGCTGTATATCATGTGTAGACTTTTGGAGAATTTTCAGGTCATTCTGCATTGGCAAAACCTACATCATTTGCTTTAACACATCAGGAACTGGAGCTAAGGAACTTGTGTGACATTATATCAATAACTATAAATTTCTCTTCTTTTCTACACATTTTTGACTTATGTTATCCATGTACACAAAAATGGAGGTTCTTACCCTAGAAAGTCCTATGACATGAAATAGAGAAAGAAGATGGAAAGTGCTTGGGTTTTTTGATTGTGAATTTACTGTTATTTTGTTGGGTTTCCTTTAATGCATCATAAAAAAACTAAGCATTATTGAATCTTCAGAGTTTTGGGAGCTCAATCTGTGGTCAGTAGATTTCAGTGTTTCTGTGGCTATGAAATCTTTTTGGCCAGATTCTTGGCCTTCAGTTTCTAACTCTGAGTTTCATGTTGGAAAGGACTGGGAGCAATTGGGCAAACAGAACAAAAAAACATGAGGTGCACATGACTCAGTTTTCTTTTACTTTTGTTCTTTCTTTTGTTCTTCTAAAAATCATTATTTTCTTTTATTATTTATTTATTTGTTTATTTATTATAACTTTTTATTTACAAAACATATGCATGGGTAATTTTTCAACACTGACCCTTACAAAAACTTCTGTTCCAACATTTCCCCTCTTTCCCTTCACCCCCTCCCCTACATGGCAGGTAGTCCTATACATGTTAAATACGTTAAAGTATATGGTAAGTAAAATATATGTATACATATTTATACAGTTGTCTTGCTGCACAAAAAAAATCAGATTTAGAAAGAAGGTAAAAATAACCTGGGAAGAAAAACAAAAATGCAAGCAACCACTAACAGAAAGAGTGGAAATGTTATGTTGTGGTCCACACTCATTTCCCAATGTTCTTTTTCTGAGTGTAGCTGATTCTGTTCATTACTGATCAATTGGAACTTATTTGGATCCTCTCATTGTTGAAGATAGCCACTTCCACGAGAGTTGATCCTCTTATAGTATTGTTGTTGTAGTGCATAATGATCTCCTGGTTTTGCTCATTTCACTTAACATCACTTCATGTAAGTCTCTCCAAGCCTCTCTGTATTCATCCTGCTGGTCATTTCTTATAGAACAATAATATTCCATAACATTCATATACCATAATTTACTCAGCCATTGTCCAATTGATGGGTATCCATTCAATTTCCAGTTTCTAGCCACTACAAAAAGGGCTGCCACAAACATCTTTGAACGTTCAGGTCCCTTTTCCTTCTTTTATATCTCTTTGGGATTTAACACTGCTGGATCAAAGGGTATGCACAGTTTGACAGCTTTTTTAGTTTAACTCCAAATTGCTCTCCAGAATGGGTGTTCACAACTCCACCAACAATGCATCAGTGTCCCAGTTTCCCCACATCCCCTCCAACATTTGTCATTATCTTTTCCTGTCATCTTAATCAATCTGAGAGGTTTGTAGTGGTATCTCAGAGTTGTCTTAATTTGCATTTCTCTGATCAACATTAATTTGGAACACCTTTTCATATGGGTAGAAATAGCTTCAATTTCATCATCTGAAAAATTGTTTCATATCCTTTGACCATTTATCAATTGGAGAATGGCTTGATTTCTTATAATTTGAGTCTCTATGCATTTTGGAAATGAGCTCTTGATCAAAACCTTTAATTGTAAAGATGTTTTCCCAGTTTATTGCTTGCCTTCTAATCTTGTCTGCATTAGTTTTGTTTGTACAAAAGCTTTTTAATTTGATATAATCAAAATTTTCTATTTTGTGATGCATAATGATCTCTAGTTCTTCTTTGGTCATGAATTCCTTCCTTCTCCACAGGTCTGAGAGGTAAACTGTCCTATGTTCTTCTAATTTATTTACAAACGCATTCTTTATGCCTAGATCATGAGCCCATTTTGATCTTATCTTGGTGTATGGTGTTAAATATGGATTAATGCCTAGTTTCTACCATACTAATTCTCAATTTTCCCAGCAGTTTTTGTCAAATAATGCATTCTTATCCCAAAAGTTGTAGTCTTTGGGTTTGTCAAACATTAGATTGTTATAGTTATTGACTATTTTGTCCTGTGAACCTAACCTATTCAACTGATCAACTAGTTTATTTTTTAGCCAATACCAAATGATTTTGGTAACCACTGCTTTGTAATATAGTTTTAGATCTGGTACAGCTAGGCCATTCATTTAATTTTTTTTTTGTCATTAGTTCACTTGAAATTCTTGACCTTTTGTTCTTCCGGATGAATTTTATTGTTATTTTTTTCTTGGTCATTGAAATAGTTTCTTGGGAGTTTGATTGGAATAGCACTAAACAAATAGATTAGTTTAGGTAGTATTGTCATCTTTATTATATTCACTTGACCTATCCAGGAGCACTTAATATTTTTACAATTACTTAGATCTGATTTTATTTGTAAAGAAAATATTTTGTAGTTTTGTTCATATATAGTTCCTGACTTTCCCTTGGCAGATAGATTCACAAATATTTTATACTTTTGACTGTTTAAAAATCCTTATTTTCAAACCACTTAATGAGACAATATATACTTACCTGTTAAGGACCATGCCTAAGTGCACTGTAAGGGGCAGATCAATTCTCTGAGAGCCTCCACAGCTGTGAACATCTGAAGGAGTTGCAAAACAACCTTTACTTACAGAGTTGTTGCTTATGGACTGGGAAAATAAATTGGAGGTTGAGGAAAGAGGAGAGAGGTCAGACAACACAACAGCTTTTTAGTAGAAAGGTCACAGAACAACATATAAAAGCATTCCCCTTCTCAATGACAGGAAGAATGGAAAGAAAGAGAGTAGTCTCCTTTTATCATTGTCATCATCCACGCACAATTCCAGGTACTGGTGTCTTGATTCTGGAAACCACAAGAACAACAGATAACATTTATCCAAAAGAAGAATCGACATTAATTAAAATGATGCATTACTTATAATCAGAAATGCTATTAAGTCAGCTAGATGGTTCAATGAGTGAAACCTTAGACCTAGAACCAGGATGACTCTTTATGAGTTCAAACTGACTAGCTGTGTGTCATTTAACCCTTTATAACTCAGTTCCTTATGTGTAAAATGAGCTAGAGAAGAGAATTGCAAACCACTCCAGTGGAGTCACAGTCAGACATAACTGAAAAAGCTGTTGTTTCCCGGAAACAAAATTAAATCAATAGGTGGAAAAATATCTGGAGGCAGGAAGGCCTGAATTGATACCCTGCCTCCAACTTTTTTTTTTTTTTTTTTTTTTTTTTTTTGCAGTGTGACCCTTCGAAAGTTCTTAGCTTCCTTTCAGCCTTAGTTTCCTCACTTGTAAAATTGAGATAAAAATAGAACCTACTTTAAAAGTTTTTCATTTTTTTCCAATTAAATTAGATCATTTGCGTAAAGCACTTTGCACATGTTGAATTGTTACATAAATGTTTACTATTATGTTTAATGACCTATTGCTAATTATATAAATGATGAGTTTATTCATCACCCAATACATATTATACTCATTAGTATATAATTATTATGCTACCCAATTATGTTTCTTTTTTTTCTTTCTTTTCTTTTTTTTCATTCAATTTGTTCTTTGTTTCTTTCTTCCTTTCTTTTTATTACTAACTGATTGTGTTTTGTTTCCCTTTTTAATCTATGAAGGGCAAAGACCCTGTTTTTCCCTTTCTTTGTATATCCAGTGCTTGGCACAGTGTCTGGCATAGAGAGAGCAGTTGATTTGACTTTTGAGCCACACATTTCCTCTTAATAAAAAGTTACTAAAGAATAATTCTGTTATATTCTAATGACTATTAGCTCCAGTGTATCTGAAAGAGGAGGCAATAAAAGGGTTGTAGAACCACTTTTTCCTTCTCAATTTTAACAGGGGTGGTAAAGTAATCTTTAAACTAAATAATAGAAAATACAGCCCCAATCTTCTGAGTTTCACTCTCATATTTGAAACTTGACTTTTAAAAATTTTCAACTGGATTTTTTAGAAACATTGTGAACTCAACATGTCCATTAAAAAAAACAACAACTATATTTTGTCTCATATCCACTCCCCTACCTATGAAAACTACCTTTTTCTACATTTTTTGAACACACATTATACTTTGAATATTACAGGATTACTTTGTTGTTCTTGTTGAGACATTCTTCAATCACATCTAACTCTTCATGATCCCATTTGGGATTTTCTTGCCCAATATATTGGAATGCTTTATCATTTCATTTTCCATCTTGTTTTACAGATAGGGAACTGAGGCAAAAGGGAATATATGACTTGCCTAGGGTCACACAGAAAATAAGTGTGTGAGACCACTTTTGAACAACTTGTGGATAGACATCTTCTTGATCCAAGACCTAATAATACCAGACCATGGTACTACCTAGATGTCCCTCAGGATTGTCAACTCATCGTTAAACTTGAGCCCTTACTCTTTTTCTCTCCATATATCCGAACTGTTTCTATCTCTAGAGTAAATCTTGTACTTGGTACCTTGTCTTTACTCACTCATTGCTGGCTGAGACTGTTGTGATGACTGCCTAATTTATCTCTCTGTTTCAAGTTTATTCTCACTATAATCAATGATTCACACCAAAGTCCAAAGGATCTTCCTTAAAGACAAAAACTAGCCACATCTCTCTTTTCCTCAAAAAATTACATGTCTTTAGGGTAAAATGTCTCTTTAATGTCTCTAGGGTAAAATGCAAATTCCTTCCTTTATAGATTTATAGATCCTTCCACAATTTGACCATAATGAAGTGAATAGAGCACTGGACTTAGAATCAGGAAGACACAGCTCCCTGAATTCAAATGTGTCTTCACATACTTATTGGTTATGTGATCATGGGCAAGTAATTTCACACTACTTGCCTCATTTTCCTCATCTGTAAAAGGAGCTAGAGAAGAAAATACCAAGCCATTCCAGTATCTTGGCCAAGAAAACCCCAAATGGGGCCATAGAGAGTCAGACATGACTGAAAAAATGGCTCAACAGCACTCTTTTCAGACTTCTTTTCTGTTGATCCCCTTCTTATAATTCAACAGAATTGACTGTCTTTCTCTTCCTCAAACATGGAACTTTTTCTTTTATTTCTTTGTCACTGCCATTACCCTTGCTTGGAATACATTCTCTCTTCATCTCTTCCTCCTAGAATGCTTCATGGCTTTCATGATAATATTGAGTATAACCTTATGTACAAAGACTTTTCAAATACCTCACTCCTTCATCTAATAGTGCTCTCTCTTACCACATGGTGTTGAACTATCTTGTACTTAAGAGGGAGTTAGACGGGCAATAAATGAAGTGTTGGCCCTGCAGTCAGAACAAACTGAGCTCAAATTTAATGTCAGATACTATGACCTTGAGAAAATCAATTAATCCTATTTGCTTCAATTTACTTATAATATGAGCTGGAGAATGGAAAACCACTCAAGTATCTTTGCCATGAAAATCCTACATGAATAGCCAGATATGGCTGAAAAACTACATTAGTAAATACTTAATAAATACTTTATTATTGATTAAAATAGACATGATCTGGTATGTAATCTAGATTTGAAAAGAACAGATTTCAAATATTTCAGAGAATAATGAGGTATAATCTCACAGCCTAAAATCATTGGATATTGAGGTAGTCATCTTTAGGAATTCAGTTCTGAAAAAATTTGAAAAAGTTCCATGAGGTAGAAATTGTGTGGGATTACTTCAGATCAATATGGATGCACAGAAAAAAGAGTTTTAAAAAAATAATTTCTAAACATGAGAATCAGGGTAGATAATGAAATATGAAGTGTGGAACAACACTAAAATTTTGGAAGTGTTGAAGTTTTCATGCTTGCTAAGAATATGAAGGACAGCATCAAGAAGTTCTAGAAAGGGAGCCAAGATGGTGGAGAAGGTACAAGTGAGAATCTGAGCTCCTCTCACCTTCATTGCCAATTTTTAAAATCAGCCTCAAAAATAGCGCTATACTGGTAAGGTTCACGAACATTGGAAGTACAACTCATCAGCTGAAGATAATCTGGAATATTGCCAGAAAAGGTTTCTCCTGAGTGGTGTGAGTAGACCAACAAAGGGCAGGGATAGAATCGGGAGCGGGGCGGCCTCTGCAGTTGGAAGGTTTACATAGAGCTCTCTGCCATAGCCTGACTGCTTTGCTTTGGTCGCAGAGTAGTGGACCAGCAGAGAAATTGGAGCCTAGGGTAGAGGGTACACTGAGGAACGCCAGAGCCTGAGAGGATTTGACTGCTCCCACCCAGGACTGGAAGTGACTCAGCACAGACTATAACACAGCTCTTTGAGGCATTCTGCAGGTAAGGGCTCTTGTTGGGGGGCAGTCACACACAGCAGGGGCACAGCCCCGGGCAGCCTCTCATCTGCACAGTGGGGGGCTTGGCCTGAGGTAGTAGAATTTCCCCAGCTAAACTACACTGCCCAGGCAGAGACACTTCTGGTGCTGTGAGGGATAGGGCGACTGCTAATACTCAAAGGGGGCGCTTGTGTGTGTGTGTGTGGGGGCAGTGATACTTTTGCTGCTTAACCTCTAGCCCCAAGGCAGTTGCTAATCCTCACAGTGGGGCTCCTGACAGGGCACTTACACAGCCTGGCCCTTGATAATGCAGGCCTAGTTACTTCCCTGTGGAGCTCTTCCCAGAGCCCTCCCACAGCTCGGCCGTTCTTTGCAGCCCATTGAGAGGACAGTTACTGTTCATATACCCATCCTTGCTCTGCAGAGGAAGCTGGTAATCTCCTTGCCCTGAAGGCAGACCGTAAAGGCTTTTTAAAAATGAGTAAAAAAATGAAGAGAACACTTGATAGCTTCTATACAGAAAGAGAATGGGTTTCCAACCCCAAAGAGACTAATAGCAAACAGTCTCCAGACAATACTACAAATAACCTTCTCCTAGAAGAGACTATTAAAAATCTCAAAAGAGAGTTAGAAGAAAAAATGGGGAAAGGAAAGAGAAGCTATGCAAGAGAATAACAACTTCCTGAAATATGAATTGGAAAAGGTAAACAACTTTCTAAAATCTGAATTGGAAAAGATAAAAAATTCACAGGAAGTGCAGGGAAACAGAATTAGGGAATTGAAAAATGTAAAGAAATCACAGGAAAGTAGGATTTGTGAATTGGAAAAAGAAAATAACTCACTAAAAACAAATTTAGTGAAATGGAAAAAAAATTCCATAGAGTAAAACAACTCATTTAAAAACTCAATTGGATATATACAAAAAGAACTTTAAAAAGCTAATGAAGAAAATAACTCATTGAAAATCAGAACTGAACAAATAGGAATGAACGATTCATTGAGACACCAAGAATCTGTCAAGCAAAACCAAAAAAAAAAAACAAAAAACAAAAAACAAACAAACAAAAAAAAACTGGAGTAAAATGCCAAATATCTACTTGGAAAAATGACAGATCTGGAAAATAGATCTAGGAGAGATAATCTGAGGATTATTAGACTTCCTGAAAATTATGATTAAAAAGAGAGCCTAGATACTATTTTAAAGGAAATCATCAGAGAGAACTGCCCAGAGGTAATAGAACCAGGTCAAATAAGCATTGAAAGAATTCATTAAACACCTTCTGAAAAAGACCCTTAAAATAAATAAATAAATAGATAGATAGATAGATAGGTAGGTAGGTAAGTAGGTAGGCAGATAAATAAATAAATAAATAAACAGACAAACAAATAAATAAATAAATGCATTAAAAAAAAAAAAAAAACCTCCACAGAAAGTTGTGGCAATTTCAAAACTATCAGACAAAGGAAAAAAATATTACAAGCATCCAGGAAAAAAACAATTCAAATACCAAGGTGCTACAATAAGGGTCACTCAAGATCTGGCTTCCTCTATATTAAAGGATCAAAGGGCCTGGTATTTGATATTCCAAAAGTCAAAAGAACTTGAAATTCAGCCAAGAATAAACTACCCAGCTACATTGAGCATTTTCTTCCATGGAAGAAGATGGACATTTAATGAAACAGATGAATTCCATTTGTTTCTAAGGAAAAAAACAGATCTAAATAAAAAAATTGATTTCCAATCATAGGACCCAAGAAAAGCAGAAAAAGGTAAAAGGAACTCTTGAGAACTGTATTTCTGTTATAGATATACACTAAGACTACATGTATAATTTGGTTTTACTGATATAACAAAAAGAAAGGGAAGTAGAAATGGAAAGTGCATAGTGTCAGAAAAAGGGGAAATGGGAGATAAAAAGAAAGAAACTACACCCCATAAAGAGGCAAGAAAAACTTGTTATGTCTGCAGGAAGTTAGAGAGGGGGAGGAACATTGTGTGAACCTTACTCTCATCAGAATTGGCTCAACGAAAAAATAATTGACATATCAGTTTTACAGAAATTTTTCTCTCACCTCATTAAAAAGGGTGAGAGGAAGAGGGAAAAGGAAAAGAGTAATAAGGAAAGGGTTCAAGAAAGGGAAAGGGATTTAAAGGGAGGAGATAGGGATGCTAAAGAGTGAGGTCTGTGATGCAAGTGGGGCTCATAACTTTAATAATGGGGAAGGGGTTCAGGGGGAGCAATGGAAAAAAACATAATGTGGGGATAATATGATGGCAGGAAATACAGAATTAGTAATTTTAACTGTAAATGTGAATGAGATGAACTCTCCAATTAATTGGAGACAGATAGCAGACTGGATCAAAAGTCAGAACCCTACAATATGTTGTTTACAGAAAACACATTTAAAGTAGGGAGTACAGAGTAAAGGTAAAAGGCTGGAGCAGAATCTATTATGCTTCAAGTGAAGTCAAAAAAGCAGGAGTAGCCATCCTTATCTCAGATCAAGCAAAAGCAAAAATTGATCTAATCAAAAGAGATAAGGAAGGAAACTATATCTTACTAAAGGGTAGCATAGACAATGAAGCAATATCAATACTAAATATATATGCACTAAGTGGTATAGCATCTAACTTCCTAAAGGAGAAGTTAAGAGAGTTGCAAGAAGAAATAGACAACAAAACTATAATAGTGGGAGATCTCAACCTTCCACTCTCAGTATTAGATAAATCAAACCACAAAACAAATAAGAAAGAAATTAAAGAGGTAAATAGAATATTAGGAAAATTAGGTATGATAGATCTTTGGAGAAAACTGAATGGTGGCAAAAAGGAGTATACTTTCTTCTCAGCAGTTCAAGTAACCTATACAAAAACTGACCATATATTAGGACATAAAGATCTCAAAATTAAATACAAGAAGGCAGAAATAGTGAATGCTTTGTTTTCAGATCATGATACAATAAAAACTATATTCAACAAAAAGGGGTAAATAGAACAAAAAGTAATTGGAAACTAAATAATCTCATCTTAAAGAATGATTGGGTGAAACAGCAAATTATAGACACAATTAATAATTTCACTCAGGATAATGACAACGATGAGAATTCATACCAAAATTTGTGGGATGCCGCTAAAGTGGTAATAAGGGGAAACTTTATATCCTTAAAGGCTTACTTGAATAAAATAGAGAAAGAAAAGATCAATGAATTAGGCTTGCAACTTAAAAAGCTAGAACAAGACCAAATTTAAACCCTCCAATCAAATACTAAACTTGAAATTCTAAAATTAAAAGGAGAAATTAATAATATTGAAAATAAAGGGGCAGCTAGGTGGTGCAGTGGATAGAGCACCAGCTCTAAATTCAGGAGGACCTGAGTTCAAATCTGGTCTCAGACACAATACTTCCTAGCTCTGTGACCCCAGGCAAGTCACTTAACTCCAGCCTCAGAGAAAAAAAAAATTGAATTAATAAATAAAACTAAGAGTTTGTTTTATGAAGAAACCAATAAAATAGATAAACCTTTGGTAAATCTGATTAGAGAAAGGAAAGAAAATAAAATTGTTACTCTTAAAAATGAAAAGGGGGAACTTTCCACCAAAGAAGAGGAAATTAGAGAAATAATAAGGAATTACTTTGTCCAACTTTATACCAATAAATTTGATAACTTAAGTGAAATGGATGACTACTCCCAAAAATATAGGCTTCCCAGATTAAAAGAGGAGGAAGTAAATTACTTAAATAGTCCCATTTCAAAAAAAGAAATAGAACAAGCTATTAATCAGCTCCCTAAGAAAAAATTCTCCAGGACCAGATGGATTTACATGTAAATTCTACCAAGCATTTAAAGAACAATTAACTCCAATGTTATATAAACTATTTGAAAAAATAGGGAATGAAGGAGTCCTACCAAATTCCTTTTATGACACAGACATGGTACTGATACCTAAACCAGGTAGGTTGAAAATAGAGAAAGAAAACTATAGACCAATCTCCCTAATATTTTGATGTTAAAATCTTAAATAAGATATTAGCAAAAAGATTACAGAAAATCATCCCCAGGATAATACATCATGATCAAGTAAGATTTATACCAGGAATGCAGGGCTGGTTCAATATTAAGAAAACTATCAGTATAATTGGCCATATTAATAACCAAATTAAAAAAAATCATATGATCATCTCAACAGATGAAGAAAAAGCATTTGATAAAATCCAACATCCATTTCTATTAAAAACACCTGAGAGTATAATAACAAATGACTTTTCCTTAAAATAATCAGTAGCATGTATTTAAAACCATCAGTAAGCATCATATGTAATGGAGATAAACTGCAATCATTCCCATTAAGATCAGGGGTGAAACAAAGTTGCCCATTATCACCATTACTATTCAATATTGTATTTAAAATACTAGCTTTGGCAATAATTGTGGAGAACGAGATTAAAGGAATTAGAGTAGGTAATGAGGAAACCAAATTATCACTCTTTGCTGATGATATGATGGTATACTTAGAGAACCCCAAAGATTCTACTAAAAAGCCATTAGAAATAATCCACACCTTTAGCAAAGTTGCAGAATACAAAATAAACCCACATAAATCATCAGAATTCTTATATGTCACTAACAAAATCCAACAATTAGAGTTACAAAGAGAAATTCCATTTAATAACTACTGATAGTATAAAATATTTAGGAATCTATCTGCCAACGGAAAATCAGAAACTATATGAGCAATATTACAAAACACTTTCCACACAAATTAATTCTGATCTAACCAATTGGAAAAATATTAAATGCTCTTGGATAGGGTGAGCAAATATAATAAAGATGACAATATTACCTAAACTGGTCTATTTATTTAGCACTCTTCCAATCAGATTCCCATAAAACTATTTTAATGAACTAGAAAAAATAACAACGAAGTTCATGTGGAAAAACAAAAGGTCAAGAATTGCAAGGGAATTAATGAAAAAAAAAGTCAAATGAAGGTGGCCTAGCTGTTCCAGATCTAAAATTATATTATAAAGAAGCAGTTACCAAAACCATTTGGTATTGGCTAAGGAATAGAGTAGTTGATCAGTGGAATAGGTTAGGTACAAAGGACAAAATAATCCATAACTTTAATAATCTAGTTTGACAAACCCAAAGACCCTAGCTTTTGGGATAAGAACTCAATGTTTGACAAAACTTGCTGGGAAAATTGGAAATTAATATGGCAGAAACTAGGCATTGATCCACACTTACTACTGGACACCAAAATCAAGTCAAAATGGGTTCATGACCTAGGCATAAAGAATGAGATTATAAATAAATTAGAGGAACATAGGATAGTTTACCTCTCAGACCTGTGGAAGAGAAATGAATTTATGTCCAAAGAAGAACTAGAGATCATTATTGATCACAAAGTAGAAAACTTTGGTTGTCAAATTGAAAGTTTTTATACAAATAAAACTAATGCAGATAAGATTAGAAGGTAAACAATAAACTGGGAAAACATTTTTATAGTCAAAGGTTGCAATAAAGGCCTCATTTCCAAAATATATAGAGAATTGATTCTAATTTATAAGAAATCAAGCCATTCTCTAATTGATAAATGGTCAAAGGATAGGAATAGACAATTTTTAGATGATGAAATTGAAACTATTTCTACTCATATGAAAGGGTACTCCAAATCACTATTGATCAGAGAAATGCAAATTAAGACAATTCTAAGATACCACTACACACCTGTCAGATTGGCTAGAATGACAGGGAAAGATAATGTACAATGTTGGAGAGGATGTGGGAAAACAGGGATACTGATACATTGCTGGTGGAATTGTGCATACATCCAGCCATTCTTGAGAGCAATTTGGAACTATGCTAAAAAGTTATCAAACTGTGCATACCTTTTGACCTAGCAGTGTTACTACTGGGCTTATATCCCAAAGAGGTCTTATAGAAGGGAAAGGTTACTGTATGTGCAAGAATGTTTGTGGCAGCCCTCTTTGTAGTGGCCAGAAACTGGAAACTACGTGGATGCTTATCAATTGGAGAATGGCTGAATAAATTGTGGTATATGATTGTTATGGAATATTATTGTTCTGTAAGAAATGACCAACAGGATGATTTCATAAAGGCCTGGAGAGACTTACATGAAATGGTGCTGAGTGAAATGAGTAGGACCAGGAGATTGTTGTATACTTCAACAACAATACTATATGATGATCAATTTTGATGGATGTGGCCATTTGCAACAATGAGATGAGCCAAATCAGTTCCAATAGAGCAGTAATGAACTGAACTAGCTACACTCACCAAAAGAATTCTGGGAGATGAGTATGAACCACTACATAGAATTCCCAATCCCTCTATTTTTGTCCTTCTGCATTTTGGATTTCCTTCACAGGTTAATGGTACACTATTTCAAAGTCAGATTCTTTTTGTACAGCAAAACAAGTGTTTGGACATGTATACATATATTGTATTTAATTTATACTTTAACATATTTAACATGTATTGGTCAACCTGCCATCTGGGGGAGAGGGGAATGAGGTGGAAAATTCGAACAAAAGGTTTGGCAATTGTCAATGTTGTAAAATTACCCATGCATATATCTGGTAAATAAACAATATTAAAAACATTTTTTAAAAAAGAAGTTCTAGAAATTTTTAGGTGTATTGGGGGAAAGAGGAGGATCAAAAAAGGGGTAGGATAAATTAATGGATGGAAGGGCCATTAATAAGATAAGTCAGATACAAGGTAATGTTACTCAATTATTATTTATTTTCTCTAACAAGGAAAATAATATCTGTATTGGAAAGGACAAAACACAGATGGCTAGGAAGTGTTAAGTATCTGAGGGAAATTCAAACTGAGGTCCTCCTGATTTCAGGGCTGATGCTCTATCCACTGTACCACCTAGCTACTCCAACAAAGTTCCTTTTTAAAGGAGTATCAAAGATCCATGCCTTCAACTTATTGTTCCTTCTTAGATATTAGTAGATATGATATATTTATTTCATAGTATTTCACACATCATTGGTCCCTTTTGAGAATTAAGAACAAATAATATATAGTAGGTATTAAAATAAATCTGTTAAATTAAGATGAAATGTATTTACTTAAACATGTTAAATAGGAATAACATATATGACAGACATATGCAGATGTTTATATAAAATATAACATAAATATATATATACATTTACATGTATTTATTATGCTTTATCCATTATATGTATATATGGATTCATATATTCACATATGTATATATACATATATATGTATATATGTGTATATATATATATGTGTGTATATATATATATATATATATATATATATATATATATATATCACACAAACTCACATGATGTCCTCTTTCCTTAACCCCCCACTTTAAAGGCCTGAAGAGAGATTTTCTAAGGAAAAGTTACAATATCCAAGAAAGGTCTTTTGCTGACCTGTCAATTCTGAGGCTAGCCTGAAGAGAATGATGTCTCAAATGTAACCCTTATCAGTAGTGTAAGTCTTCTGGCACCATCCACAGAGCCTCCTTTTACCACTAAGCCCAGATTTGTTGTTTTCCTTGAGACAGCTATTGAAACTGCAAGCCTAGGTAAACAAAGTTGACTCTTAGTTTTGGACAGCTGTGGTTGGCAATTTGAGAGTTAGGGAACCCCCAAAGGGAACAAGTCTGTCAGAACCATTTTCTTCTCAGATTCCCTGATGACATTTTTGTCAGGTTTCTGGAAAAAACTATCCCAGGCAGATGTTAGATGCTAAACAGGAACCTTCAATCCATGTCTATTTCCTGTGGTAAGAAGTGAATCAAGCAACTGGTCTGCAATTCACCCTCTGCTTCTTATGAAGCTAACCACATGACATTAAAAAAAACAAACCACACTGCTTTTTACATTAAGGCAGTCAAACAATAAATACAGAGTACATTACCATAGATCTGTGATTTTAAAAGTCTCTAGCATTTGGGTTAATCATAAAGAGATAGAAGCTTACATTCTACTCTAATCACAGACTGGATTTTAAAAAGAAATCAATGACTTTATGATGAAAAAAATACGTATTCCTGCTTCTAACTGACAGACTGCTAACATCAGAGAAAGACCCTCCAAGATAGGGTTTGGGTCATTATGAAAGATACCTGACCAAAGAAGAACTAAGACATTTAGTCTACAGGGCATTTCCTAATTCATCTTTCATTTAACAGACATTTATAAAATATCCATTGTGTGTGAAGACTCAGCACTACAAGAGATATAATAAAATTTACAAAAGAAATAATTCTGATATTCCTGTATTTTATAGTTTAAAAACATTCTTAATAAAATTTGTCTCAGGAAATGACACAATTTGATTCAACTCAATGAAGCAAGTTTTTAAATGCCTCCTATGTGCCAAACACAATTCTTTAAGCCAATCCAGTCCAATAAATAATTATTAAGCCCATTCTGTATAATGTGTAGTTATTGGTGCTAGGGATTAAAAAAAAATAAGAAAATAGTGACGGCCTTCAAGAAGCCTCTAGTCTTCTAGCTGCCAAGCTTTCATCAAATCCCAAATGAAACACCTATATAATCTGACTTCCTGTGTGTTTTCAAACTAGACTTTACAAAGTTCTTAACTTTTAAGTTTTTCTTGTACTAAATAAGACCAGCAGGAAACTTTGCAACATTCTGTCAGAGATTTCTATCCCTGAGATGTATAACTGGTTGAGAATTTAGGAACCAACTAAATCCAACACTTTCATTTCACAGAGGAAGCAGGAGGTACAAAAAAGTAATGTTACTAAGGGTTTAAGGAATATGAATGTTGGAGAGAAAAAACTTGAACCCATTCTTTTTAATTCAAAATTATATTTTTTCTGCTAACCATCCTGCTATCTTCTCCCTACCCCATCTCAGCCTGGTTCTAGCTAATTAGCAAGCACTTTTCCATATGCCAAAAGTATGATTAAATTAAGCCATACTGCCTGGCATGCCTTCCCCTAGTGACATATCAGTTTTTGTAATTCAAGCAATTCTACCACCATGTTTCTCCAATTCCTTCTTTCCTTTTGGCAGACAGCCAGTAGAGACATCAACCAAAAGTTAAAAGAATTACTTGAACCAGTATCACGGTTGACAGAAGCTATATATATTACATTACATCCCACCTCCTGCCCAATTTCCCATCATAATGGTAGAACATTCTGAAAAGCAATCAAAGCGATGACTCACATTTATTTGTTGATCAATGCTTATAGAATACTTTGTACACAGTATGAAAAGTTTAGATTGTATCTCAGAAACTTACTAGGTTGTTTTCCTTCTTTTATTTGTATTGCTAGCTATTAAAAAAATTCCAAGCATGTATTAATAGCTAACATTGATAAAACCCTTATTATGTGACAGATACTATGCTCAGTGCTTTACCATTATTGTTGCATTTGGTCCTCAAAGCAACCCTGGAGATGATAGGTATTAATAATAAAACCATTTTACAGGTGGAGGAATTGAGATAGGAAGCAGATTAGTTGTCCACGGTCATACATATAGTAAATATTGGAATCCAAATTCAAGTTCAGGTCTTCTTGACTCCATGGATCCCTAGATAGTGCAATGGATAGATCAATGGACCTAGAGTCAGGACCACTGATTCAAATCTGATCTCAGACACTTGCTAGCTCTATGAACCTGGGTAAATCACTTAACTGTGTTTGCTTCAGTTTCCTCATCTGTAAAATGATCTGAACAAGGAAATTGTAAACTATTCTGGTATTTTGGCTAAGAAAACCCCAAAAGGGATCATGAAGAATGGGACATAACTGGGCAACTTTTTGACTCCAGTATTAACATTGTATCAACTGTGGTGCCACCCAGTGGCCCCTAGAATAGATACTTAATAAGTACTTGTTGATTGTTCCAGGACAAATCACTTAGTTTCAGCTTCAATTTTCTCATTTGTAAAATGGGAGAATAATTAGGACTTATCCCACAGGATTATTTTGAAAGTAAATGAGACAATATAGATAAAAATGATTTACCAGCCTTATAGTACTATAGAAATGCTGGCTATCATCTGTATCACCATTATTATTTTGAGATAGATCATCATCTTTATATGGACAATATTCTCTCCCTCTTATAAATAAATAAACTGATATTTAGAAAGTTTAAACATCCTGTTCAAGGAAACAAAGCTAATATGATACATAGCCTGAACTCCAACTTAATTTTTTTGCTTCTAAATCTAAAAGATTTATAGTAATTGACATTTGTGTACAATATAAAGAACACATGGTGCAAATCTCATTGGAGCCTCACCATAACTCTGGAAGGTAAATACTCCTTAGTGTTTATATATGAGGAAGTTTATCAATGAGGAAGCTGCTTGCATTCCCCTCTTTCCATAATAGTACCATCCTGCTTTCCAAGTCATCTTCTATATGTTGTCAAATCTGGTTTAAAGCTGCTACATGAATATTACTTTTGACATAAGGCATGGCCCCCTAAAAACAACAAACATCCTCATTATTTTGCTCATAATGCAGTGTTGTAATAGGAACTTTTTAAGAAGTTTAAATACATAAAGTTATATATTTATTATGTCACTCAGGTGTCACTTTAAAATAAACACCAAAATCAGAATACATATTTTAAGAGGAACATTTAAAAAATAACGGGAGTACTCCTTTTCTAAATACCTTTAAATACAGAAGAAAAAGATATATTTCATAAATAGTTTTGTTGAGAATAACATGAAGAAAGGAGGAGGTATGTCAAAGAGTTTTGAGGATATTTTAATTTCCTACTTGACAAGGTTCTCAAAAGTGTTTAGGGGAAAGAGTGTCGATTCTAGATCCAGAGAACTTGAGTTTATATATAGCTTTTGATGGTTACTTCATACATAAAACTTTCAGTTTTTTCATCAGTATGTTGCACATGCTCTGAATTTACTCCCCAATATTCCACTTGCCCTGTCAGGTCAAGACCCCAAGGAGTGGCTGTCACATATCTCCTCAGGACATTAAGAGATATTTATGAGGGGCTGAGTTGTCTTACTAAGTTTAAAGCTCATAAACCCTTATTAATATACTTGCTTTCATCAGTTAATAACTGATCAGCTTAATCAGCTAATAACTGATCAGCTAATAACAAAGCTCAATTTATTGAAAGCACTATTTACTAAGGTGGTGTATTAACATGTTGTATAAACTCTACTCTTACTCCTACAGTCTGTGACATTCATCTAAGTATGTTAAGAATCCTGGAGCTTAGGAGATCAAGGTTAAGGAACATATGTGAAAAAGGAAAGCAAATATCCTAGAAATCTTTTTGCTAGAATTCTTTTTCTCCTCTTGATGAGACCCTCACTCTCCTTAGTTATGGTGTAACTCTATACTAAAATCCTTGCAGAGGCTTCAAAATGTCTTTCTTCACTGGGTATAACACTATCATCAGCCTCTTGCCCCAATATGAGAAATCTATGTCCTCCAACTCTCCAAGTTAACACGACTTTCTTCTAGTAAAGGAGTGTGTGTGTTAGGAGAGTATGTATGGGTGTATAAGTGAGTGGGTGGCTGTGGGTGGGGGAGACAAGAGACATTTCCCACATGTTATCATCAAACACTTTTCATGGGCTATCTTTTTTAGGATCTCCAATACTTAGGTCCAACCTGACTCTCTACAATGACTTTTATTGATTAATTAAAGATGTTCTTACCTTATAAAGTTACTTTATTAGTTAATTTAAATAGGGTTAAATGATTAATTACTTAATCTATTTCCTATCATTGCTATTGCATGTAACCTGAGGGGACGGATTAGAATGCCTCTGAAGTTTCTTCATTCTCTAGATCTATGAATATGAATAGGTATAGTCAGTCATTTTAGTTATGTCTAAATCTTTCTGATTATGATCCCATTTGAGTTTTTCTTAGCAAATATAATGAAGTGGTTTGCCATTGCCTTTACATTTTAAAGATGAGGAGATGATTGAGGAAAACTAGATTAAATGCCTTCTCTAGAGTAACATAGAATTTGTCTAAGGCTGCATTTGATCTCAAGTCTTTCAGACTCTAGATCTAGTGCTCTATTTTCCCAGCCAGCTGCCCAGTCCTATGAGGAAATTCTATAAGTGAAAGAGTAGGGAAAGGAAATACATTAAGTGACATACCTATATTTTCTAGTCACAAATGAATGTCAGTTGCCATTACATAGAACAGCCTGACAGCACTCAAATTTTGATGAGAAGTAGTTTTTAGACGGCTAGGACTTGTCTCTTACTTGTCAGATTAAGAATTTCCATATTTCCATGAATCTATAAATTTTATTTTGTTTGTATTGTTTTTGTGGAAGCAATTGAAGTTAAGTGACTCCACACAGCTTATAAGTGTCTGAGTCCACATTTGAAGTTCCATCTTCCTAACTTCAGAACTCGTAGACCATCTAATTGCCCCCATCTATGACTTTCTAGATGAGAAGATGTCCCCCAATCAGTATAGATCCTAGTGCAGGATGTTTTTGCCCTGTGTGAGTTTATTCCATGTCCTGCCATAGATTTTTCACAGAGCACTTACCTAATGTGTTAGAGATCTTCTTTTAGTCCCTTTTCAGTCTGTCTTTCTTTTGACATACAGTCCAATCATCTCTTTCTTTTCTTACTTTTCCTCTATTTTCCTTATACTATTTCTTCCATAGACACTATTACTAGAAGTGTATTGTACTTACCTCTTCTATGAAAAATTTGACTGCTTTTTGAAACGTTTACAACTTACATCATTCAAAGATTGTGCTGTTTTTTCCAAGACTGACTATCAAAGAGACCCTCTAGAAAAATGTTTCTGCTAAATTGAGACATAGTGTTATGATAAACAGTGCCTTCAACTTGGAGTCAGGAGTATGTGGATCTAAATCCTGATTCCAGCTTAGTAGTTGTATGAACTACAAATCACTTAATTCTTTCAACATCAATGGGAAATTGGATAATCATCACAATCTTATGTGTTTGCTTTAAAGAGCAAGTAATATAATATATATGAAGTATTTTGCAAGCTTGAGAATGTTATTTAAATATATTTAAATTTTTTTGTGCCAGGTAATGATCTGGAATTGTTAACAGTATTATGCTGTTTCCCAAATGCTGTCTAGTCTTCTCATTCTTGTATTCCATTATAGGCCCAACTGTACAGTTAGTATCTCTGTCTCTAGTTTTACACAAACATTTATTATATATATCTATATATATATATCTATATATATATATATATAAAATATAAAAGTATACATAATGTGCATACATATACATTGCAGATATAGACATGTGTTCATGTGTGTGAATATATATGTGTATATTATATATACATGTGTATATTATGTACATATTTAAAATATGCATATATATATATTTAAAATATACATATATGTAACACTGGAACTACTTGGTTGAAAGGCTCTGGAACACTTACCTTATCAATTAATAGGCCCCAGCCTAGGTGGTGGGGTGGGGAATTACTTAAATCTTAATTTTGGTACTACTATATGGTCTCTCCAAAAAAAAAAAAAAAAGAGAGAGAGAGTAAAAATGTTCAATGGACAATGTAAATTAAGTATAAGATAACTATTTCCTCTCCAAAAAAATAAAAAAAGAAATACATAGAACACAAAGAACTCATAAATTTGCATAACAACTCTTACTATATTTCTTGAGAAGGCAGATAATGTTATAGTCAGTTTTATCTCTTATGATGTTGATTGGTGGTTACATCAGTGGTTTCTTTAAATAAAACATTCATATGATAGAGATATGAGGCTTTTCAATATCAGGCTTGTGCCTTTTCACTTCTTCAAACTGAACCTTATTTTCCATATGCTTTTCCTCATTTTCTAGAACTTACATTGAAGTTGCAAAGCAACAAAGTCTAGTTATGCAATGACTATCATCCCATCTTCATTTGCAGCTAATATTATGTATTAACAACATTAATTTTCGTTCTTCCCTCTGAAATTTTTCTCCAATTTATTCAAGAAAAATTGGAGATAACCATTCTTCCAATTATTTGCAATTTTCTTTGGTTATCGTTTTGGTTTATTGTAAGAATATTGTTATTGATATTGTCCCATTCTAATAATGTAGGCTAATTTGCTCATGACATTTTAAATATACTCTTTTTTTCCCTTAATTATCTTTGATTCAACTATCTGGAAAAGATACCCTTCCTCTCCCCAGTAGAAAATGAGTTCCTTGAGTTGAGGGAATTTTTTCTTTCTTTTTATGGAAACTACTAATTGTTTTTCTATGTAGTAGGTGTAAAATATATCTGTTGGGACAGCTAGATAGCATAGTGGATATAGCACAGTCCTGGAGTCATTGAAGAGCTTAAAGTCAAATTCAGCCTCAAATCCTTACTAGCTATGTAACCCGAGGCAAGTTGTTTCTCTGTATCTCAGTGAAGTCATGTGTGAAATGAAATGGAGAAGGAAATGGAAATATCAATCTGTATCTTTCCCAAGAAAACCCGAAATAGGGTCAAGAAAAAGTCAGAAATGACTGAAATAATTGGACAACAACAAATATATTTGCTATAAAGTTTCAGATAGAATGAAATTTGTTTTTACTCATATGAAAAGATCACTTGATTTTCTGATAATAATAGCAAAGTTAAGATAAAAAATAATTTGTCTGCATTACAGCATTTTGAGACACCAGCCCTGTGGGGTAGATATTACATATTATTATTCTTATTTTATTGATGAGGAAATTGTTCTTAAAAGTTAAGTGACTTGTTTAGTCATACAGCTATTATTTCTGTAAGACACATTTTAAACTCAGATTTTATTGATTTAAGTTCTGAATTCTATCTACCATGACACCTGCATGAGGAGAGAATTAGATGAAATAATACCAATTCTTGCCTTCTTATTGGGGAGGGGAAAGAGGGAGAGAGAGAAAGAGAGAAAGAGAGAAAGAAAGAGAGAGAGAGAGAGAGAGAGAGAGAGAGAGAGAGAGAGAGAGAGAGAGAGAGAGAGAGAGAATATGAACTTTTTGTCTGTTCCTTCAACTCAAGATTTTCAGCCAATTTAAAGTCTTTCCAGCATCATAGAGTAGTCTACAAGAAACAGAAAACAGCTATAAAGGCCCTGAAATTACAAGGTAAAAGGCTGCCTCAACATCATATCATTCCATGAACATGTGCATTTCTGGAATTGATAAAAGGCAGAACATACTGCTAATGTTCCAAAGATTTGCCTTCCATTGGTCATTCTCTTATTATATAATCTCTAGAATATAAAGTGTATATTTGATTGTGGTTGAGGAAAGAGAGAAAAATCCCTAAATATTAATTTCATTCAGTTGTTTTGTTCAACCACACAATTATTTTGCAGTACAAGATAAGATGAACTGACTACTGAGGTAAGAATTCAAGCATAGGTTGGACAACTAACCACCTGCCATAGAGATCATAAAGGGGACACTCACAGCTTGAGGCAGATTGGATTAAAGTGTTTCTGAGTTCCTTACCCACTCCCAGATTTCATGCTACAAGTCAAGAAATTGGAATGGTTTCCATGAAGCATTTTCCATAAATAACCCTTTAAAGTCTACAGTAAAATTGTTGTTTTCATTTTGTACAAATGAATATTTCACAAAAAAAATTCCTTTTACAGGATGTTTATAAAAATCATTAAGGGGATTTTATAGATTCACAATTATTCATGTGCAATTTATTTCTCAGATATTCTATATGGCTTTATAGTCTATATGTCTTTCTTCCAACTTAAAGAATCCATACTATATTTTAAAATTTCATATTGGAAGATCAACATATTGAAATATCATTTTCAAAGATACATATAGATAACTTTTGAATGATTATTTGTGATCATCTGACACCCAGCCCCAATGCTTTCAATTAACTAAGAGAGTAGTGACTGCTTTTATAACCTCATTTCAAATATCTTTTTCACATGGATGATAGATCATGCACCTTTAAAAGAGAAAATTTTGAGTAAAGCAATTTATCTGGCAGTTTCATAAAGAATGTTCCAAAATGATCTAATACAAGCACTTCTCTTCAGGGAGGTTTAGGGAGAAATATGGATTTCTTACTTTTGAGTTATGAGAGTCTCTAAGGAATCTGCCAAGAAGAAAAAGGTAGGGAGAGCATATGTTGTATATTTATAAAGAAGATAAAATTCTATAAAGAGTGTTTAAGGAGCCAAAATACAATGTATTTGAGGAAAATCAGTTTCATCATAATTAATGAAGACAAAAACTAACCTAACCTATTTTCTAAAAAACTGGATTTAACCACTCTCTTGAGGAGAAGTTTGAAGAAACATTCTTAATAAACTTTAAGTAATATCCAAAGTAAGCTGAATAATTTAGGATTGTGTTTTCAAATAAGTGAAGAGGTATCATCTGTTGTGATACTAAGGATTTGGAAGGAATCTGATTAAGATGTTTCTATATTGTTAATATTTACATATGTTTATTATTAATCCTTTGATAATATATTGTATATATTCTATAATGATGATATTTATTTAAAAATAGAAAGTTATCATAATTACTATTGGGAAATTACTTTTCTCCAGCATGTTCAATATAAATAATTCAACAAATTAATTATGAAATTAATTCAAAATTCATGCATATTTAATGATCTCAGATTAAAACTCAATCTATTTAAAAATGGGAAAGAGATTGAAATTCGATTAATAAAAAAGCAAATTATTTAAGTTTTATCTATGGATTACTCTAAATCTCAAAATAATAAAATTAAATAAAAGAATAAGAAATGAGACTGGTTGAACATTGGAAATGCAAATGAGAAAATGGGCAGGTCTCCATTTAGGTTCTTATGCAAGTTAACTAGGCAGTACTAAACCTGAAGTCAGGAAGTCTCCAGACACTGGCTAACTGTGTGACCTTATATAAGTCATTTAATATTTATTTATCTCCATTTTGTCAACTGTAAAGCAGGAATAAAAATAGCATTTGCCTCTCAGGGTTATCGTTATATCTAATGAAATAATATTGTAAAATGCTTAGTACAGTATCTGTCAAATAATAGGTGCTTAATAAGTACTTACAACCAGCTTATCATTTTTTTTTTCCTTTCTCTTTTCTCAAATAGGTTTTTATCTATAGAAAATTTCATTCATTCAAAATCCAATGCAATTGTCAGGCAGAATCTAGCATTGAATAAATTACTAGGATAGAGATTTTGGACATGAGTTAAAAAAAAAAGATTAATCTTTCAACAAGCATTTGTAAAATGTCTAATATGTTCTATGTGTTGGCCTAGAAACTGGGGTAATAACAAAGTTTGACTTTAACTTAAGTAACTTACATTCGAATAAAGAAAACTATGACTTGTGGAATGGCTAAACAAATTACAGTATAAATGTAATGGAATATTATTGCTTTGTAAGAAATGATCAGCAGGATGACTTCAGAAAAGCCTGGAGAGACTTCCATGAACTGATACTAATTGAAGTGAATAGAATCAATAGAATGTTGTACACAGTAACAAAAAGATTATGTGATGATCAACTCTGATAGACGTGGGTTTTTTCAACAATAAAGTGATTCAAGGCACCCTGGATAACTTAGAATCAACTGGAGTCAGGATAAGCAAAAGTCCTTGGTCTTTATTCTTGGTCTATAGGGGTAGAAGTGAAGTGGATGGACACAGGATCTCCACCACCTCTCTTCTCTTTTTCAGCTGCCCAAAGTCCCCCTGGCTTGTCTTACTCCACTCTCTAGTCCCTCCTACAATTCTCTATATATGCCAAATGATTGAGCCAGCACAGAATAGTGGGAAGTGTCATTTCCCAAGCATATTCTAATAAGAGTATTATCCAATAAGTAATTAACCTGAAGTGCTCAGTTGTCCAAGTGCATCTACTCAGAGTTTCAGCCCTTTACAATGCCCAAAAAGTTATAAATTGTGCATACTCTTTGATCCAGTATTGGTACTACTGGACTTATATCCCAAAGAGATATTAAAGAAGGGAAAGGGACCTGTATGTGCCAAAATGTTTGTGGCAGCCCTTTTTATGGTGGCTAGAAACTGGAAAATGAATGGATGCACATCAATTGGAGAATGGTTGGGTAAATTGTGGAATATGAATGTTATGAAATAGTATTGTTCTGTAAGAAATGACCAGCAGCATAAATACAGAGAGGCTTGGAGAGACTTACATGAACTGATGCTGAGTGAAATGAGCAGAACCAAGAGATCATTATATACTTCAACAACAATATTGTATGAGGATGTATTCTGATGGAAATGGATATCTTTGACAAAGAGAATATCTAATTCAGTTTCAATTGATCAATGATGGACAGAATTGGCTACACCTAAAGGAGGAACACTGGGAAATGAGTGTGAACTGTTTGCATTTTTGTTTTTCTTCCAACGTTGTTTTTGCCTTCTGAATCCAATTCTTCCTGTGCGACAAGAGAACTATCCAGTTCTGCACACATATATTGTATCTAGGATATACTATAACATATTTAACATGTATAGCACTGCCTGCCATCTAAGAGAGGAGGTGGAGGGAGGGAAGGGAAAAGTCAAAACAGAAGTGAGTGCAAGGGATAATGTTGTAAAAAATTACTCATGCATATGTTCTGTCAATAAAAATTATAATAAAAAAAAAAGAAATAAAAAAAAACACATTGGAAATAAGCAAACAAGAGGAATATAACCTGACTATAACAGAGTAAGGATCAAAATAAGAAGGTCAAGGACAGGAGACATTGAGATATGAGGCAATTACTCAAAAGAAGGGGGCATTATCCTAGGATGGAGATAATGCACCTGGACTTTTGTGACACAATGGTATGTAAAGGGGGGTGGAAGCTTCAAAGTTTTCCTGGTTTCTTTTCTTTTCTTTTTTTTTCTTTTTTTTAATTTAATGGTCTCTTTTCTAAACTAAAATTTTCCAATCCTAATTGCAAGAAGGGGGATGCTGTGGCTTATTATCTGGGGCTCAACAATACATTGGGAGAAGAGAAAATGGAGAGGTAATATGGGGAAAATGTTGTCATATAAAAGTATGCAAGAGAGAGTTTTTATATTAGAGAAGGAAATGGGGGCAATTGGGTAGGCAATGTTTGAATATTATTTTCATCAGAATTAGTTAAAAGAGGGAAGAATATATTTACATACATATATGCATACATGCATACATATATACTATACCATACCTAATCTGTAAAATCTGTTTTACCCAAGAGGATAATAGGAGGAGAGGAGAATAAAAGAAAAGAGCTTAGGGGAGGACAAAAAAGGAGGATGGATTAAAGGGGGCAATGATAAGAAGTAAAATAGATTTTTGAAGAGGCATTAAAAGAAAGAGAGAAGGATAACCTGAAGAAAATACCATAGGGGGAAATACAGCCAAAACTGTGAATGTGAATATGAGTTGATTCTCAAAATAGAAACAGCATAATGGAATAGAAAACAGAATCCCACAATATGTTGTTTACTAGAGATACAATTGAAAAAAGTCACACACAATGTTAAAATACAAAGTTAGAGCAAAGTCTATTGTGTTTCAGTTGAAATAAAAAAGAAAGAGTCATACCCAAATTCATAAAATGAAATGAGAACTGGGAGATCATTGTGCACAGTAACAGCAGTGCTGTATTAACGATCAACTGTGGGAGAATTCTGGTTGATCCAAAGTTTCAAGACAATTCCAAAAGACTCCTACTGGAAAAAATGTTATCCACCTCTATAGAGAGAATTGATAAACTCTAAATGCAAATTAAAGCATAATTTCCTCACTATTTTTCTTGCTTTTTGTGATATGGCTAATAAGGAAATATGATTTCACATGTATAAATTGCTTGGCTTCTCAGTGAGTGGAAGGAAAGGAATAAATTTGAAACTCAAAATTTAGAAAGAAAAGAATGCTAGTAATAAAGAAATAAATGAACTGGGAAAATTAGAAATCGGCAAGATTTAGCAATTGACTAGATATGGATGCATAGTGATTATAGTGGAAATATGGTGATGTTTTCAGTGGAAATAGGGAAATATGGTCTATTTTATTTAATTAGTTATATTATTATTTTTGGAGGAGATGGAGAATTATATTTTGAAAGGCTAAGCTTGAAATAACTCTGGGCAATCCAGTTTGAGCATCCAAGAACCAGTTGTTAACATGAGACTAAAACTCAGGAGAGAGACTGAAGTTTATAACTCACTTGAATATAAGTAAAAATTAAATATAAGGGATCCAGTGAGGTCTTTAAGAGGGAGAGAGGAGAACAGATGCTGGTAGCCTGAGGACCAGCACTCATTCAGATAGCACGAAAACTAAGGGAAAGCAATGTCACTAAAATCAATAGAGGAGGGAGTGTCCAGGGGGAAAGGATAGGCTCTAGCATTAAATGCAGCAGAGGATTCAAAAACCATTTTCCTGAATAAGATTATCAGGTTTGATCATGAAGAGATGATTTGCAATTTTGGAGAGAGCAATTTCAATTTAGTCATGAGAGTAGAAAATGGATTGCAAAACCTTTGGGAGTAAGAAGAAAAGAATTGGAAGTAATGAATCTAAATATATAGTTTTTTTTTTCTTTTTTTCCCCTAAGAGTTCAAGAAAGTGAAAAGAAATTTAGGATGATAACTTGAAAGGATTTTCATTATCATAAGTTGGAAGAAAGGAAGACAGAGTAAAAGATGATCTCAAAGTCTTTGGAGGAGGAGAGACGAGAAAATTCATGAGAATGATCTTAATTTTCTCAGTAAAGTAAGAGGTTATGTATTTAACTTAGAGGGTAGGATTGGAAAGAAGCAGAGATTTGGAGGAGAATAATTTCCAACATGCTATTCACTAACCTGTTTCCAGTCATGAGGAAAGAAATCACAGATAGTAAGGTATCCAGAAAGTTTTAGAAAATAGATTCAAGAGAGTATAATGCTGTCTTTTGGATATTCCTTTAGTGATTTCCCAGGCATGCAGTGAATGGAACATAGAAGTCTGGTCTGAAGCTGTCTCCAGCAGGGTTTCAGAGAAATTTTCTCTAGGCAAAACATGCTATTTCCATTCAAATCCACATGGGAAAATATAGCATGCAACATTCTTTTTAAAAATTTTTGCACATTGAGCCCAGTAACATAATCTATTTCAAATCTAAATCTTCCTGGCACCCACAGGGCCAGTTCTTGGCCATGGTTGCACATTTTTGTGGAGCTAAATTATTTCCAAAGTAATAGGACCTGCATCCTCAACCTTTCCAATATTTTGCAGCTGTAATATCTGCTACCTTTAACCCTTGCCTTCTGAAGAACCCTGTGGAGCTTATTCCATTACTTCTTTCTTCCCATACTGCTTAGATGTAAGCTTGCTAGATGTCAAAGTCCCAGACAGACAATCAGCCATGAGGACTGTATGACATTCCAGCTCCTGCTCATCTATACATTTCCAAGTCCCCAAATTGAAATTTTGTGCCCCATATGGCTTCAAATAATCATTGCCATATCTTGGAAAGGAGAATTTGGTATTCTCATTTTTGTCATTTTATGAAACAAATTAACACATTAATAAAATTGAGTATATCTTTTCAAATATGACCAATGTTCACTATCTAGAAAAAGTAGGAAAATCAATTTAGAAAGATATTCTGAATCAAAATGAGGATGAGAAGTCTTGCCTTTCAATATGTGAGTGCCAGTTGTTTTCAAACACATGTGGCCTCAAAAGAATGACCACATTATATAGAAGCTTACATGCCATGGTTAAAACAAGTTTTAGATTTCCAATGTCATTATGTTCAGATATCTTTTACATACACTCTATAATTTTAAGATAGAAAGAAATATTAGCTAAAAGAAATGGATTATAGGGTCCAACCAGCTTGACAAATTTATCCATTGGCTACTAATATAAAGTGTTGCCTAAAGTCTTTAGGTCATTATAATCATTCCACAATAAGAAGCATATTTGCTTAGTACCTCAGATCAGCATCTTCCAGAAATAATACCACCACTTTGGAGTACAGGAAGTTTATTATTAGAGATATACACTCAGAAAAATCTGTGACCAATTTGAGAACAATAAAGATATCTGTGAATAAAACCTAGGTCCTATTCTGAAATAGGTAAAGACTAAGATAAATTGTAATTTTTAAGCCAAGGAAGAGTTGTTTCAGATATTCCTTAGCTTTCAATTCCATATAAATCCTTATATTTATTAGGATAAGTCATAAAGAAATATAAAGATTTTAACTCCATTGACCCCTCTATATTATGCTTTCATGTTTATATTTTTATGCTTCTCTTAAATCATGTATCGCTAAAGATTGAAGCCCTGCTGGCTCTGGACCCATGACCAAGTCCCTGCTCTCTTGCTGCCACAAGCACTGGGTGCTCCTTTCTGCTTTAAAACTACAACCAGAAGATCCCTGCTTCCTTATGACTGATCACAAGCACTTCTCTCTGCCCTATATCTGGGAACCAGAATTGTGTATGCCAATCAGTGTCAACTGTACCTCGTCCCTGAAAAGGGACACATGTAATCTCTTTCTGATCAGTTATCTGACTACTTATTAACTCTGCACTGAGAGCTCTTAAAGCTGCTGCTGCTGCGGCTGTTATAGTTGCTACAATTTCCCCCATCACTGGTGCTGTTGCATCATGTACTTAGGATTGGTACCCATCCCTACCTCATAAAACTTTCCTGTCAAATTCTTAATTTCTCTCAGGTTGTAAGAATGGCTCACTGTAACCTCTTGTTAGCTCTGCCCACTCCAAAATTTGACTTGATAAATTACTATAAAATTGTTGGAGGGGAATATAGGGACAGTTCAATTATATTGCTACTTCTGATCCACCATCTTGCCTCCACCCTCAAGTAACTAATTTTTGAGAATAACTTACAAGTTTCCCCCAATATTTGCTTCTAGCCATAACTTCTATTTCTGTAGACTTCTCTATCATCTTTGTAGACTCATGGTTCTTTTACATTGGAGTCATCCTTTACTTTTATCTTTCCCTTACCTCATACATTGAAGAAGTCACAAGATCCTGTAGAATCTACTTTCATAATTGCTCCCATTTTTTCCTTCTTTTTTCCCTTCCATTACTATTGTCTTAGCATGTCTTATATGAGATATGGTAGCAACTTCCTAACCTTTTCTTTTTCCATTTGTATATCATCTCCAATCCATTCATTGTACTGTGGTCAAAGTAATGTTCCTGATACCACAAATGCTTATTTATTTTTCCTATGCTTAAAGGTCTTTCAGTGTTGCCACAATGGTTAGTTGTTGTCCTTTGTGCTTGAAAAGGACTAACATGACATCGCTATATTAAAGTCAAAATAAATTGTGTTTGATTATGGCTGATCAGAACAGTTCAAAAGCAGAAGGCCCAAATAATATATGGGAACATTTGGAATGGAAATGGCTTTAAATTTGCACATTTCATCTTTTTTTTTTTTTGAGATAAATAGAGGAGCTACTGAAAGTCTGCCTTGCTCATAGAGTAAAGTATATTTTTGTACACATATAATGCTGGGTGTCTCTGTACCAGAACTGTCATGCTAAGCTCATTGTTACATATCTGTGAAACTTGAACAATCCATCAACACCATGCCAGGAAACTGAATAGCTTTCCATTGAATTGTCTTAGGAAAATTCTGAAGATTATCTGGCAAGATAAAGTCCTGGACTCTAAAATCCTTTCTTGAGCTGAACTACTAACTACTAACTACTCTACAGAGAGCACAATTCCAATGTCCTGGCCACATTGTATAAATACCAAATGCGCATTTAACTGAAATATTTTTTTATGGAGAACTCACACAAGGCAAGTATTCACACAGAGATCAGAAGAAGGCATACAAAAACACACTCAAGGTCTCTCTGAAGAACTGTGGAATTTATTGTAAGACAGGAGAAACTAACATGATGGCTTTATTAACTTTTATTGGCACCTAATATAAAATCATGATTTCCTGTGTCTTAAAATCTTGGGTTTTTTTTCCATTTTTATGATGTAATTTGGGGCTTGTGTACAGGCTTTATCAATTATTTTCACCAAAAAAATAATGTTCATAATATAGACATGAGGTTTATGTGTATTCTTTAAACCTTTGGACTTCCACATTTCTCTTTTATCATGCTTTCTGATACACTTCTTGCCACTCTTACCTTTTTCTTATTTTTGCATGAAATAATTAAATATCAGTGTGTATAATGTAAATATCAATGTATGAATTGAAGGATATTTTTGAGTTTTTCCATAGAATTGTTTAATCTCTTCTTTCCCAGCAACCAATATTGGCGCATAAACTACAATTTTTTTCATGTTGGCAAATACATAGCAATATTTAAGTGCAAGATGACCAGAAATAGTATAAAATGATGCTTATTGTTGCATTGGGTGCATTTTAAAAGAATTCTACCAACTTCTTTATTTTGTTGTTATGTTATTTTGTTCATGGCATATTCATGACCTGTCCTTAAATGTAGTAATTACAGGACATAAGCATTCAGTAACAAGGTGTCACAGTAGATAAAGTGCTGAATTTGGAATTAGGAAAACTTGAATTCAAATTTTACTTTAGATTCTTATTAGCTGAATGCCTCTGGACAAATCATTTAGTTGATTTTCCTCAGTTTTCTCAGCTGTAAAATGGGGATAATAATTACACTTATTTCAAAAGGTTGTTGTGGGGATTAAATGTATTGATATTTGTAAAAAATATTTTCTGACATATAGTAGGCTTTTAATAAATATTTTCTGCATGTCCCTTCTCTAACCTTTTTTCTTCCTAATCATTTTGCTTATGAAAGAATGTAAATATTATTATAACACAGTTTATCTAGCAATATGTTCATTCATTCATTATTGGACAAACATCTTACGTTTAAAAAATTGTTAGTGAAATTAAATATTTTAAATAGTTCAAAAATTGTGATTCTTGATGTTCTTTACTTGCTCTTCCACGCTTCTACTGTTCCTCTGAAACATTAAGAGATTATATAACATTGAGATCATTTTAATATTTTTCTTTGTTTCATGGATTGTTGTGCGAAAAAATCATCACCAAGTGGCCACACAAATGTGTGTACATATACATGCACAAATATACATACATGTGTAGCAAGCAAGCAAGCATTTATTAGTTCTACACACTAGTCTCTGGAAATACAAAGAAAAAAAGTGGGATATTTTCTTCCTTCAAAAAGTTCGTGTGTCAGGACAAAATAGTGTACAACTATAGCAATCTAGTGTTTGACAAACCCAAAGATCCCAACTTTTGGGATAAGAATTCATTATTTGACAAAAACTACTGGGAAAACTGGAAATTAGTACGGCAGAAATTAGGCATGGACCCACACTTAACACCATATATCAAGATAGGATCAAAATGGGTCCATTATTTAGGCATAAAGAATGAGATCATAAATAATTAGAGGAACATAGCATAGTTTACCTCTCAGACTTGTGGAAGAGGAAGGAATTTGTGGCCAAAGGAGAACTAGGGATCATTATCGATCACAAAATAGAAAATTTTGATTACATCAAATTAAAAAGCTTTTGTACAAACAAAACTAATGCAAACAAGATTAGAAGGGAAGTAACAAATTGGGAAAATATTTTTACAGTTAAAAGTTCTGATAAAGGCCTCATTTCCAAAATATATAGAGAACTGATAATAAATCAAGCCATTCTCCAATTGATAAATGGTCAAAGGATATGAACAAACAATTTTAAGATGATGAAATTGAAACTATTTCCACTCATATGAAAGAGTGTTCCAAATCACTACTGATCAGAGAAATGCAAATTAAGACAACTCTGAGATACCACTACATTGCTAAGATTGCTAAGATGACAGGAAAAAAATAATGATGAATGTTGGAGGAGCTGTGGGAAAACTGGGACACTGATACATTGTTGGTGGAGTTGTGAAAGAATCCAACCATTCTGGAGAGCAATCTGGAATTATGCTCAAAAAGTTATCAAACTCTGCATACCCTTTGATCCAGCAGTGCTACTACTGGGCTTATATCCCAAAGAAATACTAAAGAAGGGAAAGGGACTTGTATGTGTCAAAATGTTTGTGGCAGCCCTTTTTGTAGTGGCTAGAAACTGGAAAATGAATGGATGTCCATCAATTGGAGAATGGTGGGGTAAATTATGGTATATGAATGTTATGGAATATTATTGTTCTGTAAGAAATGACCAACAGGAGGAATACAGAGAGGTTTGGAGAGACTTACACAAATTGATGCTGAGTGAAATGAGCAGAACCAGGATATACATTTCAACAACAATAATACTGTATGAGGATGTATTCTAAAGTAAGATTTGAATTTGTATGAAGTGGTATCTTCAACAAAGATTCTAATTCAGTTCCAATTGATCAATGATGGAGAGAATCAGTGACACCCAGAGAATAAACACTGGGAAATGAGGGTAAACTGTTTGCACTTTTGTTTTCTTCCCAGGTTATTTTTACCTTCTGATTCCAATTCTTCCGGCACAACAAGAAATTCGGTTCTGCACACATATATTGTATCTAGGATATATTGTAACATATTTAACATGTATGATGTTAGGATTACTAAGTGAGAACTGAGGTTGTCTGGACAGTGACAAGGTGAGAATTCAGGTTTTCTGGACAATTACAAGGTGAGAACTCAGGTTGACTTGATAGAAGGAGCAAGCCCATTGGCTGGGGTGGTTCTTCTTTGTAGTACAAAGAATTGCCACAGCCCAAATAAAATTTGCAGCCTCCAATATTTATCAGCTCTTTAAGGAACTTCAAGAGCAAGTGAGAAAACATCCAGGCAAGATTTATATCTTGCATGTCCACTCACATAGTGGACTTCCAGGTCCCATTTTTGATGGAAATTCAAAGGCAGATAGCCTTCTAACCATGTTAGCCAGTACTCCTTTATTTCAGGAAGCACAAGAATCTCATTCTAAATATCATCAGGCTGCTCGAGCTTTACGTTTACAATTTGGAATCACAAGAGAGGAATCTAGGAGCATAGTAAAAAGCTGTACAGCTTGTCTTCCTTTCCATGCTCCTACACTCCCTCCAGGGAAGAATCCTCGTGGTTTGAGACCCAATGAAATCTGGCAAATGGATGTGACCCATTATAAATCTTTTGGTCGCCTATCTTTTATTCATGTTGTGGTAGACACCTTTTCAGGATTCACATTTGCAATGCCAGCAGCAAAAGAGACAGCCCGAGTGGTCACTGAATTCCTTATACAAGCTTTTGCAATTATGGGTGTGCCACAAGCAATAAAAACAGACAATGGACCTGCATATACGTCCAAACATTTTACACACTTTTGTGCACAGTATAAGATTTTACATACCACGGGCATACCCTTTAATCCTCAAGGGCAGGCAATAGTAGAGAGAAGAAACAGAGATATTAAGACACTCCTCCAAAAACAAAAGAAAGGGGGAGCCACAGGTAACCCTAGAGAACTTCTAAATTTAGTTCTCTATACCATTAATTTTCTAATTTTTGACAAAGATGCACTGGCTCCAGCAGACAGGTTTTATAACCCACCAGAAGGGCAGTGTCCAGTGCGAGCAGCTCCACTGTCCTTAGATAATCGCCAGGTGATGTGGAGAGATCCAGAAAGTGGTGAATGGAAGGGACCAGATAGGTTAACTGCCTGGGGGAGAGGGTTTGCTTGTATTTCTTCAGCAGGAGAAGGAATCAGATGGGTGCCAACGAGTCATATTCGCCTTGTCCACCAGAGAGAGACAGAAAAAGAGAAAGACCTCAAAATAAAGGAGAAGATCTAAGAAACATCTGACACTGAAAGATCATGGATAATAAGAAGACTGTTAAAGAACTTTAAAAACCAGCAGGAATCATTGGACTTCCTCACACAAGATGAGACTAATGGACAATGGACTTATGGACATTTATAAATTTTCAATTTATGATTATTTGATTATGATTATGTTATATACTTCTAGCATGTGTTATGTTACTATGTTACTATGTGCTTATGTAATTTATGTAATTATCTGTAATATTTCCCATATTGATGGATTTATGTTTCAAGGTCATGACTGTCCTATGTTCTAAATCAAAAGAAAGGGGGAGATGTTAGGATTACTAAGTGAGAACTGAGGTTGTCTGGACAGTGACAAGGTGAGAATTCAGGTTTTCTGGACAATTACAAGGTGAGAACTCAGGTTGACTTGATAGAAGGAGCAAGCTCATTGGCTGGGGTGGTTCTTCCCAGAAGCCCTTGCATTATCCCACGCCCATTCTCTGGAGAATAAAAGAGAGGACTCAGAGAAAGAAGAAGACTCTCTGCATTACATCAGGCCTGACGGGGCTCTCTGCAGGAAGGGAAGTCACTTCTTTGGACAAGAGTTAACAGCAACTGCCTGGAGACAACGGTTCGTTACAGGAGGAAGAATCTGTCTGAGAGATTTGAGTAGACACAGCAGATCTCTTCCCAGAGAGCGATCCAGCAGCTTCTGGAGACGACAGCACGTTACAGTATGGTTACTGTACAGGTTACTGCCTGCAACCGAGGGGAGGGGGTGGAGGGAAGGAGGGGAAAAGTCGGAACAGAAGTGAGTGCAAGGGATAATGTAAAAAAATATCCATGGATATGTACTGTCAAAAAAAATTGTAATTATAAAATTGATTTAAAAAAAGTTCATCTCTGTGTGTGTGTTTGCATGTATTTTTACTGTATACATTCTAGATGTATACATATATATATATATATATATATATATATATATGTTTATATGGATCAAATTCTATAAATAAAAGAAAAAGGAATAAAAAAGAGAGAAATCAACCATAAAAAGGAAAAAAAAAAAAAAACACACAACCAAGAAGCCATCAATTAGTTTCATACAAAAAAAAAGTAAATGGATGAAAGAAAATCTTTTGTGTTTTAATTAACTCCAAAAAACAGGTGTAGTAATTATGATCTGAGTAGATAACTAAAATTGATCAACAGACACAAATAAAGAAATCACATTGTTCCTGCAAGTACCCCATTTTTTTAAAATACAGTAAATGTAGACATAGGTCAAGATGTGTGTTTTACTTGGTACAGGCAATGTCATGGGTGAGGAAACTTTGTCAATTATTGCAGGACAGTATATTATCCATAACTTATAATTGTAGAGAATGACTGCTCCAGAATCATATATCCAGAATTTATTAGAACTAATTATTGAATCCAAATCACAAATAATAGTAGATAGTAGAGTGGATTAGCAAGCCTAAGTCAGTAATATATAATTTAGAAGAGACAGATTTGAAATTAAAAAAAAAATTTTCACAGAGTTAATTTGAGGCACTAGCGCAGGACAGTATATTATCCATAACTTATAATTGTAGAGAATGACTGCTCCAGAATCATATATCCAGAATTTATTAGAACTAATTATTGAATCCAAATCACAAATAATAGTAGATAGTAGAGTGGATTAGCAAGCCTAAGTCAGTAATATATAATTTAGAAGAGACAGATTTGAAATTAAAAAAAAAATTTTCACAGAGTTAATTTGAGGCACTAGCATAGAATTTAATATGCCTCAGGGAAACTGAAAAAAGTAGGGGTTTTTATCTTATACAAGACATCAAGTTAAAATAACATGGTTAAAAGTAACAAATAATGAATCTACATTATGTTTAAAAGAATCAATGATAACAAAAAAACCCATAAATAGCATATATGTGCATATATATATATATATATATATATATACATATATGTAGTGTATTTGTGTGTATGTTCCATTTCTATATGTTTATAACTCACATGCCAAATAGCACAGTTTTAGTTAATTTAAATCGTGTTACAGAAAGACATAAATATTAAAACTAAAACTATTGAGTGCCTCAATGTGTTCTCTTCAGATTGATAGAGAACAAATAAAAGGATACATAATGAAAAATTAATGACCCAAAGAAAATCACAGAAGTATTAAATATGATAAATCTCTAATGATCACTGAAAGAGAAATGTAAAGTATAAAAGCAATATATAAAAATATACATGTATACATGTTATTTATAATACCTTTATAAAAATTGATCATATGTAGGTTATTAGTAACAATAAACAATTGCAGGAAATTTAAAATATTAAAAACACCCTTTACTCACTACATAGTTCAACATAAATTATTTCAACAAAAAAATACAGTTAGCTCAATATAAATACTCAATATAAATATAAAATTTCAATTTTATTGAATGTAGGTTAATAAAATTAAAATTCAAAAAAGATCTAAAATTAAGTGGACACTAAATAATTTACTCTTAATTAATTAATAGGCAAAGGACAAATCATAAAAACAAGAGACAATATCATTAAGGGAAGTTGCAATGAGTTAACATTGCAAATTTTTTGGAGGTTACCAAAGAAACATTTAATTAAAAGCATGCAGCTAAAGAAAAAACCCTAAACCAAAATAGAAATTAACATTTTAACATTTAAAAACAAAAAGAAACATAAATTCTAAAAAAAGCAATGTTATAATAAAAAGACAAGCTGTTTTAATTGTCATAATTTTTTTTTTAAGGAATTCCTAAAAGATAAAAAAAGAGAAAATTTGAAACTAGGTTACCAAATAATGTGCCTCCCATACTTATAATTCAAATGAGATAAATACTTATAAAATGTAAATCATTGAGATTAGAAAATCAAGAAATAGATCATTTAGATAATCTTATCTCAGAACTAGAAAGGACAAGCCACAAATGAACTCCTAAAGAAACATCCCAGTATGAGATAAATTAAAAAATAAATTCCATCAAACATTTGAAGAAATATTAGTTCCAATTTGACATATATTGTTTGTAAAAATAGAAAAATTGATCATCCTGCCAAGATCTTTTATGGGACAAACAGGATCTTGATAAAGTAGGAAGAGATAAAGTAGATAAAGAAAACCACACATCAATTTTCTTAATAAATATTGCTATTAAAATATTTAATAAAATAGTTAATTGTTAATATAATCATAGAAGTATTAAACATGATAGAAGTCTGATGATTACTAGGTGGAAAGTGTAAAGTATAAAAGTCTAGTATAAAAAGTATACATTTTCTAAGTTATTTATTATACCTTTACAAAAATTGATAATGTATTAGGACAATAAACAATTGTACAAAATTAGAAATATTAAACACATTCTTTACTTACTACATAGTTCAACATAAATTATTTCAACAAATATTAGCTCAATATAAATTCAATAGTTCAATAAAAGTTCAACTTTACAGAATATAGTTCAAGAAAAATTATAATTCTGAAAGGATCTAAAATTGAATAGAAGACAAATAACTATTAATTAATTAATAGGCAAAGGATAGATCATAGAAACATGAGACAATATCATTAAAGAAAACTGCAGAGTGAACTCTAAATTTTTTGGAAGGTTACCAAAGCAAGCCTTAATTGAAAGTGTGTATCCCCAAACATTTGCATCAACAAAAAATGAGAAAATAAAATATATAAAATAGATTTGCAACATATTAAAATAAAATATCACTAATCACAATAGGCAACATTTATTTATCACTTTAATATTAGCAAAATATTTTAAATAGGCTATCTCATTTGATACTCACATCAAGCCTGTGAGTACATGTCATTATTATCTCCATGACAAATTTAAATGGAAAGAACAATTAAGTGATTTGCCCAAGGACACATAACTAGTAAATGTCTGAGTCAGGACTCAAACTCAGAGGGTACTAAATCCAAATCCAATTTCAATTTACTGTGTGAGCTAGATGTCACTATAAAAAGATTTGATTGATACCAGAAATACAGGATGAATTCAACATTAGAAAGACTAAATTTAATAGAATATATCAATAGCAAAAAAAAAAAAAAAAAATCACACATTGGATTAAAAAAATTTTAAACAAAATACAACATTCTCTTATTTTCCAAACTTTAGGATGCACAAAATTAAATGAATCTTTCCTTAATATGGTCAATTTTATCTATTTAAAACAAAAATATAACAGTAACTATATTAAGATCAATAGTAAAGCAAATATGTCTAAGTCTAAGAATTTCTAGTTAAGAAATTCTAGGTATAGCAGAACCAAAAGGAAAAGATTTTTATTGTTTAAGCATAGGCAAAGAACAAACCAAATTATTGGAGTTTTGTATATAATGGTTGATTCAGAGAACCTTAGATATTAAATTAAAAACTAACCAGTCAAGTTTATTATTGTTCAGCTTCATTCAACTCGTTGTGATCATATTTAGAACTTTCTTGGTAAAGATACTGAAATAATTTGTCATATTCTTCTCCTCTTCCTTTTTGCAGATGAAAAAATTGAAGCAAACAGGAATAAGTGACTTGTCTAGGGTCACATAACTATTAAGTCTCTCAAGCTAAATTTGAAGTCAGGTTTTCCTGACTACGGAATGATGCTCTCTACAATGTGCAACTAGATGCCCTAATTAATCAAGTAGTTGGATAAAAAAATGAAAATATAAAAGCCTTTCTATATTTTTCTGACAAAACCTGATAAATAAGATAAAAAGAAATTCCATTCAAAATAAGTATAAAATGTATAAGACATTTGTAAATCCATCTACAAAGACATTCAGAGAGATCTTATGAATTTTACTAATTCTACTATGGCTTTATAGTATAAAGAGTATAAGATATTCTTTTCTGAAATGAAGGAATTCATAAATAATTAAAAAGAAATTAATACTCATTGTTTAGACTGCTAATTTTAAGAAAACATTACATTATCTAAATCCATATGAAAGAATAAAAAATTAAGAATCTAGATTGGACAAGAATAGTATGATAGAAGAAAACAATGAAAAGGGAAGTAATAAAAGAAAGTGGGAAAAGGAGGTTGGAATAATTATATATCGTTCTATTAAAATGTAGCAATCATTAGAAGAAAATAATTTGGTAAAGATTGAAAAATAAAAAAACATAAATGGAACAGAATAAGTACAAAAATCCAGAAGCAATTGAACTTCATCTATTTGAAAGCAAATGATAATTAAATTTATGGAAGCCAGTGAAGTCACCAGGTGAGAAAGAGTGTAAGAGGCAATAAAATAGCATAATGAATAGAGTTTCAGGTCTGGAGTCAATAAGACATGAATTCAAATATGACATCAAATACTAGTGGTGTAAACTTGGGATGTTACTTAGCCACCATTATCCTCAGTTTCCTTATTTATAAAATGAGCATAATAATAGCACTTGCCTCCCAGGGTTGTAGTGAGAATAAAATGAGTTAACATTTATAAAGTGCTTTGTAAATCTTAAAGTGTAATATAAAGTCTTGCTATTATTATTGTTATTTTATTGTTAAGATCCACGGAGGTTGAGGGGAGGGAGCACTAATTAATGAAAACTTTTGGGGAAAATGGAAAGCCATCTGTGAGAAGTTAAATTCAGACCAATATGTCACAATGAATTTTATAACAAATGCTAAATGGATACATATAGATATAAAAAGTCATGTCATAAATAAAATAGAAGACAAATGGAATAGAACCATAGTTTCACAATTGTAGAGAGTACAAGAGTTCTTGCTCCTTCAGGGGATACAGAATATCACAGGAGACACAATTGACAATTGTCATAATGAATTTTAATAGATGTCTGATTCTTCAAAACACATGTGTATTTCTTTCTTTTTTTTTTTTCCTTCTCCCCTCCTTTAGACATAGAGATACCTACCAAGAGATACAATATTGGCTGTTTCATGAACAATTATCTTTTTCTTATTATACAATATTAAAGAAATGCTTATTTCATAAATAAATAAATAAATTCCAGGGGAAATAAAAAACAAAAACACATGGGCTATGTTCTGACTGCTGCCAACCCATGTTGGCAGAGAATTAGGAGGGGGTGGTGGTGGAAGTGTATAATAATGTGTAAAGGAAGAGCCCTGCCCTTGGATTCAGAACATGTATGATATAATATGACTGTTTTCTGTTCATTTATTGTGTGACAAGGGAAAGCTTTTTGATTGGCTGCTGACTTGGAGCTCAAATGCAAAAGACACCCATGGGGACACTTTGATCTCTTTCACTGGCTGTGTTTGAGTAAAGACAAAAACGTATAAGCCTCCAGGTGGGGAACAATGTTTTTGACATTTTTGTGCCTACCCAAGACTACAGGAAACTGAAAGCAGATGGCCCTGTTCTTGTTTTTGTCGCTAAAATTATAAAGGTTTCATACAACCAGAATCAATTAAGTTGGGATTGAAAGTGAAATATTTCACTGAGAGAAGAAATTTTGCAGCAAACCTATTTGATGTAATATCTAATATAAGTAGATATGGTGTGGTTGATATAAACACCAGATGATAATAGGCACCAAAGGCTCAAGTTCAGTCATGTGAAGAATTCACAATCACTATTTTCTTTGGCAAAAGGTAGGTTTATTTAGGAAAAGACATTACAGATAAAATAAAGAGGTACAATAGAGTGGGAGAGCCTATAAAAGACAAGTTCCTTAATGGAACTCATAATTACCCAGTGGAAAAACATCCCATGAGATTGGGGCATGCCTTTGGGTAGCAGGCTAAATCCTGAAAGAGATTTAGCACCCTAAAATATCTGTAAGGAGAGACACCACGTAGTATGGGGAAAGGATAAGGGGAAAGATACCATAAAGCAGAGTGTCATGGCAGAATGACCCAAAGGAGGGTAGTGTGGAAACCATGGACCATAAACAGGTTTATAAGGAAAGTTTAGCCTCAGAGACTTGACATAATTTGTTTTTATAATTTGATTACCTCCACAGAGAGTGGGATCACAGAAGTAAACTGATCTCAGTTATCAGAGCCTTCTTTTTGCCTGCTCCAAGGAATAATTTTGTCAATATTTCAGTTTCTCACTGCCTATCTGCACTGTTGTGCCTACCACAACAACCATTCTAGACTTCATCAGATAGATTAAAAAAAAACAAACATTTGGACATATATTTATCTGAAACAAATCTGATACCCAATAGATAGAGAAATATGTATCTAGAGACATATACACAGATATACATAAATACATCCATCCATCTGTGTGCATATATGTATATGCACATAGAACATGTAAGGGCAAGAATAATTACTAGTAGATAAACAGTAAAGGATCCAAATCATTAATAATAAGAAAAATGGAAACTTAAGTAATGCTGAGTTTCTACCTCATAGCCAAAGGTGTGGGGGGGAGGGGAGAATAAAGGAAAATGATGAACATAAGAGGAGCTCTGAAAGGTCAGGCATATTAATGAACTATGGATGGTTAAGCTGTGTTTTTGATCATTCTGGAAGTTAAACTGTAACTAAAACACCAAGATACTTAACTACCTACTTTTTCAACCACTGATACCATTATTAGGCATATTCCTCCAGATTTTTTTATGGGTAATGCTATATATGCACATATTCATGCAGAAAAACAAACACACTGAAAGACACAGAGGATAGAAAAAGAAAAAGCTGTCATTACACTGACCTAAATTCTAAGTCTTTCAAAGTTGTTTTCCTTTACAATATTGCAGTTACTGTATGATTAATTCCTTCACTTCTATATACATTTCTGGTACTATTCACCCTACATCAGTTCATGTAATTGTTTCATATTTTCCTGATCATTTGTAACTTCTTTATTACAGCATAATGACATTTTATTACATCCTGTATAAACAATTTATTCAGCCAAGCCCAAAAGAAAAATTGGCTTTGTTTATAGTACTTTGCTACAACAAATAGCATTGATACTCACATGCATACTCATATAGATACACAATTCACACATGCACACATACATATGTGGTTAAAATAATGATCAACTACTACTCAAGGAACTGATGATGAAGTATGTTTTCTAACTGCTCAGAAAAATGATGGATAGGAGTCATAGAATGTCACGTAAACAAAAATAAAATGCTTATTTCTCTTGATTTATGCTTATTTGTTACAAGGAGGAGCTTCATTTTTGAAAAAAAGATAATGTTACAATTTGAATTAGGCTGGTGATGGTATGATGAATAAACAAGTATGAAGATTGTTAATAAACATTTAAAAACACAAAGAAGAGCACACACATAGGTATAGTATAGGCACTTAAAATTTATATGTAACATTTATGGTTTCATTTATACTTTTCTATCCATTGAATATGGAAATATCCATGCCCATTGATTGTTGAGCTCCTAATAAAAATATTAAAATAAAGGATTATTGACAAAACCTCTCTCCTGACTCCTAGTCTTGCATTTCTAAATGCCTACTGAACATCTCAAAGTGATTATCTACTCTGCACATCTGAAACTAAACACATTATCTCTTCCCTCCAATTTTCCCTCTTCCTAACCTTCCTATTACTTTTGAAGCTAGCACTACCCTCCCTATCACTCAATCTCATAGGTGTCATCTTTGACTCTGCATCCCTTCTCCCCCGTCATATTCAATTAGTTGTCCTGTCTTCCATTGTTCAATCTTTTCAACATCTCATGTATACATTCTCATCTCTCCTTTAACCCAATCACCACCCTTATGCAGACCCTCACCCTTTCATACCTAGACTATTGCAGTAGTCTACAGGTTGGTCTTCTTGCTTTGTCTCTTCCCACTTCAGACTATCCCACATTTACCCGTCAAATTAATTTTGCTAAAGCACAAATTTGATCATGTTACTCCACCATGTATACACACATTTGATCTGCATTATTAACACTTTCATAAATGTAGACAATCAACAAAACAATGTCACAAGACACACTGAAAATTTAACAATAGGTTGTTGCAAGCTCACTAGCTCTTGCACACCCTTGTATAAGATTATCCTTCTCCCTGCTACATTACCATGTTTCTTTTCACTGTCTTCCATATCTAGAATGCTCTCCTCCCTCATCACTATTTCCTAGCTTCCCTACCTTACCTTAAATTGTTACCTAAAATCCAATTCTCTGAACAAGACTTTCTTAATCCTCCTTAATGATTGTGCTTCCCAAATTGATTATTCCAATTTTTTTTGTATATAGTTTGTCTTTGATATAATAGTTATTTGCATATGGCTTCCTTCATTAGACTATAAACTTTCAGAAGGAAGAAGCTATTTTTGTCTTTCTTTGTATCATCAAACTTTAACCTAGAGCTTTCCATGCAGTAATTCCTTAATAAAGACTTGATGACTTCACTTCACAAACTTTAGTTAAAAAATTATATTCTTTCTGTTCATAATCAGTAAACCACACAAGTCAAAAATGATATGTACAATTAGTCATGAACATGCTGTTCAGTGATTTGGTTTTGTTGTTGTTAAGGAATATTTTTTTTTGTCAAGAGGTTGATTTGTGTGGCTGAATTTGATAGATTTTTGTAAGATCTTATAAATAAAGGTTATGGTCATGAGATTTCACTTTTTTTTTTTCCCAGAGGAAAAAAGAGATCAAATGGACTTTTTTTTTTCAAAGCTAGGATCAAATGTGTTAATTGGCAACACAGTCTTGAGACATAGATCATTTTCAAAGTTTCCTTTCCAATCTTCTGAGGCATCTCCTGCTGGACTACTCTTCTTCTTAGTCAGTTAGTCAATTAACATGCATTAAGAATCATTGGGCCTTCAATAAAGAGAACTTCTCTTTGTGAATTCAAATCTAGTCTCAAACACATTAGTTGTGTGATCCTAGGCAAATCACTTAACTGTGCCTCAGTTTTCTCATCTATAAAATGAGTTGAAGAAGGAAATGCCAAACCATTCTAGTTTCCTTGCCAAGAAATCTCCAAATGAATTCACAAAGAGTTGAACACAACTAAAAAATGACTCAAGAACAAAAATGTGTCAGACTCTATACTAAGTGCTTCAGTACAATGATCCAGAAGGACACAGGAAATCATAGCAAGAGTCTTCCATAATACTTTATCAAGAAAACACATTGAAGCATCATTTCATTTCTCTCTTTACTCTTAAGTTGGAACCTTATATGCCAGGGAAACTTTTATTATTTCATTTGATACTTCTCTTTCCTCTTAAATTAAAAATTCAAGTTGCTACTAAAAATACAATTTTAAAAATTATTTGACAGAATTTTCCTCTAATAGGAGATATAGGAGCACACTCTACCATATTCTCTATCTCTCTCTCTTACCTAAATAAAACAAAAGTTTTTAAGTGCTATGCTGAAAAGGAAGCTTTGAAACCATTTGGTCTAACATATTTGTTTTACAGGTGACAAAAATAAAAATTAAAACAGAAGAAAGAGAACAATGTCTTGTCCAAGATTATGGGCAGTATGTGTCATTGATGTGACTAGAGTCTAGATCATTTGACTATAGAGCCTTTCTTCTCCTCCATGTTTCCTTCTTAAAAATGCTTATAAAATCTTATAAAACATGTGTGGCTGAGTCTATTTTAAAAGACAATAATATCCCAAAAGATTAATTTTCAAGAATTTCCTTCCCTCCCATTCCCTCAATAATGTTTTATTAAGTCCTGATTTTGACAGTCCAAACTTTATTCATCTCATGTTCCAGGGAGGGAGAAAGTTGCTTTGGTTCAATCAAAGACTCTTACTTTAGTTTTTAAACATGTGCCTTGAGTGTTCATGGTTGCCAGAATGTGTCTTGTGTCTTAGAGACAGTGTTGATGAGATCTGTTGTTGGCACCATGAGAAATCATGCGATGATAAACACTCTAGTTGGCAAATATTCTTTCCATTTCTATGGCACCTATCACCATGATGTTGAAATTTGTAAACAGACACATTGAACAAAAATCAGAACATGGCATGCTCACTTCACCTCCTTTGGGGGCAGAGAGCAGGAAGTTGTAAATCTGTGGAGCTATGCCTTTCAGGAGCTGACAGAAATGAAGGAATCCTTCCCATACTGCTTAAGTAAAAGCCACTTGGCCTAAGCTGAAACTAAACTGAAAAGGGGGCCATAATTGGGGAGTAGTAAGGAAAAAGGCTCAGAAGGATATAAGACTGCTAGTTCTCTAAAGAGCAGAGAAGAAAATTGTTTACAGGGAGACAAAAGAGAAACAAAAAAGATCTCATTTGTTCCTTTTCATCTAGATTTGGTGAAACTTGATAAATTTGTAATCATGGATTTTTAGAGTTAGAAGAAACCTCAAATACCATGTGTTTTGTAGGATCATAGATATACAGTTACAAGCTACTTCAGGTCTATGTAGTCCAATACCCTTATTTTAGAGTTTGACAAAATCAGGCTTAGGAAGTTTAAGTAACTGATGTCATCCTTTTTAAGCCATCAATTGTCATTCCTTAAGAGATATTACCAAGGTGACTCGGTGAGCCAAGTTTCCCTGGTAGATAATGATTGAGGAGTCAAGACTCAACATTCTCATAAGTCCCTCATGGCTTTTGAAGAATTTGATAGGCAGTGATAATAGAAGGTAGTATAGAAACCATTCCAGTCAAACAGAGAGACAGAAAATAACAGAGGAGCACTATACTATGTTTACTTTGTCAAGGACCTTTCTTTGATCCCTAGGGTATCTGGGCAAAGAAAATCTGAAGGTTAAGGTTGGATGCTCAGTACATAAACTGGACAGCATAAAGGTGTAGCCAACAGGCTCTGGGCCTGGTGAAAAGAATGAACCTGCAACTCCTTTTTTTAATACCCTCTACCCACAAGGAGAAAAATCAATTTCTCTAATTCTATGATTCTGATTCTAGTTTTAGTTCTGCCTTATGAAATCCAATTTGTTGAGAGAGACAGAAAAAGAGCAGAGACAGAAACAATGTTGGATAGAAATAAAGAGACAAAACCACAAACATACACACAGACACACAAAAGATAGGGTAAGAGAGATAGAAATGAAGAAAAAGATTTAAAGATAAAGAGAGAAAGAGGCAGAGAACTTCAGTATAAACTTTTAAGGCTACAGTTTTTTTGTCTAGAGGTTTCCTTTCTAATTGCTCTATAATTTTGACTACTTATTCTTAGCAAACACTTGCTTAGAATGCAATGGAAATCAACTAATCTCTTTCTGGAGACAACATCCAGTATAAAAATACAGGTAGCAAATAAACAAAATTTAAGAGTAAGTGAAGAGTAAGTGATACCTGTTCTCCGAAGTCAATTCAGGTCAACTAGCATTTATTAAGTATCAACTGTTTGCCTATGGGAAATATTGGGGACACTAAGAGACTATAAAGTAGCTGTACTGAGAGAGGGGAGAGGTAGAAAGTGGAAGTAGGATAAGTTTGTCTCAAAGAATAGTAGTTCCAGGGGGCAGCTAGGTGGTGCAGTGGATAAAGCACCAGCCCTGAATTCTGGAGGACCAGAGTTCAAATCTGGTCTCAGATACTTAACACTTCCTAGCTGTGTGACCCTGGGCAAGTCACTTAACCCCACCCTCAGGGAAAAAAAAATAGCAGTTCCTGCAGGTCAGTTTTCAAGCAGGTCTATGAGGCAGACAATCAATCATTCATAATTATATACAGTTCAGAATAATAAAATTCTTCCCTTAAAATCAGCATGGTGTTATTACATTTTTTTCTCAATGACTATAATATTTAATATTGGTTATATCCCTCCTCTATTTTGTGCCTCCCATGCTTCAGTCCAATTTGTAACTACTCTTCAAGGTGGCTTTAAATTAAAAATGAGAGGAGAGAAAATTGCACACAGAGATCTCCTATTTATGATAATGTGTTCCTTGATATGGATAACCCTGGAAGAAGAGTGGCAGAATAGTGTACCAGTATTTACTGGGAAACAATATCCAAGAACAAAAACTATAGTAAAACCCATAGGTATCAATACAAATGAACCAAAATGAGTACTCTAGAAGGTGAACTCAAGAGCCAAATATTTTAAAAATGGCAAATTTGATCTTACAGATGAAAACTGATGAGAAGAGACTCATGGATAGAAAATATTCATATTGTTGTTCTTCCTTCATTTTCAAAACGGACCAGTGACATCACTGGAGTGATGTCTTGATTTACACATGAATTGAATTTAAGTGAGGGAGAGTCACACAAAGTCATCAGCTTCTATCTCTATTCAGTGTCATCAAAGTGCAATTGTAAGACAAAAGTCAAGAGTACAGGGGATGGCCTAGTATGCACTGGATAATCTTGGTGTCTTTAATATCTGAACAACCTCTAAGTGCCACAAGATGCCTGCTTCAGCCACCTTCTTGACTCTTGGCACAAATTGTTTTCATTTGCCTGTTGTGTTGGGGAAGTCTTTGCATGCTTAATATATATTCTCTTTATTTCTTTATGAGTTTGAGGCCTTTTGGATACTATCAACTTGATTTAGCTTATCTGCCAAGACAGTCATACTGATATGTGGCTGCTAAGCATGCTACAGATTTTTGGAGACACATATGACAATTGAGTGTCTGGTGGACACCAAAAGTGGATCAGCAGCTCTGAAAAAAGCTCAGCAAGCCTTCACACCAGAGGTATTAGTCTTTACTAAATATCCCACATATCCCAAAAGAGTTATATCTTTCTAAGATTTCCACTAATCAGGCACATCCATACTGAGATAATGAAGGCTGGTGACCTTCTTTAATCCCTATGCTTTACCTCTCTTCATCTTGGGTTCATTGCTCTGGGTTGCCTGTCCCCTCCATAGAAGACCAGTCCATTCATTCACTACATCTCCAAGTCAGGCTTCCTATGAGAAATTCAGTTTTGATTTCTTCCCTTCTGCCTCCACATGAGGAAAGGAAGTAAAATGGATTATCAGAATACAAACACAAATCAAACATGGAATGAACAGTTTTATTCTTACCCAAGAAAGGGAATGCCAAACAACACAGTCTCAGGAAAGAATTTTAATCAGTTGAATAGATGGTAGTAAAGTCCCAGTGATACATTTAGAACAGTTACTCTCTAGTTTAATTTATATTTTATATCCACTGAATATATCCTGATTAATGTCATGTGGATCCTTTTCTTTCTAGTGGGTTTCTTTCTCTGTAGGAGATTTTTTTTTTCCTTATTAGCTGGTTTACTGCTGCTGCCACTGCTGACTGTGCAATAGCTCCAATAAACAGTACACTGCTACTTGGGCAGAATGGATAAAAGATTTCACCTACTCTATGAGATCTTACAAACACTTGTATCAAAGTAAAGACATTAATTGGACATATTCCTATCCCAGATAAAAGTGTCTATGAAATCATATATTATGGTCTGGTGAAAGTGAATAGTTCCCACCATTACCACTGGCTCTTCAGAGTTCTCTCATTTCCCTTATATATTGAGGGTAGAAACAAGGAGAGGCCTGAGGAATTGAGATTAACCCTTTAGTATATCCATGAAGTTCCAGATCAATTGCTGATATAATGTATTCCAATGGCCCATGGAAAGTAGTCAGAAAATGTATATGAATATATTCCAAAGTAGAGGATAGAGGTAATATCAAGTATCTTCAAGGGGCACTATATTTAATTCAAAAGAAACATGATAGCTAAGAGATGCAGTGGAATAACATTGTAAATTAATCAAACATATGCACATAAATATACTGAAGAATCCCAATTGCTGCTATTTATTTTTATTTGGGAAGGTGAGGGGACAGTGAAAAGTGAGATGTAGCAATCTGATGGTGAACAGTTGGACGAGAGGATCAAAGTAGTGGAAACAGGAAAATGTCATTGGAGCATTCTATAAACCATTGCACTGAAGGAAAATTAAAATTAAACATTATTTCAGAAATTGATTTTTTTAAAAACTTTACCGAATGATGGGTAATAAAAACAATGGAATTATCTACACATTGTTTGAAGAGTAACTGAGCAATCTGTGGCATGGCATGTGCAGGGATCAATAAGGAAAACCAGTTCTAAGCAACATGAATAAATGAATAAAGCATTTATTTTTTACTGTAGTAAGTTTATTTATTTTTAATATACATTACTCTATGTATCATGTTGGGAGAGAAAAATCAGAGCAAAGGGGAAAAAACCATAGGAGAGATTTAAAAAGAAAAAAGAAGAAAAAAAAAAGAACTTAACATAGCATGTGGTGATTTACATTCAGTCCCCATAGTTCTTTTTATGGTTGTAGATTGCATTTTCTGTCCAAAGTCTATTGGGATTGCTTTGGATCATTGAACTATTGAGAACAACCAAGTCTTTCATTGTACATTCTTGCTGTTATTATATATGCTGTATTCCTGGTTCTGCTTCAATTCATGTAAATCTTTCCAGGCTTTTTTATAATCAATTTGTTCATCATTTTTATAGAACAATAATATTCCATTACTTTCATAAATCACAGCTTTTTCAGTCATTACCTAATTAATGGGCATCTACTCATTTGCCATTTCTTTGCTATCACAAAAGGAACTGCTACAAATATTTTTTGTATTTTCCCTTCTTTATAATTTGTTTGGAATACAGACCCAGGAATGGCACTCCTGGGTCAAAGGATATGCACAGTTTTATAACTCTTTGGGCATAGCTCCAGATTGATCTCCAGAATCGTTGGATCATTTCACAACTCTATCAACAGTGCATTAGAGTCCCAGTTTTCCCATAATCCCTCCAAACATTAATCATTATCTGAATAAATAATTTATTAAGCATTTACTATATACAAAGCACTGTACTAAAGGTTGGGTATATAAAAAAGAAAAGTAAGTCAGTCCTTGCTCTCAAGGTACTCATGTTCAAATCTGGAGAGACAATATACATTTCAGTTGCAAATTAGATACAAAGGTCCTATAGTCCTTATGAGCAAAACATATGGTGATATTTCTTTATTGTTATTAGGTGGCATAGTGAATAGATTCCTGAGCCTGAACTCGAAATCTGGCTTCAGACATTTATTTAAATGTGTGATCTTTGGCAATTCACTTTAAGCTCTATTTGTCTCAGTTTCCTTAACAGTAAAATGAGGGTAATGATAGTATTTACCTCCCAGGATTGTTAGGACCAAATGAAAAAGCCCTAGAATTAAAAGGGTTCTAGAGAAGGCTTCTCATAGAAAGAAAGATTTTAGTTGAGATTAAAGGAAGCCAAGGAGTTAGAATGGATACATAGAGTTTTGCTACATTAGTGTTTATAGTCTAGTAGGAGGAGGAGGGAAGAGAGAAAACTGATGTCTGACTAACCTAAGCAGCTTTATTCTCAGAGTAATGATCCATTTCTTTATGGAGATTGCCTCTTTTTGTGATTCTTCTCTCTTTGCCCCAATATGGCTTCTTTTTCCAGTTCCATAAGTCTCCTCTATGTGTCATCAGAAGCTGAGATTCTTTTTTTGCAAATAAGTTTGTAAAAAGCTAATTCCCCTACACTTATGTATAAATATTTTAAGAACCCAATAGACACTAATGTTTGTTTTCTTCTGGGAACTCCATCATCTACATTAGATATTCCCAATTCTTTCTCAGAAGTTGGGGCTATTAAAAAATCAATCACCATTGGGATGGGTTAATAAACACTCCCAAATCCTATTTTCAGTCTCTCTCCCCAAGGCTAGCCAACTTTCTAAAGATATCAAGAATCTATTTTACCATATAGAAATGACATAATTTGAGGGTGTTATATTCTAAGAATACATATACTTTACTGAGGAATCTGGCATGCTTTTCATCTCCAATAACAACAATAATTACACAATTAATCCTGTGGAATTTTTTTATACTTTCAGATGGAAAATGGGTGAAAATATCACTGGAGTTTTCTGGTTTTCTTGAATTTATATTTCTTCACTGTGTGGCTCTTCTTGAAATATATTTCTTCACTGTGGGGTTCAGCAATATTATTAATTTTCAAGTGATTAATTTTCAAACATGGGGAATTTAGCTACCAGGGCTGATTGGTTTATTCATCTGATTCTCTTGGAGCACTTGGAAGGGTCATGTAAGTCCCAGATACAAGGTTCTGTGTATGGGGAAATGTCTTTCCTCTATGATCAGTTTGCCTCTTGGATCTACTGATTTCCAGAGATATTATAACGTTCTTTATTTAAAAAGACCCTTTATTTCATTATACTAGTTTTCTTCCCTCAGTTCCCAGTGGAATATTTTAGTTGTGGTCCTTTATGATTTCTAGTCAACCTCCTTCCTATAGACATGACACTCCTCCTTGTTGAGGGTGTTAAATATTTGACACCCAATGAAATATATTCAGCAAATTCTTCACTCTCTCTGCTCCTCCAAAATCAACAATTCTCTTACTGGAGCTCTTCTAACATGTTAATGCACTGATTATCACCCTCTACAAATTTTTCCCATAAGTCACCTAGGCTTTATTCTCCTTAAAGGATCATATTTCCTGTCTCAGAGCATCTCAGGGCAACATATCCACTTGGACATGGATACAGTCCAAGAAAAAGGTAGTTAACAGTCTTCCTTCCTCCTTTCAAAATAGAGTTTACACAACCTTGTCCTTTCTTCCCTACTTTCTTACAAATTTGATTCTCTTATAAGAACCTAACACCCATCTCTTTAGTCACTACTTTATTGCTTCTTTAAATGTGTTTGCCATTATATAAACATGAGCTGAGTCATGCAAGTGATATATGGTAAACCACTGCTTTGTATCTGACAAGTAATCAACAGTGATTCTTAGCAGCAAGGCTAAACCCATGTTGCCTGGAGGAAGAAAACATGAATCTTTATTTTTTTTTTTCATTTTGAAAGTTGACTTATAAGCATTTAAGAAGTGTTGTTGTTCAGTTGTGACCAACTCTTCATAACCCCATTTGGAGTTTTCTTGGCAGAGATACTGGAATGGGTTGCCATTTTTTTCTCCATCTCATTTTACTAATGAGGAAATTGAGACATATAGGGTTAAGTGACTGGGCCAGAGTCACATAATTGAGACCAGATTTGAACTCAGAGGTTTCTAAATCCAGGTCCTCCTCTATATCCATTCTGCCACTTAACTGATCTATAACATTGATTGATTAATGGTTCCAGATCTTACCCCGCCAAAAAAAGGCCTCAAGAAAAATAAAGTAAAAAAAAAAGTATATTTCAATTTGTATTCATACACTATCAGTTCTTTCTCTGAATATGATAGCATTTTTCATCATAAATCCTTCAGCGTAACCTTGGAAGGAATGATTATTTTAGGTAGGAAGCTCTTTACCATGAGATCAGGTGTTCCCAGAAACAGTCTTCTTCAATCTCTATTTCTTACTTACTCTGTGCTTGTTGAGGTCATGAATACATTGTCCATTTATAAACTTTAGGTCTAAAAATCCAAAGTGTTTCTACCTGCAAGACACTTTCTAGCTCTACAGCCAATGATGTGAGGGAAATTAAAAATTTTGAAGAGATGCATGTATATTTTCCTAAAATTGCAATGGGTTAAAGAACACATGTCAATAGACAATATTTCTGATATTAAATAGAAATAGAACCAAGAACACAATTCCCCTCTCTCGAAAGAAAAAGAAAAAGGGTAATATAATTCAGACTTTTCTTCTCATTGTTCCTCTGTAGCTTTAAGTGGTGAAGTGGATAGAATGATGGGCTTGGTGTCAAGAAGCACTGAGTTCAAGTTTCTCCTCAGATACTGTATGTATGAACCAGGGTAAATCATTTAATCTTTCTCAGTCTCAATTTCCTCAACTGCAAAAAAATTAGAAAATAAAAGAGAAATAATAATAATACCTATGAGCCAGGGTTATTGTGAAGCTCTGCTGAGAAAATATCTGTAAGGCTCTTGGCACAGAGAGACATTACATAAAGGCCACTTATCATTATTATTGTTATTATTATTTATTTTCTCTTCCTTTGATTCTGACATGGAAATAAAGAAAAAGTAATTTTTGTTAGAGTCGGTGCCCAACAGTGTCAAAATCATAAGTGTTCTCTGCTCTTTTCAACAATGTTGAGGTTTTCTTAGTGCCAGACATTCAAGAGAAACAGAGCAATTTTTTTCTGGGGTGGTGATAGTGTTATGAGCACAGGTACAGGAAAGTGGGTCACACAAAACTGAATGGGGAGATCCTTGAACATGATTTCAGAGAATACAAAATCAAGGGATCTCAGTGCCATTAACTAAATTGACTTGTCTAAAATTGAATGCAAGTGATTTAATCTCTGCAAATTTAATCTTTGTTTGATCCTCTGTAAAAATGATTCTTAAAATAAAATTAAATAAAATGATTCTTTCACTACTCACTTCAAGGGTAGTGAAGATATAACTTTCAAAAAGTATGATGTACTATATAAATAATGTGAATGGCAATTATTAAGATTTCCCTTAGCTCATCTTGAGAATGCTCCATCTTATCATGATAATTTTAAGTTTCTAAAGTGATTTCTTACAATAGATATTTAAGATAATAAGGGACTATATCCCCATTTTACAGAGGAAAAAAATGAAGCTCAGTGGTTGAGTGACTTCTCCAGAATCATCTGGAATAAGGACACAGATATTCTAAATCCCAATTCAGCACTTTGTTCATTATATTATTTTATTGGCTATTTAGTGAAATTAGAGATGGGAAAGGACAAAATCTCATTCTTCAATTGGTCACATGTACTTTTCACATATTAATCTCTCTTTTAAAAGGAGAGAGATGACAGATAGATAGATGATAGATAGATAAAAACCTTACTGATCAAAGGATTATATGATTATAGATTTTGAATTGGCTCTTAGAGATTAAATTCAAATCCCCAAAAGATGATAATTTTAAAAATCTTAGACATGGGACTGAAGTCCAGGATAGTTTATGTATTCTAAACATCATAAATATAAATATAATAATCCCTATAATCAGTAAAGCCAACATGATGTAGAAAAATGTAAATTTTCTCTGGGGTAACATAACAAAATAGTGTCAACCTTCCTCATTCTTCAAGTCCTTCTTCCCACCTTTCTCACATTACCAAGTCATTTCTTCCCCATCATTTTTCCCAACAGTATTCTGTTGTTGTAGTACAATTTCTTTATTCATCCTTTCTATTTTAGGATTATAGGGTGGGGAAGCCACTCTTGATATTATACCTGAGAGGCAACATGTTAGTGTGGACAGATTATTAGTCCTAGAATTATAGCACTAGAGTTTAAATCCCAACTCTTCCACTTACTAGGTTTACTGAATAATTCTTAAGAAATAGTCTTAGAGATTGAACATGTTTAATCTATATCAGATTGCTGTTTTGGGAATGGGGAATAAGGAAGAGAGGACATGTACAAAAGTCTTACAAAAATAAATGTTGAAAACTATCTTTATATGTGTTTAGAGAAAAAAAATGCTATTAAAAAGAAATATTCTTAGAGACTTCCATTAAATAGGCAGTTAAGTAGCATAGTGTTTAGGGGAGTCAGGAAGATCTAATTTTGAATTCCCCCCCTAGGCAAGTCACTTAATATCTCTCACCTTATGTCTCCTCAATTGTAAAGCAGGGATAACATTACCTCACAACAGGTAAGGACCCAATGAGATAACTTAAAAATAAAAACAAGGGAAATAACTTTCTATTAAACCAAAGAGTCTATCGGTTGTTGTTTCTCTTACCATTTCCTTGTTAGTGTCAACTAGCTGTTGGGTTTCACTTTTAAAAAACTAAATATGGTCATGAAAAAGTAGCCCATTTTCTCAAAAAGCAATCATTTGATTTTGAGGAAAATTTAATCTTCTGATACCAGATCATCTTGCTGTGACACATGCTGTGTAGACAGAAAGATGCAGCAGGCTGGAGCAGGAACCCTTTGCGAAACACAGCAGGATTAGTTCTTGGTAGTTTAACAAGCCTCCAGCTATATTATCCATTAAATCATCTCAGTGTCAACCTCTTCAAGATTTATTTGGGTTAAACAAACCATGATCTGTTGCTAGGGGAGACAGAATCACAACAATGACAGGCTGGAGGCGCTGTAACATTTCCGATGAAGGCACTGTTGAGATTTCAGCACTCTTTCATGAATCAAGCTTGTCAAGTTTACATAGATGGTATTTCCACTGATTTCCTTTCATATGTGCTACAGCAAAGCTTATCTTAGATTTTCAAACAAAGTGCAGAGAAATCTGTCAAATAATGGGGAAAATCCTGGAAGGAAGATGCTTACTGAAGACTTGGGCTAAGTCAAAACAACAGAAACTGTTTTGACTAAGTCTCTTTTCAGACTGTGCTATCAGACTGAGAAAGAGGTGCCTTGATAACATTTGGAACTATTTATTCTATGCTTTTGGAGGATTTTAAAGATTCATACACTTGCTAAAAACAAGTGAGGGACTCCTTTGGAGTTCTTTGGAGCCAGAAGCATGCCTGGAACACTTTTCCTTCCTTTACAAAAGGAAAAAAAAAATAATTCAACTTTGGATCATGATAAATAAAAAGAAGATTGAAGCTTTTGAAGATTTAGGAACCTATTATTCACCACTAAATGTATATTAGGTCTATTACATTGACTATATGCTTCCTGTTCTCTTTATCCCAAGAGAAATTCCCCAGTGTACAACATTGTCATATGAATTACAGATCTTCTGTGGTAAGCAGGTTAGCATTTGGCTTGTGAATAAGAACAGAATGTTTTCATCTGTGATTATTGTACTAGCCTTGACAAGGTTTCTAAATGGAGTCACGTTTTCATGGTGATAGAACAGAAAAGCAGATAAAGTCATTATGTGGAATCAATCAGAAATTATGAATGAGTAGTAGAAATCAAGGGTAAAGAAATTACACTTAAGAATTCTATTTTCTCTTGAACATAATAAAATGACAATGTCAATGCAATTAATACTCTCTAGTTTATTCTGAACATCATAACAATTCCTTGACCTTGAGACTGCCATTCCTAAATTGTTAGCACAGACTTTTAAGTTGTACTCTTTCTGTGGTCAATGATTTTGATGCCTGGTTATAAAATTTATACAAAGGATGTTTTCCATTTGTATGAAAAATTGTTCTTTGCTTTGACACACTATAAATCGTCATTTACTTTTCATGATTTACAGCTGTCATTGGGGTTGAATCCAAATGTGACTAAGAATCTATGAGCCACATAAATAAATCTGCCCCAAATAACATGCTGAAGAGATACATCTGTTGTTGAGGTAGGCAGCCTAACATTTGGCTAGTTTCATTTCCTGAGCAAATTACTGTAATTTCCTGATTATAACCCTTAGGAGCTCATGTTCAGGCAGCTCTGAGTTTCGATGCCCGCTATACTGAGTGATAGCCTGATTTCTCAGTCAAGAAAAATATTCTCTTTTGTAAAGGCATGAATGACTAAACTATCTTTAAGCTATCATATACACAGAGCTATATAAGTATTTTGTGAAAAATACAAAGGGATGCCAGCCTAAGGATATCAGAAATCATTTATGAAATTCCTAAATCAAGGGCTATTAACCTACACTCCATGGATTTATGGATGAGTTTCAGGACTATGAATTTAAATGGGGAAAATATATATCTTGATTTCAATATAATTGATTTCTTTTGTCAAACTATAAATTTTATTCATAAATTTAATAACATAATTCTGAGAAAGGATCCCAAGGATTCACCAGATTGCCAGAGTGGCCCAAGTTACAAAAAGTTAAGAAGCAGAGTCCAAAATCCATATAGGTAAACAGACCCTTCAAAACTGATGGAAACAAGATAAATTGTCTCTATTAGCCTTCAGGAATGAGAGGTAAAAGAAAATATACTTAGCTTTTAATCCCACCTCTAATGATTAATACTGATAATTGCTACTTAATATCTCTGAGACCTCAATTTCCTCATCTGGAAAATGACTGTTTTGAACTAGATGAATTATAACATCCTTTTCAGGTCTTGCATCACTTGATGACAATAAGAACATTAGAAAAAATATCTCAATGGCAGAATGGTATAGTGAATACAGAACTGTATATGGACTCAGTAAGACCTGCCACTGATACCTAATAGCTGTATATCCCTGAACAAGTAACTTAACCATCAGAGAACTCTCTATGACTAGGGAATACAGTGGGAAGAGGAGCAAAACCAAAACCAAAACCAATGACAACCTGATTTAATAGAGGGGGCTTCCTCATCATGACGTCAATAAAATTGTCAATAAAATTATAATTCTAATGCAATGGTGGGAAGTGCTGGGAGGGGAATGCCTTCAGTATGCCTGATAATATAAGCTAACACTTGTGTAGCACTTCAAATGTTTGCCAAAACGTTTCTATACATTTTATCTTTGATCCTCAAGACCACCCCATAAAGTAGGTGCAATATTATATTGAGGCAGAGAAGTTAAATTATTCATGATTGCAATAACTGGTAACTTTCAAAGTCTGGATACAACTCTTCCTGACTCTAAATCCAGGATTCTTTTGATTATCTCTTGCCATTCCTTTTGAGGAAACATGGAATTATGCCTTTATTTAATACTTTAGTATTCACTAAAGAGAGAATAGATAAAATTAAGATATATCATTTTTCTTCATAAAAGGAGTTAGCATATACAAGGAAAGAGAGATTATGTGATATTATATGAATTTTAAGGAAAAAAATTCTTCCTCTACTACTTTGTGATATGGTAATTCAGACCACTGGTTCAAAATTTCATTTACTTTGATTCTTAGTCTTAATTACTGCCACAGTTGACAAATGTTAGAAACAGACATCTGAAATATGGAGGAACTATATTAGTGGTTGAGTTTACCAACTCATGATAGTAATTTTCAGTTCCATTCATTGACTATTGATAACTTAGAATTCTTTTTTGCAAACTACTTTTTCATATTCTTTGACCATTTGTCATTTGGTGAATTATTCTAATTCTTGTAAATTTGACTAAGTTTTATATATGTGTATACATATATACATACAGTTGCACATATATACAGAGATTTACATATACACATGTGTATTTGTACACATACATATGAAGTGAGGCCTTTGTCACAAAAATTTGCTACACAATTTTCTCTCAATTTTTTTTTTGCTTTTCTTCTAATTTTGTTGCATTGGCTTTGTTTATGGAAAAAAGCTTTTTAATTTTATGGAATCAAAACTATGCATACCTCATTCTCCCTTGTTTGTTCACACACTTTTCCCCATCTATAGGTCAGACAGGTGTTTTCTATTATATCCTAGTTTTCTTATGATGTCACCTAAATCAGTTAAGAAATTTCCGTCTTCCACTACTTCATTTTTTCTTACCAAAAAATTGGAAAGCATCACATTTTTAAAAGAAATGAGTCCAGAACTATGCCCAAAGGGCTATCAGACTGTGCATTCCCTTTGATCCAGCAGTGTTCTTACTAGTTTATATTCCAAAGAGATCATTAAAAGGGAAAAGGATCCACATGTGCATGTTGGAATTCACAGGAGCTATTGGAATACATGGGAGCCACCTGACAGTGGCTGCTGGAGATCCAACCTAGACCTGCAGAATGGATCTTCTTTTGTGAGACAATGATACAAGGAGACTGAGAGGCAGTTGCTGTTCTCTGACCTTTCTGACTGAGATGCCATTGCATTGTCTGATCTCTCTCCTCTTCCCTCTGCCTCCAATTTATTTCATTCCCAGTCCACAACATGTATGTCAGCAAAGGCTGCCTAGCAACTCCTTCAGATGCTATGATCCACAGATGTGCAGGCTCTTGGAGAATTGACCTGTCCCTTAACAATTCTCCATTTTTTTTTACTATTATCCCCCCCTCCCACAGCATGGTCCACACACTGAGGAATGCAAGCAGCACTATCACCTCTGGATGGCTATAGCAGGTGTTGATCTTGTGAAATACCATGGAGGCAAACTTTCAAATGGAGAAGAGGACTATAGTCACAACAGGCATTTAAGTCTCTCATTCTCCTGGCTGAGCCCTTTGATGTGCTGGCCCATTTAATTATCCCAACTAAAAAAGTCTTACTGGGGCTCTTCTTCCTTTCCTTCCTCGTGGGTTATTGAAGGAACTCTGGAAGGATCCTTCTTACAAAAAGCTCTGGCTAATTATAAAATAATCTCAAACGTGGGGACAGTAGTACCATTGAGTTCTCTCTTGAACATAACACTGCTGATTCTTCTTATAATTATTATGCTTCAAATACCCCACGTTCAGGTGCCATATGTTGGAATGCACAGGAGCTATTGGAATACACGGAGCCACCTGACAGTGGCTGCTGGAGATCCAAGCCAGATCTGCAGAATGTATCTCTTTTTATGAGAGGATGATACAAGGAGACTTAGAGGCAGTTGCTGTTCTCTGATCTCCCTGACTGAAAGGCCAGTGCCTCTCTCCTCTTCCTTCTTCCTCCAATTTATTTCATTTCCAGTCCACAACACCTATGTCAGCAAAGGCTGCCCTGAAACTACTTCAGATGCTGTAATCCACAGTGGTGGAGGCTCTCAGAGAATTGATCTATCCCTTAACATGTGCAAAAATGTTTGTAGTGGCTAAGAACTGGAAACGAAGTGTATGCACATCATATGTGGATGAATTGATGAATGTTATAGTATATGAATGTTATGGAATATTATTGTTCTATAAGAAGTGATCAGCAGGAGGATTTCAGAAAGGCCTGGAGAGACTTGCATAAACTGATGATGCTAAGTGAACTAAATAGAACTAAGAGAATATTGTGCACAGCAATGACAAGATTATGTGATGATCAATTATGATGGGTGTGTCTCTTTTCAATAATGAGGTGATTCACATGTGCAAAAATGTTTGTGGCAGCCTTTTTTGTAGTGGCTAGAAACAGGAAACTGAATAGATGCCCATTAATTGGAAAATGGCTGAATAAATTAATGAATGTTATGGCATATTATTGCTATGTAAGAAATGAGCAATGGGATGATTTCATAGAGGCCTGGAGAGACTTACATGAACTGATGCTGAGTGAAATGAGCAGAATCAAAAGATCATTATACACGGCAACAAAAAGACTATACTATGATCAATTCTGATGGACATGGCTCTCTTCAACAATGAGTTGATTCAAACAAGTTCCAATTGTTCAGTGATGAAGAGAGCCATATACCCTCAGAGAGAGGACTGTGGGAACTGAGTGTGGAGCACAACATTGCATCTTTACTTTTTCTGTTGAGATGTTTGCTTGCATTTTGTTTTCTTTCTCAGGTTTTTTTCCTTCTTTACCCAATTTTTCTTGTGCAACAAGATAACTATATAAATATGCATGTATAGATATTGGATTTAACATATATTTTTACCATGTATAACATATATTGGATTACTTGCCATCGAGGAGAGAGGAGGGGGGAAAGAAGGGAAAAATTTGGAACATAAAGTTTTGCAAGGTTCAATGCTGAAAAATTACCCATATATATATATATATATATATATATATATATATATATATATATATATATATATATATATATATATATATATATATATATATATATATATATATATATATATATATATATATGTTGTAAATAAAAAGCTTTAATTAAAAAAAGAAAGGAAGAAAGAAAGAAAGAAAGAAAGGAAGGAAGGAAGAAAGAAAGAAAGAAAGAAAGAAAGAAAGAAAGAAAGAAAGAAAGAAAGAAAGAAAGAAAGAAAGAAAGAAAGAAAGAAAGAAAGAAAGAAAGAAAGGAAGGAAGGAAGGAAGGAAGGAAGGAAGGAAGGAAGGAAGGAAGGAAGGAAGGAAGGAAGGAAGGAAGGAAGGAAGGAAGGAAGGAAGGAAGGAAGGAAGGAAGGAAGGAAGGAAGGAAGGAAGGAAGGAAGGAAGGAAAGAAAGAAAAGAAAAGAAAAAACAATGCGGTGATTCAGACCAATTCCAATAGACTCATGATGGAGAGACTCATCTGCACCCAGACCGAGGACTGTGGGGACTGAATGTGAATTACAACATAGCATTTTCACCTTTGGTGTTGTTTGCTTAATTGCTTAGTTGTTTTTTTTCATTATTTTTTCTTCTTGATCTTTTTCCTTTTGCAGCATGATATATGTGAACACATGAATGGAATAACTGCACATATTAAATCTATATTGGACTGCTTGCTGTCTAGGGGAAGGGAGAAAAATTTGGAACACAAGTTTTGCAAAGATGAATGCTGAAAACTACCTTTGTGTATATTTTGAAAAATAAAAAGCTAGTGTAAAAAAAGAATTAAGTCCAAATACCATTACAATTTTTATCTGGAAGATTTTGAAATCAGTTAGAATATTCTGTGATAAAATGCTTATAAGTATGCAAATATAAGAGTTTATACATATGCAAATACTTTGATTATTTTCATCAATAATAATTTAATTTGTAGATATTGTCTTTATCTTGTTGACTAATATCTTGAGGAAAAATATTTTTCAAAACAAAATTTTCAAAATAAATTTTCAGTGTGAGCATTTATATCTTAGAAATAGGTAAATACTACAAATCACAGTTTGATTTATTATTTTGTTGATCTTTTAGGCTTAATAAAATGATGGAGAAAATGCTAATAATGCAAATTAAAATTTAAAAATGTGATTGTTAAACATTACCAATAGATTTTCCAAAGTTTTTGCCAGGGGAGATTTTTAAAACTCTTGGTAACTTCTATTTTCTTCATTTTCTGATCTGATTCTTTGCTAATTGTCATAGATGAAGGGTTCTTACTAGAAAGTAGGTTACATGTTGATTCTAGTATTTTCTTGTGGTTTTTTTTTGTTCACATTATTTATTTATTAAAGAGAGAGAGACAAATGGAGAGAGAGCATTTATTGTTATTCAAGTATTTTAGTTGTGTCTGACTTTTTATAACCCCATCTGGGGTTTTCTTGGCAAAAATATTGGCGCAGTTTTCCATTCCCTTGTTTGACAACCACATGAAGAAACTGATGTAAATAGGGCTAAGTGACTTACCAAGGGTCACACAGATGGCAATTTAAACTCATGAAGATGAGTCTTCCTGACTCCAGGCCAGGCACTCTATTCATTGTGCCATCTAGACACACACACAGACACACATTCTGTAAATATTAAAATGCTGTCAGCTCTCTGTCAGCTCTTCTGTTAGAATCTAAGTAATTTCAATCATTTGGAGTTATCTCCAGTAGACTTGACTTTTATCTCTAGCTCAGGAGGAGAAAATGAGGCTAGTAATTTTGGACAGCTCTACCTCACTCAAATCCAGTTCAGTTGCAAGTCATGGCATCACCCTTCTAATATTATATTTCTCTTCAACAGTGAAGGACAAACAACAATCTGTGAGTAGTGATTATTTCATTCTTTGTCTTTATATACTTAACACTTAGCATAGTGCTTGGCCTAAAATAATCTCTAGTAAATGCTTGTTCATTGATTGATTATGTAGTGACATACCAAGCTATAGAATAACACAATATGAAATCCCATTTATTAAAAGTCATGTTGACTGTCTCCTGAGGGGGAAAAAAATAGAAAAGATAGAGATTGAAAACAGCTACTAAATTTGTGCATTATAGATGAATTGCCCATCTGTGTTAAAAAAAAAAAGTCCCTACCTCTATGAAATTATAGACCAGAAATTAATAAAGCAAAGCAAAATGAATTTTTTAAAAAACTTATTAACTACTTTAATTAATAACAATACATCAACTTTTATCACATGAAATATTCCATACCCATAATTCCTTACTTCTAGAAAGAAGGAAAAGAGGGATTGCTTTTCATTTTTGTTTCTGCAAAGGCAAGTTTAGTCATTATCAGTAAACTTTGATCTTTGACTTAATTTTTTTTTCCCATTTATACTGTTGGGTAAGTAAGTGGATCAATGGATAAAGTACTTGACCTGGAATTAGAAAGGCATATATTCAAATCTAATAGCTATGTAATCTTGAAAAAGTCACTAGATTATTGTTTGCCTCAATTTCCTCAAATGTCAAAAGAAGATCATAATGACATTTATCTCGTAAGGACCTTGTGAGAATCAAATGAAATGTTAATTATTAAGCACTTAGAATAGTGCTTGAAACAGTAAGTCCTATAACAATATTGGTTGGTTTTGCTGTCATTAGGGTTTCTCTGGTTTGACTTCTTTAACTTTGCATTATTCCATAGATTTTCTCATGTTTCTCTGTATTACTCAAATTTATATATGGTATATGGCAGAAGAATTTTCCATTCTAGAATGTCCCACAATTTGCTTAGCTGTTACCTATTCAATGGATAACTACTTTGTTTTCAGTTGTTCAAAACATATTTATTTGGGAATTTTTTTTCATAAATAGATATGTAGGTAGATACAGATTGTAAGATAGAGAGGTAGATACACAAAGTCCTTCATGTACTAAGGAATGCATAAAATAATATAGTAGATTATACAAATAAAAATGACTTAGTATTTATTTTCCTAGAAAATAAGGAAAAATTTAAATTTCAGGAATATTTTGTATATGTACATATGTTTATAGATATATAAATAAATGAGTGTGTGCATATATTTATATATGTGCATGTAAGTAATAATCTCTTATTAGAGAAAATTGTTATGCAGATTTTTCTCCATTTAAATATTTTCTGTTTCATATGAGGTATAACAATTTTGTTCATATAAAAAGCTTTTCAATTTCCTTCAATCAAAATTATTTAATGATATTTAATAAAGAATTTACCTAATAGCAGTAGCACATATTTAAAAAAAGTTTTCAAAGGAAAATTAAATCCTTAATAACATACATATTTAAAATAAAAAATGATTAATAAAAATATGCAAAAATGGAAAACCAACAAATAAAAAATAGAAAACATAGTAGTTAAAATCTAAAGTTAGAAGAAAAAGATAAATTAAAAATCTATATTTTAAAAAGCAAAACTAAAAATTATTTCATTTAAATAATAGAAATGCTATCAAATCTCACCTGATCTGATTAGAAAGAAGAAAAATCTTGATTTGGTTGTCTTTTTTAAATACTATGGCTGATTTTAATATACAGGTCATATATTCATTTTTAGTTTGCTTTGACACATAATATATGCTTGTACCTGTATTTATTGTTATCAAGAATTCTTAAGGAAAGAAATTTATGTTTCAAAATGCAAGTCAACAATTTTTTGACAACGTATGTTCTCAAAGTGTTGTCATGGGTACTGAAAGGTTAAGTCACTTGCCTAGGATCACACAGTCAGTGTGTGTCAAAAGTGAAATTTGAATCCAGTTTTTCTTGGTTTCAGGTCAGTTCTCTTTTCCCCATCCCATGTTATTTTGCATTGTTACTGTTATTCATAAATAGTACTGATTTCTGTAGCTTTTATTTTCTATTCAATTGCTCTACTGACAATCTTAACTGTTTCAGTTATCTTTTTTGCTCGTATTTTATGGTTTTCTTAGAAAATATTTATCATTAACAAATTTGGACATTTTTGCCTTTTCTTTGCCCATCAGCATATTAATATAAAAATAACAGTATTTTACCTCCCTGTTTTCATGAAAGTTATCCTACTTTTTATTTAAATGGTAATGAAAAGATCTTCAAAACTAGTTTCTGAAGGGACTAAAAATTCAGGCTACTGATATAACTTTCTGTTCTCCCAAGTATTAGAGACAGGGGGAGCTCCAAGCTTTCTCTGCAGCTTGCCTAAAAGACCACTCTGACCAACTCAAAAGGAGAGCTATGTTTGCTGGAATCAGCTCAGAGTATTCTTGTTGCACATCCTTATTGAAAATCCTCTTGTTGCAAATAATTAAATCTCCTTTTGTTAATCATTTAAAGATTCAAAATGTATCATTTTCTTTCCATGTTAAACTAACAAAGAACTGTTCTGAATCAGCTCCTGCTCAGAGAAAGAGAAATCTGTGATTTACTCATTTATTTTATTTCAAACATTGCAAACTTCTTCCATTTCATATATTGCTAGCTTTTCATTTATTTTAAATACTTTTTATCATATTAAAAAAAAGAAAAAAAGGTTTTTCTATGTTAATATTTTGTAGAGTCTATAATATGAATGTTTTGTTATAGGTTTTTTTTTTCCACTATCAATTGTTATAATCATATTATTTCATAAAGTTTTGTTTTAATATTATTATAACAACAGTTTTCTTAAACTAAAACAACCATTCAGCCCTAGCATAAATATGTTTAATTTATGTAAATGATGTTTATGTATAAATTTCTACAATTTTTTCTATAATTTATGAAAGCAGCAGAGAAAGCTTCAATCTTACCTAATTTTAAATTTAATGTTCTTTAATGATATTATCTTTATTGTTCTTATTGTTATGTCTTTTACTTTGGCATGAAGACTATATATGCTCAATGAAAAAAATTTAAGCGAGTATTTTTCTCAATTTTTGAAAAAAATTATTATTAATTATCCTTTTAAAAAATTTGAATAGGATTTTTCTACAAATCCAGCTTTTAGAAGGACCTTTTAAAATTCATTTGGCTGTTCCTTTAGAAACAGTTCAACTCATATTTAAGAAATTCAATTATAAAAGAAATTTATTTTATATTTGGTTAATTGAGATACTTTTGATGACAATCTACTATTAACTTCTAAATTTTACTGACATAAAATTGTCCATAGTAGATTATTAGATGTTTTTATTTTTCTACATGTATTGTGATTTTCCCTTGTTAATTTTAAAAAGTTATTTTTTTCTCCTTTCTAATCAGATCAGGTGAGATTTGATAGTTTTGCTATTATTTAAATGAAATCATTTTTTTTAGGTTTGCTTTTTAAAATTTAGATTTTTAATATATCTTTTTCTTCTAACTTTAGACTTAACTACTGTTTTCTATTTTTTATTTGTTGGTTTTCCATTTTTGCATATTTTCATTAATCATTTTTTTATTTTGAACATATATGTTTTTAAGGATATAATTTTCTTTTGAAAACTTTTTTTTTAAATATGTGCCCCATATTTTTAGAAATATTCCCTCCAAATGATCTTTAATTACCTTTCACATAGTTATTCATTTTCTATACTTTGTTGCCAGGACCCACTTATTTTTCAAAATGTTTTTATTGTTAGATAAGATGATAGAGTGAAGTAAGGAAATCGCTTGAACTCTCCCAAGTTACTTCAAAAACAGCATGAGGGACAACTAGGTGGTGTAGTGAATAGAGCACCAGCCCTCAAGTCAGGAGGATCTGAGTTCAAATCTGGCCTTAAACACTTAACACTTTCTGGCTGTATGACCCTGGGCAAGTCACTTAACCCCAATTGCCTCAGGGGGAAAAAAAACTTCTAAATTAAGTCTGGATGAAAGAACCTATGAAAAAACAGAATTAAACTATTTTCTAGCTCAAGATAAATTGGAAAGACTTTAAGAAAGGTCAGTCTGAAAAATAAGGATGCTCAATGCAACTCAGACAGTGCCCAAGAAAGCTAATGGGAGAATTTTAATCACACCATGGATCAACAATCAGGAGCCTATAACTTGGCTCAATGGAACAAAAGCAAAGCAGACTACTGGGACAGCCCCCATTCCAGTGCAAGTTCCAGAAGCCAAATTGCCAGCCCTGGAAATCAGGAAGCAACAGGTGGGACTAGATCAGGCTGCCCCCAGTGCTATGAGCAAGTCACCAAACACAAGAGCCCCTGCGCTTAAAACCAAAGTTTAAAGCTTCACAAAAAGTTTGGGACAGTACCTTTATACCCCAGAAGCAGAGATTTTAAAAATGGGGGAGGAGAAAGAGGAAAAAAATGAAAGAAAGAAAATGAGAAAGAAATAAAAAAGAAGATGACTAAATATCTATATGTGAAACCTCAAGGGGGGGGGGAGATATGAATTAATCTCAAGCTTTAAGTGCCTTCTTGGAAGAGCTCATAAAGGATTTTAAAAATTGAATAAGAGACATAAAAGAAAAAATTAAGGAAATAAATAAGAGGTATGAAAGAGAGAGTCAACAATCTTTAAAAAGAAAACAATACTGTTAAAAAAAAAAAAAAGCCCCACAATTATCCAAATGCAAAAAAAAAAAAAAAAAAAAACTTCATCAAAGAAAACACTTTTAAAAGTAGAATTAGTGGGGCAACTAGGTGGCACAGTGTATAGAGCACCAGCCCTGAAGTCAGGAGGACCTGAGTTGTGGGATTCTGGGCAAGTCATTTAATCCCAATTGCCTCAGCAAAAAAAAAAAAAAAAAAAAAGAATTTGTTAAATGGAAAAGAGGTAAAAGAGCTATTTGAAGAAAATCATACATGAAAAACTAGAATTAGACAACTGAAAGCTAAGGAGTCTATGAGACAACAAAAATTAGTCAAACAAATAAAAAAGAATGAAAAAAAATGGGAAAAAATGTAAAATATCCCAATGAAAGAAAAAACAAGACCCAAAAAATAGATACAGGAAAGACAATGTAAAAATTATTGGTCTTTCTGAAAGCCATGACCAAAAAAAAAAAAAAAAAAAACCACCAAAGAAAGCTGTCTTCATATACAAAGAAGGCAAAAGTCATGTAAAAAACCTATTGATCACCTTCTGAAAGAATGTCATAAGAAAGACTACAAGAAATATTGTGGCAAAATCCCATAACTGTTAAAGCCAAGGAAAAAATACTACAAACTGCCAGAAAGAAATAATTCAAATATCAAAGAGCCACAGTCAGGATTACCTAGGATATGGAAACTTCTACAGTAAAGGATTCTCTGATTTTGGAATATGGAATACTCCAACCAAGAATCAACTTTAAATTAGCAAGAAAAAAGTCAATGAGGTGGAGAACTGAATGGTAGAAAAGGAATATACCTTTTTCTTAGTGGTATATGGCACCTATACAAAAATTGACTATGCATTAGGACATTAAAAACCTCACAATCAAATACAAAAAGACAGAGATGGTAATTACATTTTTTCAGATGATACAATAAAAATTACTTGCAATAAAGGGCCAGGAAAAGAGAAACTAAAAATTAATTGGAAATTAAACAATGTAATCCTAAAGAATGAGCCAAATAATAAATTGCAGAAACAATAAATAATTTCATATAATAAAGTACCAGGAAAAGACAAACTAAAAATTAATTGGAAATTAAGCAATATAATTCTAAAGAATGAAGGAGCTGGGGGGCGGAGCCAAGATGGCAGAGAAGATACACTCGATTTTGTGAGGTCCCTTCTTCCCTCATTACCAATTAGTTAAATCAGCCTCAAAAATAACACTGGACTGATAGAAACCAGAAGGACTGGAAGCACAAATTGCCAGCTGAAGAGAATCTGGAGTTTCAACAGAAAAGGTCGGTTCCCAGGGGAGGGAAAAAAAAAAAAAAAAAGGCCAGCACAGATAGGGTGAGGTGCTAGCACACTGTGCCGATTGACCTGGAGAGAGCTCTGGGATCAGAGAAGCCACTGAGATAGAGGAATTTGGCAGATCTTCTCTACTTATAAAACAGCAGCTCAGAAGAGAAATTAAGCCCTTTAAAATATAAAGCCAGATACTAGAACCACCCCAATCCGGAAGTGCCCTAACAGATCTCGGCAAGGTTGTGAAGCCACCTTCTGCTGTCTGGAGCTTCACCTTGGGGTAGTTAAGACCTTAAAAAGCAGGGACACAGCCCAAGACAACATCTAATACACATTGCCTGGCTTGGCTGGAGGCTGTGGAACTCAGCCGCTGAAGTCCCAGAGAAGCGGAACCTTTGAAATAGGGACCACAGTTTCTGGGCAGACACTTCCAGTTTGAGTGCAGGGGCTTTTCACATCAGCTGCTGACATCCACGCCCCACGGGACACATTGGCTGGGCTTTGTGTTGCCTTTACTGTTTAGTCTTAAGCCTCAGGGAAGTCTCTAGGACACACAGCGGGGGTCCTTCACTGGGCAACCCTCACAGCGCAGCCAAAGACGTGCTAATCACCTCTGAGGCACTTCCAGGGAGGGGGAGGGGAACTCTCTCTCAGAGCTCTCTCTTAGCTCAGGCACAGGAGCCGCTGCATCCATCTGGTCTGGGAGGAAGTGGTAAAGAAATAAATAAATAATTTCTTACCCCAAGACTGACCCCAAAAGATTTTTTAAATATGAGTAAAGAGCTAAAGAGAACTATTGATTCCTTCTACACAGAGAAAGAGAGGGTTTCCAGCCCCGAGGAAGTTAATAGCAGATAACAGCCTCTAAAGGGGAATGATACCTGCCTCCCATCACATAACTCTTTCCTAGAAGAGACTATTAAAAAATTAAGAGAGTTTGAAGAAAAATGGGGAAAGGAAAGAGAAGCTATAATAGAGAATAACAACGTTCTGAAATTTGAGTTGGACAAAATAAAGAATTCACAAGAGATTCAGGGAAACAAAATTTGTGAATTAGAAAAGGTTAAAAAATCACAGGAAAGTAGGATTTCTGAATTGGAAAAGATAAAAAAGTCTCAAGAATATAGGATTTCTGAATTGGAAAAAGAAAATAATTCTCTAAAAAATTAGGAAAATGGAAAAAAATTCAATAGAGCAAAATAATTCATTTAAAAACTCAATTGGGCATATACTAAAAGAACTAAAAACTGTGAATGAAGAAAATAACTCCTTAAAAATCAGGACAGAACAAATAGAAATGAGTGATTCATTGAGAACCCAAGAATCAGTCAAAAAAAAAAAAATGAAAAGCTGGAGAATAATGTCAAATACTTACTGGGAAAATCTATAGACCTGGAAAATAGATCTAGGAGAGATAATCTGAGGATCATTGGACTTCTCAAAAACTATGACCAAGAAAAGAGCCTAGATTCTATTTTACAGGAAATCATCAAAGAGGACTGTCCAGAGATAATAGAAAAAGAAGGGAAAATAGGAGTGGAAAGAATTCATCAAACACCTTCTGAAAAAGACCCTAAAAAAAAAAAAAAAAAAAAAAAAAAACTCCACGGAATATTGTGGCTAAGCTACAAATTACCACACAAAGGAAAGAATATTGCAAGCAGCTAGAAAAAAGCAATTCAAATATCAAGGGGCCACAATAAGGGTCACTCAAGATCTGGCTGCCTCCACATTAAAAGATCGAAGGGCCTGGAACCTGATATTCCAAAAGGCAAAAGATCAAGGATTGCAACCAAGAATAAACTACCCAGCTAAGTTTAGCATTTTCTTCCATGGAAGAAGATGGTCATTCAATGAAACAGAGGAATTCCATTTGTTTCTAAGAAAAAAACCAGACTTAAACAAAAAAATTGATCTACATCCACAAGACTTAAGAGAAACAGAAAAAGGTACACAGAACCCTTGAGAACTGTATCTCTGTTGTGGATACATAGAAAGTCCACATGGATAATTTGATTTTACTGATACAAAAAAAAGGGGGGAGTAGTAAAGGGAAGGGGGGTAGTATCAGAAAAAGGGGAAGGAGTGATAAAAAGAGGGAAACTACATCCCAGGAAGAGGCATAGAAAATATACCATATGTGAGGGAATTTAGAGAGGGGGAGAAACATTGTGTGAATCTTATTCTCATCAGAAGAGGCTCAAAGAGTAAATAATTGACATATTTGTTTTTCAGAGAATTCTCTCTCACCTCATTAAAAGGGGGGAGAGGAAAAGGGAAAAGGAAAAGGGGAATAAGGGAAGGGACTTGGAAGGAGGGGAGAGGGATACTAAAAAAGGGAGGGCTGTGCGTCACAAGTGGGGTCTATAAATTAAATATCGGGGAAGGGGTTCAGCGGGGTCAAGGGAAAAAGCATAATCTGGGGATAATATGATGGCAGGAAATACAGAATTAGTAATTTTAACTGTAAATGTGAATGGGATGAACTCTCCCATCAAACGGAGACAGATAACAGACTGGATCAAAAGTCAGAACCCTACAATATGTTGTTTACAGGAAACACACTTAAAGCAAGGAGATACATACAGAGTAATGGTAAAAGGTTGGAGCAGAATCTATTATGCTTCAGGTAAAGCCAAAAAAGCAGGGGTTGCCATCCTTATCTCAGATCAAGCAAAAGCAGAAATTGATCTAATTAAAAGAGATAAGGAAGGAAATTATATCCTGCTAAAAGGTAGCATAAATAATGAAACCATATCAATACTAAACATATATGTACCAAGTGGTATAGCATATAACTTTCTAAAGTAAAAGTTAAGAGAGTTGCAAGAAGAAATAGACAGTAAAACTATAATAGTGGGAGATCTCAACCTTGCACTCTCAGATTTAGACAAATCAAACCACAAAACAAATAAGAAAGAAATTTAAAAAGTAAATAGAACATTAGAAAAACTAGGTATGATAGACCTTTGGAGAAAACTGAATGGGGATAGAAAGGAATATACTTTCTTCTCAGCAGTTCATGAAACCTATACAAAAATTGACCATATATTAGGACATAAAGATCTCAAAATTAAATGTAGGAAGGCAGAAATGGTAAATTCCTTCTTCTCAGATCACAATACAATAAAAGCTACATTCAGTAAGAAGTTAGGGGTAAATAGACCAAAAAGTAATTGGAAACTGAATAATCTCATCTTAAAGAATGACTGGGTGAAACAGCAAATTATAGAAACAATTAATAATTTCACCCAAGATAATGACAATGATGAGACATCATACCAAAATCTGTGGGATGCAGCTAAAGTGGTAATAAGGGGAAATTTTATATCTTTAGAGGCTTGTTTGAACAAAATAGAGAAAGAGAAGATTAACAAATTGGGCCTGCAACTTAAAAAGCTAGAAAAAGAATGAGGGAGCCAAACAACAGATTACAGAAACAATCAATAATTTCATCCAGGAGAATGACAATAATGAGGTGACATCTGGAATGCAGATAAATGCAGATAATTTCTTAGGGAAATTTTCATATCTCTAAATGCTTAGATGAATAAAATACAGAAAGAAAAGATCAGTGAATATGCCATGTACCTAAAAAAATTAGAAAAAAAAATTAAAATCCCCAATTAAATACCAAATTAGAAATTCTAAAACTCAAAGAAGTGGTTAATAAAATGGAAAATAAAAAAACTAATGAAGTAGTAAATAAAACTAAAAGTTAGTTTTACAAAAAAAAAAAAAAGATATATCTTTGATTAATTTGAAATAGAAAAAGAAAAGAAGAAATTTAAATAAGTAATATCAAAAGTGAAAAGGGCAAACTTACTATCAATGAAGAAGAAATTAAAACAATAATTATGAACTATTTTGCCCAACTGTATGTTAACAAATCTGATGATCTGATCTAAATGGATGAATATGTACAAAATATAAATTGCTCAGATTAACAGAAGAAGAAATAAAATACTTTATCCCATTTTAGATAAAGAAATTAAACACATCATCAATTAACCCCTTAAGAAAAAATCTGTAGGGCCAGATGGATTTATAAGTAAATTCTACAAACATTTAAAGAACAACTAATTCCAATACTACATAAACTATTTGGAAAAATAGGAAAAGAAGCAGTCCTTTCTAATTCCTTTTATAACATAAATAAGGTACTGATACCTAAACCAAGAAAAACTAAAACATAGAAAGAAAATTATAGACCAACCTACCTAATGAATATTGATGAAAAAAATTTAAATAAACTATTAGCAAAAGGTTGAAATACTTATCATCAGGATAATACACTATAACCAAGTGGAATTCATATCGGGAATGTAGGGCTGATTCAGCATCAGGAAAATTAGTGGCATAATTGAGAATGTAAATAACAAAACTAACAGAAATCATGTGATTATTTCAATAGATGCAAAAAAAAAAGCTTTTTGACAAAATGTAGTGCCCTTTCCTTTTAAAAACATTTAAGAACATAGAAATAAATAGAATTTTCCTTAAAATGATAAGTGGCATTGATCTAAAATCATCAGCAAATATTGTAAGCATTTCCAGTAAGATGAGTAAAATGAACATGCCCATTATCACTACTATTATTCAATATTGGACTAGAAATTTAATTTTAGAAATAAAAGATGAAAAAGAAATGGAAATAGAATACACCATGAGGAAATAAAAACATCTTTCTTTGCAGATGATATGATGGCAAACTTTGAGATCCCAGAGAATCAGCTTGAAACAATTCACATCTTTAACAAAATTGCAAGATATAAAATAAACCCACATAAATCATCAACATTTCTATGTATTGCCAATAAAGTTCACCAGCAAGAAATAGAAAAGAAAATTCCACTTAAAATAACTACATACAATATAAAATATTTGGGAGTCTGCCTTCCAAGACAAAGTCAGTATCTATATGAACACAATTTCAAAACACTTTTCACACAAAATTAAATCTAAATTATTCATGTGTAAATCAATCTATCAAAAATGGCAATTCTATTTAAATTAATCTACTTATTTCATGCCATACCAATCAAAAGGCCAAAAAGTAATTTTATAGAGATAAAAAAAAAATAAAATTTATCTGGAAAAAAGAAAAGGTCAAGAATCAAGGGAATCAGTGAAAAAAAAAAAAAGATTGCAAAGGAAGGTAGTCTAGTTGTACTACATCTAAAACGGTATTATAAAGTGGCATTCATCAAAACCATTTGGTACTGGCTAAGAAACAGAGTGATGGATCAGAGAAATAGGATAGATGCACAAAATATAATAACCAATGACTATAATAATCTATTGTTTGATAAACCCCCCAAAAAACCAGCTTCTAAGATAAGAACTTACTATACAACAAAAATTGCTGAAAACACTGAAAAATAGTATGTCAGAAATTAGGCATAGCCCAACAGCTTGCAGAAAAAGATCACAGAAAAGATCAAAATGGGTACATGATTTAGACTAAAGGATGATCGCATCAGGAAATTAGGAAAACAAAGGACAATTTACATGTCAGATCTTCAGAGAAGGGAGGAAATTAAGACAAAAAAAATTAAGAATACTATGAAATGCAAAATGAATCATTTTGATTATATATATATATATATATATGTATATAAATTTGCACAAGCAAAACCAATGCAGCCAAGATTAGAAGGAAAGTAGAAAGCTGGTAAACAAGTTTTAGTCAGTGTTTCTGGTAAAGTCTTCATTTCTAAGTATTCTCTCTCTATAAGGAACTGTATCAAACTTCTAAGAATATAAACCATTCCCAATTGATAAATGATTAAAAATATGAACAATTTCCAGGTAAATAAGTTAAAGCCATCTATACTGAATATGATATAATGTTCTAAATCACTATTGATTAGAGAAATTCAAATTAAAACAATTCTGAGGTATCATCTTACACTTATCAGATTGGCTATCTTGATAAGAAAAGATAATGATAACTATTGGAGGGGAATGTAGGAAAATTAAGACACTAATACATTGTTGGTTGTGTTGTGAACTAATGCAACTATTCTGAAAAGCAATTTGAAACTATACCCAAACAGCTACAAAACTATACATTTTCTTTGATCCAGTGCAAGGATCCTTTAAATGGGCAGTGCCACAGTGCAACAGGAGATTAAATGGCCCAGAAGTAATCTCTGTGCATATAGGACTGCCCTGTGGGTGGGATCCTGGCCATATTGAGATAGCTTCGTAATGGGTGATGGCTCTCTCACTGGTTGGCTGTGTGTGTGACCTCATAGGCCCTTTATAAGCCCACTGCAGACAGAAATCGCTCTCTTTAACCTGGCTCCCTAGCCTGGGGTAGCTGAGCTAAGCTGATGGATAGCCGAGAGGTAAGGAGTTTGATAGTGAACACATGGGTCTTCAGACCAGGTGTTCACTAAGGAGTTAACAAGTCAGGGCAGTAAGTCAGGGCATTATGTGAGTAGGTATAATAAAGGCTTTTAAGATTACACGTGGATGTTCTTGAGTGTGCTACCGGTTATTAAACTATAGATTCAAGAAATCATGGCCAGAGACCTTTGAAGGCCTCAGAGGAGCCAAACCAGGTAGAGTTGACACTGCAAAGATCAGTGGTCAAAGGTACTCTGTTGGGCCTAGGACAGACTAGTAATTGTAACTGCCAGGAGAGCATATTGCAATCCAGCAATACCACTACCAAGCTTTTATCCCAAAGAATTATTTAAAAAAAAAAAAAAAAAAAAAAAAGGAAAAACCACATGTAGAAAAATGTTTATAGCAGGTCTTTTTTTTGGGTTGCAAAGAATTAAAAATTGAGGAAATACCCATCAGGTGGAGGAATGGCTGAATAAATTATGGAATATGAAAGATACAGAATATTATTGTTCTATAAGGAATGATAAACAGGCTATTTTCAGAAAAGCCTAGAAAGATTTATATGAACTGATTCTGACTGAAGTGAGCAGAACGAAGAGAACATTGTACATACCAACAGCAAGATTATGTATCATCAACTATGATAGACCTAGTTCTTCTCAGTAATTCAGTGATCTAATGCAATTTTGACAAATTTTGAATATAAAATGCCATCTACATTCAGAAAGATAACTATGGAAACTGAATGTGGATCAAAGCATTTCACCTTTTCTTCCCCTTCCTTTTTTTCCTTTTTGTTCTGATTTTTCTCTTCCAAAATGACTCATATGGAAATATCTAAAAAATAAACATACTTGTATAAATTTTAAAAAGTAAAATTAAACATTTTAAAAAATATTATTAAGACTCCTTTGGGATCTGATTCTTTTCTGGTGGTCTCTGTGTGGGCTGGCATTTTAAAATGTTATGAATTTTAAAGATTACATTTAATAATTTGGATTTTGTACATTTATTTATCATTTCTCTATATTCTAGTGCTTGGTTTGACAGTGTGCACAGGAAATAGAAAATTTTCCTAAATTTCAGAAAGACTAGGTTTTGAGTCCTGCCTCTGACATAAAGAGAACCATTATGTGATTCTGGCCAAGTCATTTAATTTTCTCTTCATCTATGTCAACTGTCAGCAAATCATAGCCAGAGAGATAAATTCAACCCCCTATTTGCTTTTGTATGTTCCATAAACTGAGAGGTTATTTTTTTATTTAAATAAATACAATAAAAATTTTATATAATACTTTTTAAAATAAAATAAAATGTTATTTTAAAATATATAAATTGAATTATTTTTTGCTCAGGGCAAAAAAAAAAAAAAGAGAGAGAGAGAGAGAGAGAGAGAGAGAGAGAGAGAGAGAGAGAGAGAGAGAGAGATGTTGATCTAGTTTTGGTTTATAGGCCATAGTTTGATGACCCCTTCTCTAGGCAGCTCTCTAAGATTTTTAATTGAGGAAAATCTGTTGTCTTAAATTAGTAGAGTTTCCTTACCTCAAGGTTCCAATCCCAATGAGATCAGAAATTTACTTTTTATATTACTTTTCAGTAATTTTTAAAACACCATGGAAAATGTGTTTTTTAACATTTCTATTCAAAAGACATCCTAAAACATTTAGCTATAACTTGACCAATAATTCATTCATTTCTTTGCTTTCTCCTTCATGTTTATCATCCTGTTGGATTTGTCCAGTTCTAAGAGAAGAATAGTAAAATCTCTATTATTTTATTATCTTCTACATCTTTGTGCAATCCGGTGATTTTTAAAAATTATTTTAGATGGGGAAGATTCTGGGGAGATAGAGGAGTAAGTTAACAAAATTTAAGTTCTCCAGACTTCCCTCACAAAAAGAACAAATGTGTACTTCATGGTGAACATAAACTGGCAAAAAAAAAAAAAAAAATCAAGAAGACTTAGGGCAGAACAAGAATCCTCCTGGCACAACCCAGGAAAATATGAAGAAAAGCTTCAGGCTGGGGATTAATCAGTGTGAAGTTCACACACTTCCAGGCTAACTCCACAGAAATACCAAGTGGTGAACCCTAGTTTGATTTGGCTGAAGCCTCAGTGGGAACCACAGAAACTTTCATCTCCCTGACTGAATGCAAAGTTGGGGGGGGGGGTCTGAGTCCAAGAAAACTGATTGAACCTCAGTTGATTAGAAATGTCAGACCCATCTGTGCTGCACAGACACAGATCTGAGCAGGAAGGAGCAAGCATTCTCATGAGTGCACAAGCAGTGGGGCCCATACTTGCAGGAAGGTAGAATTTCGGGTTTAGGATTCTAGGTCAAAGGGGGGAGATATAGTGAAGCATTTTCCCACTCTACAATTAAATGGAGCTTCCACAAATACTTCTCATTTAAGAAAAAATGAACTGGCAAAGAAAAAAGAATTCAACCATAGAAATTTACTAGTGGAATAGGGAAGACTGAGGTTCATCTTCAGAGGAAGTCACTGAAGTAAAAAAAAAAAAAAAAAAAAAAAAAAAAAACAAGATTCTTTGACCCAAAGAGTAACATTGAATGACTCCTTCCCAGAGAGAATTTGTAGAAGAACTAAAAAAATTAAAAATCAAAGAAGATACATTGAAGATAAAATTAAAAATAAAAATAATCTAAAAAAAAAAAGGCTATTTAAAAAAAAAAAAAAAGTTAACCAACCAGAAAAGAAAATACAGAATCTTAAAGACAAAAAAATAACTCTTTCAAAATTAGAATTAGGCAAGGGGAAGCCAATGACACTGTGAGAGACCAAGAAATAACAAAACAAAATATAAAGAATGAAAAAATAGAACAGAATGTGGAACATCTTATAAGAAAAACAATAGATCTGGAGAAGAGGACAAGAAGAAAAAAATATAAGAATAATTGAACTACCTGAAAGCTGTGACCAAATAAAAAAAAAAGAACCTTGACACAATAATGCAAGAAATAATCTAAGAAAATTGTCCTGGAGTAATAAAACTTGAGGGGAAAATAGAAATAGAAAAAAAATCCACTGATCACCACCTCAAAGAGATCCTTTGCAGAAAACACATGGATATTGTTAACAAATTTTGAAATTCTCAGATGAAGAGAAAATTTTGCAAGAAACAAAACAAACAAAATATTCAAATATGCTGAAACTACAATTAGAATTTTGCAGGATTTATCAGCAGCCAAAAAAAGAAAAAAAAAAAAAGACTTCAGGTCCTGGAATTACATATATATACTGATAATCCAAAGAACTAGGCTTATGGCCAAAAATATCATATCCAACCAAATTATACATAATATTTAATGGAAAAATTGGACGTTCAATGAATTTGCACATGTTCAGGATTTTCAATCAAACCTGAACTCAAAAGAAATTTTAACATATAAAAGTCAATATCAAGATCAATTTCAAAGAATTTAACATGGAAAAATTATTTATGTTTTCTTAACATAGAAATGAATGCCTTTATGTTTAAGATTGACATCAGCAATTGGGTAGATCAAAAGAAAAATTGGGGTAGAGTATGATCTGACTCTAAAATCAATACTGCCTAGAAAAATGTAAAATAGTAATTATGTTATACAAATGAGGTTCAGAGGAAGAATAGACACAAAGATACAAAGCATTAGATGGGGAAGGAGAGCTTGTAGTACTGAAAACTTACTCACATTGGGAATGGGTTAAATAAACAACACTACATATTGAAGTGTGTAGCACCCTCCAAAAATCTATAAAGAAATAAGTAAAGAGGGATAGGTGAAGAAGGGAGAAGCAAATAGTAAGGGAATAAGACTACTACTTCTACAACTACTACTCCTACTACTACCACTACTAATATTACTACTATTCTCAATCCCTCTTTAATTTCTTCATCTTTCTCATAAAGTTAGGGAAGGAAACAAGCTCTCCTGGGATAGAATGGAGCATGTAGAAGTACAACAATATAGGGAGTTCACAATATACAAATTCTTCCCAGCCTAAATCAATCATGAATTTCTATCTTTTATTAAAGGCCATTTCTTACTCTTTTGAAAGCTTTTCAGAAGCTACTCTTCAGGCACAAGATTCCTTCATTTTCCAGGTCATTGGTTGTAGGTTTCCCCTCTACCACTTTTATCTTATTATCCCAAAGTGTAGTCCTCTCATTTTTCTCCTGTAGAAACCCCCAAAATCACATACCCTATCCTGTTCACTTTCCGATTTGTTAATTTCCTCTTTTATCCTTTATGACTTCTCTACCCATTTATTCAATTTTCTGCTTTGCTATTCCTTTCAACTACAGACATTGATTCACCTGTAGAGAGACTGTTTTAAGAATATGACCACCATATTAATTTTTCCATTTTTTGCATCTTTTGGCACAATCTTAAATATTTAGTCCTTTGGGCAATTTTTCATTCTAATATTCCTTCTTTTGGATCCCATTGGTCAACTTCTCCCTTAAAAAAAAAAGATACTCTCTTAAGGGCAATAAATGATTTCATTTTTTAACATTTATTTTTTAATGATTGTGCTTATTTACCTTTCCTGTGTTTTCATTAGTAAGTGAGTTTGCAATCAAATAATCTGTTTATCTGTAAACTTATCATAAGACCCCCTTCAAGAATGTCTCAAATGTTTCATTTTGGATTATAGACTATACTCTTTGTCATGAGTATATTGAGATGGATAAAGTATGGGGTGCTGAGGATAGTTCTAAATACTAAATTTCTCAGGTGTTAAAATCTGGGGGTTTTGCCTAGCCTGGGGGTTATGTCTTCTTATCCTATGGAACCAATCTTAATTGTTCTATATCTGAAGATAATTTCTTTATTTTGTGGCTAAGGGTTTGAAGAGACTTGCAGAAAATTAATAAGCTGTCATCTTTTGGTCACATGTCAGCCCTCTTGTATTGTATTAATTAATTTTAATCTGCACTCTGTTTCTCATTTCCCTCCTCTAATTTCTTGCCTCCTGGGCTCCCTATTTCTCCACAGCTGCCCCCTTTCCTTATCCTGATTGACAGGTCCTAAACCCTTTAGTAGTGGGGGTTCCACTAACTCCCATGGGCTAAACTCCCTATCTGACATGTCTAATTGCTATGAGTGTTTCAGAACCAATGGAAGGGTTCTAGAAATGGAAGAGGAAGGCAGGGAAGCAAAGATGAAAGCAAAAGAATCTCTACTAGGGTCTCTATTTGCCCTATTTAACTTCCGTACCATCTGAAATTGAAAAGGGGGTTATCTCCAAAAAAAAAAAAAAAAAATCAAAATTTGCAGCCCACAAGAATCATGGACCCATTATTGAAATCACAAAGTTTAATGCTAACTTATTTTCTGTAATATCTTTGTAACTTATTATCTTGTTATGGTTGATATGCTTAATTTTTTAACAATTTATTTTTATTATTTAAAGTGCTGGCAAATGAACTTTCCTTAGGAATATAAAAATAACCTAAAAGACTAAAGAGTTAAGATCTTGAGCCAGAAATAATAGCAATAAGAATAATAACTGGTATTCATATACCCTTTAAGGTTCTTAAAGTACTTTACATATGTTAGCTCATTTAATTCTCACAATTTATCATGTCAAGTAGGTGCTAATATTATCCCCATTTGATAGATGTTAAGTGACTTACCCAGGGTCATACAACTAGGAATTTTTTAAATTGGGACTCAAACTCAGATTTTCTAGACTCTAATTCTTGTTATCTATCTATTTTACCACTTATCTAGCCTTCTTTCCAGGATTTTTAGTCTAAACATGCTATATTTTATCTTCCAATTTCATCTTTTCCAAGTAGTAACTCTGGGATTACTCTCTGAATTACCACTAATATTGACATATTAGTTCTCCGAAAGTCAGTTGACCACTTCTTGTTTTAGGATCATCAGAGAAACTCATGGAGATGAGATTGAAAATTATAATTTGAATTTATATAGCATTTTTGATATTTATAGAGCTTTTTTATAACAACCTTTTTATACTTATAACAATCCTGGGAGGTAGGTCCTATTATTATCTCCACTTTACAGATAAGGAGTCTAAACTAAACAATGATGTACAGATTATGACTTGCCCAAGGTTATAGAGGTATTAATCTCTGTGATTTGAATTTAGGACTTACTGGTTCCAAATCAAACATTCTAACAACTGAACAATCTAGCTGCTTTGATACCTTAATTCTTATCAGTGTCATTGAAAAACTTCCATCTGATGAGATCTCCAAACTTATTGGTTAATCAGTTGATATTCATTAGTTTTCATGAAAAGAATATTCAATAGAGAGAAATTATAAAACTATCCTACTAAACTAGAAGAATGCTTTCACCTCTTATGGACACATGGTCCTTTTGAAGAGTAGAAACAAAGCATAAAAGTAGGAAATGTCTATGTTGGGAATATGTGGTGCAGAAAGTTATCTCATGACTCCTGGATGTAGGAAGAGATGTTTGTTTGCTTTCCCTTCAAGAAGTCCTTTATAAATAAGTTGGGGGTATAATGTCACTAATGAATAAACTCAATTCAACTTGGTTAGACACTGTGAGAATGCCTTCTCTTGGCTAACTGATCAATTCACTGCTGGGCTGGATCAAAGATGCAGCTCCTCAGAGCTTGCTTTTCACCTGAGCCATTGTCTCTTGTTTCTGATAACAACTCAAATTGCTGAGATCTTTGATGGCTCCTCTGACCTGTAGAAGCTCAAAATTCCATAACCTTGTCTGTCCTATCTCCATATTGCTATTCACCTAAGATAAGGAAATACCATAAATAGACCAAGTGGGAAATGGGCGTCCAGCAATCCTCCTCACTTGAAAACCACTGAGAAAAGATGTAGGATTTAAATCTTACTGAAGCTCACTGACCATTAATTAAGAAGGCTTTGTTTTGTTTTTGTTAACATGATTCCCACATCTCAGTCAACTATAGCCATAAATAGATTCATCAATCCTCTTCAAATTGGATTGAAATCAGGTGGGATATATTGCACAAACTGTATGCTTCAAGGTCTGGGTTCTTACTGGACAGTCCTATCATTCTTTCCATGCACCAGTTGAAAGAGGATTTATATTTCAGACATCTTTTGTTCATTTCCTATGTAGACTCTAGTTTTGTCCATTTTTGTCCTAAATGTAGAACTGTTATCTTAGCAGCAATAGAAGTGAATACTTTTTTCCCCCACCCCAATTGGAAGAGAGCTCAGAGGTCAAGCTTTAAAACTTTAGACCTACAATTGTAACAGTAAGTATAATAACTAGTATTTGAATAGTTCTATAGGATTTTCAAAGTATTTTATATCTACAGTCTTTGAAAAGAACCTTAAATCTCACCTAGACCAATGCCTCCATTTTATAAGTGAGAAAATTATTAAGACATTAAGTGGCTTGTTAAAGTCTTATGATAGCCCAAGTAGTGTTTAAATCCAGGTTCTCTGATTATAAATATCCAAGTTTATTAGAAGGCCCCAAGTGAAGACTTCTAGTGATGGGGAATCTATTACCTCAAAATGCAGTCTACATTGCTTTTGTACATATCTTCTTGTTTGGGATTATTTTTTGTTCACAAGGAGCCTTAATCTGACACTAAAAATCACAAATCTAAACCATCCAGTTGATGAATGTGACTTATATTTAAAATCTTCTCTCCTCCTGCCTGTAGAATCCTAATTCTTTTGCCTGATCCTTGTATGGCATGATCTTTAGGCCTGATCTCTCCCTTCTATAACAGTAAATTCACATTTACTTAACCCAACTATAATTCAAGAGTCTATAGCAGCAACTGCCAAGAAAAAATTCACTTCCTATCCTGTCATCCCAGATTGTTCCCATTCTGCTTTACTGAGATCTTGTGGCTTCAGCACTCATGAATAGTGGCCAGTGAGGGAACTTTGTCTTTGCCTTTTCATTTTTTGTAAAACAGAAGGAATTGTTTAACAGGAGAAAGCCTGAATGGCTGTTACAGCTGCTGCAGATCACATTATATTATCTTTTATCTTAAACCCATCCCTCTCTGAATTTCTCTATCCAGTAGGAAGGCATCATCATACTCTGTCACCCCACATTCACAACAAAAGAATTATCCTTTGTTCTTCATTCTTTCTCACCCTTATTCAATTGTACCTTCATGATATTTTTCATAAATATCCTCTTCTTTCTATTTCAACAGTCACCACCCCAGTTCAGGTCTTCATTATGTCACCTGAACTATTGCTATAGCTTTTGAATTGGTCTCCAAGTCTCTTCTCTTTCCAATTCATCTTCCACAGAGCTTCCAAAGCTATTTTTCTAAAGCATAGGTCTGACCATGTCATTCTACTAATCAATAAACTCCAGCGATACACTATTAATGCTAATATCAATTATTTCATTTTTATCTCATTCTTTGTAAAATGTAAACTTTTGCTCATTTGATGATACACATTATTAGTTTATTAATTATATATGCACATAATTTATAAATACATATACACATTTTAGAGACATGTGCCTAGATATTTTTAATTGATAGAGCATATGGTAAAAAGCTAGACTCTTCAGTTTATATAGTATGCCTTTTCTAAAATGTGTTACCCAGAACTGAACACTTGCTTCATATGCTTAGTGAGTATGCCCCTAGGCTCTGACAACAGGAAATCTCTGACTCATCTTTCTCCCACTTACAAATGGGCTCTCAGCCAGTCATCTCTACATCATTTGGGCGTTGTGACCCAGGTATCTGTTTTCTCTTTCTCCTTGTTGTTTTTGGCCTTAAAGACTTTCCTAGTGGCCTTTTCCTCAGCCCCTGCACTTAGTAACAATTTACTGTGACCTCTCTGTCAAACCCAATTTCACTCAAAAGCCCCCAACTTTCCACCACTCCAACAAAATTGCTCCCCTTTCCCAGTTTATACAGAATCTTCTCCTAACATAGTTTCTTTTCAGTGTTTCAGAATACCTGCCTGAATTTTACACGGGAACACATTTTGACAAGAAATTCCCAGGATTTCCATATTTATATATAATAACAAATGGTTTAAATCTATAAATATTAATACTTGTCCCCAGTCTTTAGACAATTTTGAGTTTTAGAAGCTTAAAACTGCCCTAAGATTTACTAAATACATATGGATTGGTGGATATATCTATTTGCACATAGCACAGTTATTAACATGATCACAATTTTGTATGAATTTAATTCATGCCTACAGTGTACTAATAATTGGCAATCAATTTTATGCATTTAATTAATAACTACCATGTGCCAAGAACTATGCTTTCTGTAGGGAACAAAAGTACAAAGAATGAGAGTCCACCACCCTTAAACCAGAAGAGAAATTGTTTTTATTTGTTCATTTTTGCAATGATTTGGTTTTTCTAAATCTCAAGAATTATACTATCTTACACATTCAAACTATATGGAAGTAGAGGATGATGCAGAGTATTTGGACTTCACTTTTTATACTTCCTTGCTATGTGATAACCTTTCTCTTCCCAACTTTCCTATTACTGCTTTTGTAACAGATGGTATATGCTCTCTTCTCTAATCTGATACTGTCACCACCTAGGGCAGGTTCTCATTATCTCTTGACTAAAAATATCACAATAGGTATTTAAGTTTCTCCACACACCAATCCATTTTCCATTCATCTACCAAAGCACAGGTTCAATCATGTCACCTCTTTATGTCTATGATTTCTATTTTTTTTTCAATGTCATTAAACCTTCCACCCACATAAGTCAAGTAGCCTTAACATTTATTCTTTATACTTAACACCGTACACCAAGGTCAAGTCAAAATGAGTTCATGACCTAGGAATGAAGAATGAGATTATAAATAAATTAGAGGAACATAGGATAGTTTACCTCTGAGACCTGTAGAAGAGGAATGAATTCATGACCAAAGAAGAACTAGAGATCATTATTGATCACAAAATGGAAAGCTTTGATTATATCAAATTGAAAAGTTTTTGTGCAAACAAAATCAATGCAGATAAGATTAGAAGGGAAACAATAAACTGGGAAAACATTTTTACAGTCAAAAGTTCAGATAAAGGCCTCATTTCCAAAATATATAGAGAACTGACTCTAATATATAAGAAATCAAGCCAATCTCCAACTGATAAATGGTCAAAAGATATGAACAGAAATTCTCGGATAAAGAAATTGAAACTATTTCTAGTCATATGAAAAGATGTTCCAAATCATTAATAATCAGAGAAATGCAAATTAAGACAACTCTGAGATACCACTACACACCTGTCAGATTGGCTAGAATGACAGGGAAATGTAATGCAGAATGTTAGAGGGAATGTGGGAAAACCGGGACACTGATACATTGTTGGTGGAATTGTGAATACATTCAGCCATTCTGGAGAGCAATTTGGAACTGTGCTCAAAAAGTTATCAAACTGTGCATACCCTTTGATCCAGCAGTGTTGCTACAGGGTTTGTATCCCAAGGAGATCTTGAAGAAGGGAAAGGGACCTGTATGTGCAACAATGTTTGTGGCAGCCCTCTTTGTAGTGGCCAGAAACTGGAAACTATGTGGATGCCCATCACTTAGAGATTGACTGAATAGATTGTAGTGTATGAATGTTGTGGAATATTATTGTTCGGTAAGAAATGACCAACAGGATAATTTCATAAAGGCCTAGAGAGACTTGCATGAACTGATGCTGAGTGAAATGAGCAGGACCAGGAGATCATTATATACTTCAACAACAATATTTTATGATGATCGGTTCTGATAGACATGGCCCTTTCCAGCAATGAGATGAACCAAATCAGTTCCAATAGAGCAGTAATGAACTGAACCAGCTACACTCAGCAAAAGAACTCTGGGAGATGACTATGAACCACTACATAGAGTTTCCAATCCCTCTAATTTTGTCCGCCTGCATTTTGGATTTCCTTCACAGGCTAAATGTACACTATTTCAAAGTCCGATTCTTTTTGTTCAGTAAAACAACTGTTTGGTCATATATACATATATTGTATTTAATTTATACTTTAATATATTTAACCTGTATTGGTCAACCTGCCATATGGGGGAGAGGGGGGAAGGAGGGGAAAAATTGGAACAAATGGTTTGGCAATTATCAATGTTGTAAAATTACCCATGCAAATATCTGGTAAATAAAAACTATTAAAATTTTTTTTTTTAAAAACCTATTTATTCTTTACTAAATAGCATAGTGACAGCTCAGTGGCACAGATATAGATAGGATTCAGGACCTAAAATCAAGAAGAATCACCTTCACGGATTAAAATCTGGCTTTAGACACTTACCAGCTATGTGTTAATAAGGGAAGGTCATTTCACTTTGTTTGCCTCAGTTTCCTTACCTATAAAATTACTTAGAGAAGGAAGTGGAAAACTACTGCAATAACTCTGAAAACCCCAAATGGGTTCATGAAAAGTTAGAAAAAACTAAAATGACTGAACAACAGCAAAAGATAGTAAGGTGAGTCGAATAGTTATAAGCAAAGACAAATCCACCAACCTTCTCCAGTAATGAGGAGACTTTCTCGATTGTGTATTCTTCTAGCAACAGACATATATAGTTTATCTTTGGGCCTCAGGAGGCCTAAGGCCTCTCATATGTGTTAGGATCTACAAGACATTGTGCTCCATTGGCCCCTATATTTAAGAAATCATCATTATCTCCTTGTGATTCTTGTCAGAAGCAAAAATCAACTTTGGAATCTGAAAATAATAGGGGATGGTGGTGGGAGAAAAGGTTGAATAGAAATAGGATCATAAAGCAGGAAGTGAGGATAAGAAGATCTGATGATATCAGCATCAGTCATCTAGGGGAGAGATCCTATCTATAAGTGCATGTTAAGGATGGGGGTACAGAGCAGACAAACACTATAGGATACTAACCTTTTCTGGGAAAGGCCCCTGAATACATCAAAACTACAAAGACTACTATGAAAGCTATCTACCTGGGTAGCAATAGGAAAAGCTGGAATTGGAGGATTTCGCTTGAGGGTGGAAACTCCACATGAAAGAGTTTCTTCTTATTTAAATTTCTTTACTAAACAGGTGTTAATCTATATTGTTTCTCTGACTTCCACATTGCACACATTAACAAAACATATATATAGCAAATTTTAAAATTAAGCCATTATTCTAAATAATTATTTTAAAATATTTGTCTACTCTAAATTTTAACATCCAGGAGCAAACCCCTGGCTTTATCATAATGTTATAGCTCTGATGATGATTCATTTTTTTATACCCATTAAGCTATGTAATTATTATCATTATTTAAGGCTAATATCATATCAGGGGCAATCCAGAATGGAGGAAGCGTGTGATTTCTTTGGGTTTGACAAATGATTCAAAGATTGGGAGTGGGAGAAAAGATTAATAAACATTTGCTAGAAGTCATTGACAATGAATAATATGAAGAAAAATACTTTGACCTAGATGTATGTGTGTGTGTGTGTGTGTGTGTGTGTGTGTGTGTGTATATATAATATGTGCTTGTGAGTGAATTGATATATTTTTAAAATCCTCATTTGATGTATGAGTCTATATATTTAGGGAAAAAAAAACTAAATTCCAGGTGAAGTTCACTATAACCATATTAAAAATTATAAATGGGCTTATCAGGGGGGAAAAAAAAAACCAAACTTAAAAAAAAAAAAAAAAAACAAAAAAAAAAACCTTAAACCCAAGTTTCCTGAAAGTTTATGAACTTTGGCAAAACTTTTGTTGAACCTGACTGAGTTTCGGGTTTAGAGTGAAACCTGAAACCTAGTGAATTTCAAACGTCTTTATGGGAACTGTACCAACCCCACAGATGACACCCAATTAAAGGAACAAGGAGTTTTCTTTCTTACCTGCTGGGCAAGGTTTCCTCAGAAGTCTTCATATATGACAGCTCAATTTATATAACCCTGAACATCCTGAATTCTTTTCAAATCTGCTTAAAATTTATCAGTGGGCAACTCCTTCCTTCAGGAAATAATACCTTCTTTTTTGATAAACATCCTTCCATGATAAGATTATGTGACAACACCCAGACCTCTACTCTCAGAACTCTAAGGGAAATCACCAAATATTGGCTGTGTCTCTTGTTCTGCTGTATCTAGAGAAGATTTGAGGAATTTCATCTTCTCTTTAGGACCACAAAGAAGAAAATACTGAAAAGAAGCCAATGTAAAATGAGCTGCAAGTCTACGCCATGCTTTTGTTTTCACCTTACTACACTAGAAAATTTAGAGAATTTCCTCTTGGGTGAGATCTACAATCTCCTGGCCAAGCTGAGTAATTGTGCTCCAAAAAGGAGTACTCATTCAAACTCTATTTTCTAGTACATATTTTCCAATGCATATCTTCTCTAGTTCCTGTTTTATTAGCAATTTGAATAAATGGGTTTATTTACTATGTGTGATCATTATTAAATGGAAAAGTGGTGAAAAGGAAATCAAGCCTTAAATATAAGGCTTGGGACCCCCCTTTTTCCATTAATGAAGAGCAATCTAGAATATAGCTTGAATTTTAAAATCACTTCTACCAGACTAACATTATTGAAGGGAGCAGAGAGATGTAATTCTATCCTAGTACACACTTTGAGGAAGTTAAGCTATAACCTCTACTTTCTCCTTCTCCTGATAGGAATTAATTTCTTCTTTGGAGAAGTGGGAAGGAGTTTGAAGAGACTCCAGAGATACATTTGTTCCTGCCTTTCTGTTAGGCACATACATAGCCCCCCTATATTATAATAGAATAATACATACTCTCCAATGAATTTACTGTCTTCTCTGCTAAGCTGATCATCGTGACAGTTCAAGTAGGGCCAACTTCCAACTTTATGTTGCCTCATATATTTCTTAGAGTTTCATCATCAAGCAGTTTCATCAAACTTCTCAGGATGGAAAACTCACCACTGGTGTCTCTGGAACTCAATTGCCTGATATCGGCATGGTGAACAACTCTCATAACAATTATATTGTTCCTAAGGCACACAAAGTCCCCATTGTGTCTTATCTTGGCTACACAATCATTGCCTTTCTTCCCCCAATGTTGTTGTTCTTCTTGTTATCTCAGTTTAAATTCTACCTCAATAACTTACTGGATTTGAGACCTTGGACAAGCTATCTAACCTTTGTGCACTTCACTTTTTTCTCATGTAAAGTGGATGCAATAATAGCACCAACTTTCCAGAGTGGTTGTATGTATGATAATGACAATAATAGCAACTAAATTGTTAAACTAACTGATTTAGTAGTTTAAGATTTGAAAAGCACTCTACAAATATTATCTCACTTGATATTTTGACTGCTGTTTTCAATTGTACTTATAAAGTATTTTATAAAACCTTAAAGTTCTATATAAATGCTAGGAATTATTATAGTATTAGATCAAAAATACAAAAACATTTTGAGATACACATATAAAAAACACTATGCAGTTTCCATGGTCAAAAAATGAACAAGTAAAAACAAACATACAAGACAAGGTAGAACTAACAAGTAATACCCTTTAAAAGAGATATCAAAATCACTATGTTGGAAGCAGCTTGGAAAAATCACCAGAAATCTATAGAAAAAAAATGTTAGAAGATGATATTAAATAGCTTGTTTATATACACAGTAGAAAAGCTTGAATTCTATAATGCCCAATTAAAGGTACCAGAAGAGAAAAATAAGAAAAGACAAAAGAAAACAAAACCATGTCAGAAACTCTGGATTCCTTCAATCAACAATTCAAAGCAACAGTCAAAAAATCAAGTGAGATAATATTTGGAAAGTGCTTTTTAAATCTTAAATTACTATCAATGCTAGTTGCTATTATTGTCATTATCATCATCATCATCTTTAAAATGTTAAGGCTATTCAAGGAGTGAAATTAGTACAAATAATACAATAACAATTAAACATAAATCAAAAATTTTACTACCAAGGCTTGAGAAATAAAAAACTCAAAAATACAAGAAAAACTCAAAGGGAACTGTGGGAAATTTATTGTCATCTTTATGATCACAATAGTAGAAATACAAAGTTGGTTATATGAGAAAATGTAAACTTACATATCATTAATATAAGTTATAAAAGTTATGACCAATCAAAATTCTTAATTTATCTAGGGAAAATATTCTGAGAGATGGAAAGACAAGATAAAATCCTTTATTACTGGCTCAAACACTTCATAGTGGTACATGCATCTACAAATGTGTTTTTTCCCAGAAAAAAAAATATGAGTATAATATGTACTTTAATTAACTATCTAAATTTGTTACCTTATGAAATTAAAATTCAATGTTTAAAGAAATTTGCTATTAGGAATTGTAAAATGGATCATTTCATTTGGGGGGAAATCCCTTTCAAACTATAAAATAAGCCATAACATATTTGAAAATTATCTCAAGAAAAACTTCTACAGTATTCTTTTTTCTCTCCTGAGGCAATTGGGGTTAAGTGACTTGCCTAGGGTAGGAAGTGTTAAGTGTCTGAGGTCAAATTTGAACTCAGGTCCTCCTGACTTCAGTGCTGGTGTTCTATCCACTTCACCACCTAGTTGCCCCACCTCTACAATATTAATTCAAGAGAATTTTCTAAATTTTAAGGTAGGTATAGAAAGAATTACACTTCTCACATATTAAAAAATAGAGGAAGAAGATTGATAGATATCCTTAAAGTACATGGTGAGTAAGTAGGTCAATAACGCACAGAGAAGCAGACATTTTACCAAATAGGAGACAAGGTTAAAAACATGTCTGCCTTTAGATTTGTTAAATGTAATCAATGTGGTTTGTCTTTTGTTGGAACGTATGAAAAGACAAAATTCAAGAATGGGATCTAAAGATGCTCCAAGAACAACATCCACATAAACTCCATCAAAAATATTTTAACCAGAAAGCATTGAACAAATAGCTGAGTCATAAGGATATGTTAATGGAAATGGAAGAGTTTATGTTAGTACCCCAAGATTAAGTCATTGCCATCCAAAATCATGGAAGTTTTATCCTAGAGAAGACTGTACTTAGTAATGGATGTGTGAAAGAACAGTGGGAATTTTCTGGCCTACCCCTTTGGGCTGCAAATCAGATACTTCCAACTAAATGCTTATAACAATATGATTTGATGTAGAAACTCCATACTTTTTATTAACAGACTAAAAACAAAACCTTACACAATCTTCAAAATATTATGAAAAAAATCACAGACTGAGGTTATCCATAATTGCCTGTACAATCATATCAAATGAGGGCAGGGAGGAGAAAATGGTGTTAAAAGATGTTATTCTACCAAATATATACAATCTCTTAATTTAACATGGAATGAAAATCTTTTATAATATGACTACCTCGTGGAGAAAATCAAAATCACATGGGAACAAAATTAAACATGCTATTTCTCTCATCCTGACTACCACTGCTTGAAGTGAGCCTACAAAATACGATCTTGCATCTAACAATTTTATTTAACATTCAAAGAAGTTAATCTTATGCACTTTTATGTAGATATTAAAAACAAAAGAATAATAGAAGAGGGACTTGCCAGTACTATTTCTATTCAAATCTTATTGGAAAAGATAGGAATGAGATCCCAGAAATAATAGTTATTATAGTAATGGCTCACTGGCAGTTACAATTACTAGACTGCCCTAGGCCCAACAGAGTACCTTTGACCACTGACCTCTGCAGTGTCAACTCTACCTGGCTTGCCTCCTCTGAGGCCTTCAAAGGTCTCTGGCCACAATCTCTTGTATCTATAGTTTAATAACCGGTAGTGCGCTCAAGAACAGCCACATGTAATCTTAAAAGCCTTTATTATACCTACTCACATAATGCCCTGACTTGATGCCCTGACTTCATTACAACCTTGAGAGTTAAGGGGTGCTAAAATTAATGACAGAGATAAAATGACTTGCTTAGAAGTCACATCCATAGCATGAGAGAATTGGGTGCATGTCTTCTGATTCTAAGACCTGCAGTATTTTTATAATACTATGCTTATTCTTCCTAAAGTCATTTTACCACATCAAGCTTCTTGGATATCATTGTTGGAACAATCATGACCATTTAATTAACAAATGCAGGAAGAATCCTGGATTCCAACTAGGATGACTGGGATTTGAGTCCTGGTTCTATAACTGTATAACTACAAATTTAGTTGTTTAAGAATTTTTGAAAGAAGTACAAGTAGTAATATGTTTTTGAGAATTATCTGGCACAAAGATGGGAGACATCAGTTTGTCAAAGATCATCATTGTTATATATGCACAGATTCCAAGGTCCTCCACATGCTGCTTCCAGATAATGTTCTGTGGTTTCCATCAGCCTCCACAATGTGACAAAGTCTTTCAAAGGAGAATTTTAACAGATGAATCGTAGTTATAAAAGTGGTAATATTGGAATTTTCCAGTAGCCTTTCTTGAATATCTATTTCAGTTCTGAATGTTATCCCATTCTTTTCAATATGGAAGCCATATTTTGAGGGTTACCAGCAACAGTATATTCTTAACACACAAAGCTGTGTTCAATTATAAGTTCATGAAATTCTCTTCATTCTGTTTGCAGTTTCACTCCTATAAGTGTATTTTTAAAAAGATAAAGATCTTTAAAGGTGTCTCCTTTTATAGGATTGGAATTCAAAGTTCTGTGATATTGCATCTGCTGTCAGATTTAATACACATTTTTTTTGTAAAGTTTTTTTTTTTTTTTAATAATAAAGAAGAGCTTCATTGATGGGAGGTGGAGTGAGTGGGGATATGGTCAGAAATAAAAGGCATGTAAAAATGAAAGATAATAGTAAGAAAAAAAATCTTCAGTCTCTGGACAAGTAGGAGAAATGTTTTTTAATCAACAGGAAGAAAGGATTTGTATATTACAGACTTGTGCCTAATTTTTTCATGTTTTAAATAGTTATATATTGAATAAATCTTCATTGAATAGAAAGGAAATATTAAAATCTAAATTGTTGAAATATCACTCCTTATGCTAATAAAATCATTGAAATAAAATTGAATTAAAAAAAAAAAAAAAAAAAAAAAAAAAAAAACACCTGGCCTTAGTACAGTCTACTCTGTATGAAGACAATATGTGCAGTTTTCACAAGGAAGATGAAGTCTCCATTTCTCTGGAAAGCTAATGGCCTTTTGTTAGTAGTTTCAGTGATGATCATAACACAACAGCCTTTGCAGCCAAGATACTTATGAAGGATTCTTTGGGCCAAGAAGCTAAAATTAAGTTCTACCCACCCTTAATCCTATTTTCTTGATTGGATCAGAATGAGAACAAGGGAGGGGCTTGTGTTAAAAAAAAAAAAAAAGCCCCTAGCTTTATAACTTCATCAATTCTTTACCTGTGTGAGCAAGTAATACTGAAAATCCCCAGGGGAAAAAAAGTACCTTAAATTGGCATCAAAAGTTTCGTTCTTGGAGAAGTTGTATCACCACTCTGAACTTTGGTTTTTTCATCCATAAAATTTGGATCATAAAGCACAGCCTGAATATGTCAATAGGCTAAAGTGAAGAACCAAAAAATAATGTTGGAAAAGTATTTTCTAAATAAAAAGTGGCATGTCTATTATTAGTTTCACTAATATTACCAATTACCAGCTTCAGTGGTTAATATGTTAGCTGTTTTTCACAAGTGACCAAGACATTAAAAATATAGGAAAATTGGTCTTTGGTTCTATAAAATAAGAAATTTTAATAGACAGCATCATTTGTTGTTATTGTTGTCCTGCATCATAGGATTCATAGATTATGGTACTTTATTTCACAATCATCTTTTCATTAGCCAATTTGCCATCTAAAGCAGAGAAAAATTTTTTAAAGACTTGGGATTTTAAATTCTGGAAGTCTCACCCTGCAGTCTCCTTGTTTTGATTTGAGTTTCAAATATAGTCCCCCCCATAATATCTAAGCCAGTTTCTGGCATGCTATACTTTACACTTGGGCTGACTTTTGCTCAGCCACTGAATATCTAACCTTTGCCCCTCTATTATTTATCCTACTCCTGTACTTTCCAATTTGTGAACCACAATCAAATTTGTAAACCATTAATTCTACTAAAAAAGAACTTACCAATCTATTCAATTACAGTTCTATCCATCATCCCTGTATCTTTGCAAATGATATTATGCATCCCAGGCCACTATTCTGTAGTTTTTTGTCTTTTCCTATTAAAATGTAATTTTTTAATGGCAGGATCTGTCTTCAATTTTGTTTTTATATGACTTAGCATAGCTCTTGACACCTAGTAAACACTTTATAAATGCTTTTTCATTTATTTCATTCTTAACCTTTGTTAAGGTTCCACAATCATAGAAATTCAATTAAATAGTTAAGTATGACCTGATCACTTTTTGTATAAACAGTATCATGGAGGACACAGAATGCTATTGTTCTTCAAGGAAACCATAATGCATTTGAAGAGGCATCCATATAGAGACATATCTAACAATATTAGGATAGGAAAATGCCAGATAAAATAGCATATATGGAGGATATCAGAAGTTGAATGGTGTAAAATTAGAGTCAAGGAAGGCTTCAATATAGTGAAAGCTGTATTTTAATTAGTCTTTGAAAGATAAGCTCTAATCAGTTAAGAAAAGTGTAGCAAAGAGAATATTTCAGATGGGGACATGATATAATAGATAAAATAACTACATTGTATAAATTGATCTTTTTTCCTTTTATATGAGCAGTAAGATTGTCCATCAGAATTGGTAAACTTAGGAAATAAAGCTTGAATTATTGGTATGGCTTCCTTGCCCTTAAGGCATAAAAGACCCTGCCCATAGGCAATTGGTGCCCCACATTTTAGTAGAATTAAGAGAATCATATAGTGAATCTGAAGAGACATCAATATTCATCTTCATAATATATACCTTATAAATGATTGACCTGTTGCCCTACAAAATGCCTTGCTAATTGTTGTGAAGAATTTGGAGTAAGTCACTTAGAATGAATTAAAAGTTTATTCTATATGGGACACAATGCTAAGCACTAGGAAGACAAAGAAATACAAAATACAGTTCTTGTCCTCAAGAAACTCACATTCTGATCAGAGAGCAAAAAAAAAGAATAAATGTACATACACACACAAACACACACATATGAAAGGGTATGAAAATCTCAATGATTGAGGTGAACTAGAGCAATAGGGCATAAGAATGAATTAGGAATGTTTATGTGCAGTAATTAAAAATAATCTGGATCTAGAGAAAGCTGTGTTTAGGAGAACTGGAAGGAATAAGACTGGAAATGAGAGCCAAATTACAGAAGGTTTTGAGTGCCTTCAATTCTGCATGGAAAGTTCCATAAAGGCAAAAAATCACATATTATCTAAAGTTTATCATCTTTTCCATTAGTGTCACAATGACCAACATACAATAGATCATTGATAAATATTTATTGAATCAATTGACTAAGTCAGATTTTATCCTCTAATTGATGGAAGGTTTTGGGAAAGAGAGTGATATAAAGAATTGGGTACTTTCAGAGCTGATTATCATTAAGTCCCACCTATATCTGAATTAGAATTCTCTCTCCAATATTTTTGACAAATGGTCTTCTAACTTCTTGAATGAAGAGAAACATACTGCCTCCCAAGGCAGCTCATCCTACTTTTGAATAATCTTCATTTCCTTGTGTCATGAATAAATTTCACTCTATGATTTCCCCAATTGATCCTGATTTTGCCCTATGGGTTTAAACAGAAAATGTTAATTCCCTATTCTATGAGACAACCTTTCAGATACATGAAGACATCTATCATGTTCCCTTTCAAGTTTCTCTCCAGGATAAACATTTAGTTCTTCCTTTCAGCCTGGAATTTATCCTCTTGGGTTTGATTCTTGGCCTGGTTGGGCAGTATCATATTCATACTTATAGAAAGATAAGATTACAAAGCACTTTCTTCACAACCCTGCCATGTAAGAATGCAAGTATAATCAAAATTCAATTTTATATTTGAGTAAAATGAAGCTGTGGGTTTTTATGACTTGTCCATTGTCATATGGCTGGAAAATGTCAAGGCACAGATATGAAAGAATAGTGGACTGGAATGGCAAAGAGACTTAAGGAAGACACCAAATAATAGCCAATTTGTATCATTCAGACTTGAAGTAATAAGGATCTGGAAGAGAAAATGGGACATAGGTAAGAGACATTAGGAAAATAGAAAAGAAAACAGAACTTGGCAATTGATTAGATATATAACAATAACAAGAAAGTTAAAAAGGATGATTTTCAGGGAAAAGATGATGAGTTTAATTTTGGACTTCTTGAGTTAAAGATGACCACAAAACATGTTTTATGAAGAATTTATGTGCACAATGAGAAGGGTAAAGGAATTATGATCTGCACTGCTGGAGAGTTTCGAGCACCAACATTCTGTATCATTGATAGGACATCATTGAGAATTGACTTCAGAACACCAACCATTGCTACTGTTCCCCAGTCTCTGGATATAATGCTGTCTTGGTGCCACATTTCGTTAAGCTCTGGAAGTACATATTATCTTTTCTGATATGTTTCTTTTTCTTTATTGTACATTATTGAATGTCATAATTCCTTATAAGAGTAAAGTCCATTTACAAATTGAGGGTATCCAGAGCTCATCAAAATTCTACCTAATATTAAAGGAAATAACTCTTGAAACCTGGCACATAAAGTTCTAGAACAGTTCCATCTAAAAACACTTCTTTTTTAACATGGTTGGACTGGTCCTAGTGCAGAACTGGCACTGAAGACTCTTTTATTTATTTTAATTTAATTAGCAAGCAATTATTTTCTCTCCCTCTGGTGTTTTCCTCATTGTGAAGAAAAGAAAACAATAAAAAATAAAATGTTGTAACAAACAAGCATAGTCAAAGCTATACAAATTAGCTATATCCAAAAATGTGCATCTTTGGTCCATTATTTCTTTGTCAGGAGGTGGGCAACATTTTTCTCTTTGGTTCTCTGGGGTCATGGACAAACTAAAGACTACTTCTTCACCAGTGTTTCAGCATTGATGTATATAAAAAGTGTTTTTCTTAACATCTAAAGATGGAGGATATTTCCCTCCTGAATCCTGAAAGTGGACTACATTTTTTACAATGTTTATTTTATAAAAGATTATTGTGGTGAAAGCTAGTTGGACAAAATAATCAGTGATTTGGTCAAATTTGTTTTTGTTTTATATTCACCAAATATAATTTCAAAATTATTTACAAGAAATCTGAACATGTACTAGTTCATCTGATTGTCAAGAAACTTGGGCATGAGAAATCCATCCAAAGTAGCCAAATGATTATTCAAAGAATATTTAATTAATGGGGTTTTTTGGTATCATTTACTTTCAAATATACTCCTCCCCATAAAGTCCTTTTTTTCCCTTGTAACAAAGAAAATAAATCTACCAATACAGTAACCACATCTAATACATTAAAAATAAGAAATTTGGTTTTACACACATATATTGTATCTAGGTTATACTATAACACATTTAATATGTATAGGATTGCCTGTCACAACTCCACCAACAATGCATTAGTGTCCCAGTTTTCCCACATCCTCTCCAACATTCATCATTACAAAATAAAATACTTAAAAAAAATTAAATTCAGGATCTGTATGTTTCTACTCAGCTCCTTTTGGAGGGTACCTGAGCGTAAGATCAATTATGAAATTGAGACAAAAAGTAATATAATTTCAATTAAACCATTAACAGTGGTTAGATAATGTGACTGGCTTTTTTTCTGATTTCTGTTTCTGTCCTTTACTGCTTCTAGTTCCAATTCTGAATCACTTTCAAAATGCAGGGAATTTTTGCTTCTTTCTTCAATTACCCTATTAAGGGCTCTCTATAAGTCTACTCAAATAAGTGATTCTTTGTCAAAATAAATTTCCAGCTAATCTTTTTCTTCTGTGTCTCTCTGAACACAGTTGTTATTCCAGACTCAGGCTGCTTCAGAATTGTGAGGGTACTTTCTGTCTTATTAGAAGATGATAGATCTAACCATCTGACAACTTAACTTCATCTTTAGATTAGGAGAGATTGTAATACATGGAAGAAGGAGTGGGAATAGGGATTGGGACAGAGGAAGAGAAAGGGAGAAATAGAAATCCCAGCCTAGTTTCCAAAGAGCTTAAACACTGTTTGGTTTGGCTTCAAGACATGGAGTTTCAGCAACAGGAAATGTCACCTCATTAGAGCTATCCATGGGCCTTCTCTTATGAGATCAGTCAGACCTCTGGGCAAAGGTCCAGAACTGCATGGGGTTGAGTTGTGTGTGGGGGGAGAAGGATGAGTCCCATATGAATGCCTAGATTTCATTTTGAAGACAGTCAAGTTTATTTGGCTGGTAGTCTTGGCAGCCTGTTAAGAAAATTACTTTCATTGACTTGGTAGGGGTGAGAGGATGCATGCAGGAAACTTCCCAATACAGATGCCAGCTTTTAATACCAGTGATTATCTCCAACACGGCTGAACTGGTACTGTTAGGGAGCTAGATAGAACCTGTGTGGGGGCTTGCAGCAATCTTACCTAAAATAGCAACTTCCAGTTGAAACTGGCACAGGTGTACATATAAGGGAAGCAAGGCCCTCTTTCAAAGTCATTCAGGGCACCTCCCGGAAAGCATGTTGCTTCCTGTGTTTCACTTAGCATCCCAGGCACACCTGTGAAAAGTGCCATGTTGGGTTATCTCCTAGAATGGGCAGTCATTCACTTTTCTCTAACTGCTACCCATTCAAAGCCTTTCTTCCTATGGTATCTGCTCCCTTCTTCCTGAAAGTCTGGTTTGTGTTGAAAAAACTACAAGATTCAGAGGAATTTAGGATGTTGTTTGTTTTTTTCCCCCTTTATCTTAGGGAGGAGAAAGGACACCCTTAAATCAGGGGTTCTTAACCTAAGATCCAAAAACAGTTTTTTCAAAAGATAGTTTTATTTCAACATAATTGTCTTCTTTTATGATTCTATGTTTTAAATTATGCATCTAAATATACAATTCTGAGAAAGGATCCATTGATTTCACCAGACTTCCAAAGGGATCCATGACACACAAAAATATTAAGTTCTTCTGAAATAAGGTCAAATATGGCCCATCCAAATAGTATTATGCTATACCTACCCATTAGGGTTAGAAACTCTTGGACTACAGGGTTAAATATAATGTTGCTTAAATTATGTTGATTGGCTTGTTATAAGGTTGTGGGATTTATTCAAACACATACATATTCATAGCCTTATGAACTAGGCTTCAAAAATTAATTGTTTTTTTTCTAAATATATATTTTCAAATGAACCCAGAAACCACCCCCTTATTCAAGCTATCCTTCATCAACTCTCACTACGATTACTCACAATGTAATCTCTGCTTCCAGTCTCTTTTTTCAGTCTATTCCCCATACACTTGCCAAAATAATCTTCTACATAGGTGTGATCATGTGGTTCTCCTGCTATAAATGTCTAGGGGCTTCCTATACTTACAGGATAAAGTACAAATTCCTCAGCTCAGTGTTTAAAGCCTTATACACTTGACACTTGGGGGCAGCTATGTGGTACAGTGGATAGAGGACAGTTCTAAAATCAGAGTCATTTAACTGCATTCAAATCTGTCCTTACACATTTGCTAGCTGTGAGACTTAGTTTCCTCTGTAAAATGAGCTGGAGAAGGAAATGGCAAAGTATTGTAGGATCTTTACCAAGAAACCCTAAATGAGATCATGAAAAGTCGAACACAATTGAAAATATGACTGCACTACAACAACACTATTGCCCCAGCTTATCTCTCCAGATCTATTTATTGCATGATAGTCCCATGTTTGTGTTTTATATGCCAGCCAAACTTATCTTTCAGTTACTTCCTCAAATGCAGCATTCTACATTATCTTTATACCTATTCTTAGTATATCCTATATGACAGGAATATGTTCTTTTCACTTTATTTTCTTTAAAGGGTCAGCTTAAGTGTCTGAGGTCAGATTTGAACTCAGGTTCTGATTTCAGGACTGGGCTCTATCCACTGCACCTCCTAGCTGCCCCTTGTTTATTTTTTTTTAAACATAGGAAATTTTTAAGATTTATATCAACAATACAGTAGCTTAAAAGAAAGGTTGGCAGAGTAAAGATTAAAATAGTAATCAAGTTATACAAATGAGATGCAGAGGAAAAATTGACATAGTGGCATTAGAGATAAGGAACCTTAAGTAATCAACTTAGTTACTGGAGTTCTCTCCTAATTTATTTATGTACTTAAATGTTGCATAGCTCCAATAGAAAGGAAGCTTCTTAAGGACAAGAATTAGTTTTCATTTGTGCCTTTGTATCCATGAAAATTTACACAGTACTGTGCACATAATAGGTGTTGGGTTGTTGAATGAGTATATAAACAAATAGTAATAGTTATATATTCTTTTCTGATTGCTTGAAAATAATATTGATTTTATAAGTGCTACTTATTTTTCTCATTCCAAATTCCAATTCCACTCTCACTGACAAGTTTGAATCTCAAAGAAAAGCTGTATCTCCTTCTCAATGTGTTTGTTAGGGGTACCCCAAAGTGGTTTAAGATACCTTCTCTAATGCTATTATCTTGAGCTATCATTCTGGTATATTTTCTCTAATATCAATTGCCAGTGATCAGTAACCCAGTATTATTTAACAAATGTTATTATTTTTTGTAAAGGTACATTTAAGAAGAAGATATATTAAGAACAGAGGTACAATCATTTCCTATGAACAGGGACATATTCTCCCCTCTCTCACCTCAATAATTGGGAAGGGTAAAATTAAAGTACTTGCTTTGAATATTCATTCCGCCAAGTTCACATCTGATCTTGACAAAACTGCTGGATAAGTTGACATTCAGCTACTTGTGGGCTTGACCATTCCTCAAGATTATGCTAGCACCTCAGGTGTTAGCAAACTTGGCCTAGACTGCCCTACTTGGACCTGTGATAGCACATTTTTTGACCTCCTGAAGCTCACAAGATCATGGCAGTCTCCAAAACATCTTCCCTTAACATCAGAAAAGAACAAACACAAAGAGGGAGGGGGGAGGCAGAGGGAACATGCCTATATTCATGACTATGTGTGGGCCTGGATGGGAAGATTAAGGCCCACCCAAAGCCTCTCTCCCCACCCAAAGGCTTAGAGCATGACTTCTTTCAATTATATTTAAAAGGAAAAAGAGACTAAATCAGCTTGTGAGTGCTTTTTGTAAATATTCTTAGCTTTGGTTAAAAGCCAATAAAAAATTCCTCTGCTTCATGTGGCAATTAAACCATAAACGATATATGCCTATGTCCATGTGGAAATTTCATTAGGCAAAAAGCATGGTATGTGTCTATAAGGATTAGAATCGCATAGGCCAGTTATAGTCCTCTGATAGAAAAATATCAATTCTTTTCTTCTAAATAAGCCATTCATTCAATACTATTATAAAATTCATAGCATCTTGCTCTTAAATATCAGGTAAGAGAAAAAAAGATTCTCCCATTTCCCAAAATCTTTTTTGACTTCTAATAAACTATCCTTCCTTCTCCTTGGCTTTGACCCATTTCTTAATTACTATTCTTTGGAAGACGGGCTGGGCAGGTTCATTCATGTAGAAGCCCATAAGGGACTTCTGGGTATATGCAGAAGGCAAAGGTGTTTGTGATTAAATATGAATTGTGACTAAAAACTTATCTCAGCTGTACTTCAAAAGTTTCTCAAATCTTGAGAAACCATAGTCAAATTCTATAATATGACTCAATCCAACTATTTGCTCACTCAACCAATATCTATTAAGCAACTGCTATAAAGCAAGCACTGTGGTAGACAACGTGGATACAGAGATAAAACTAAAACATTTCCAGAACTTATTTTCCAATTGGAGAAAAAAAAAAAAAAAGCTCAAGTATAATATACCAAAAAGTAACTACAAAAATATATGTAAAGTAAATTCAGAGGTAGGGATGAGAACACAAAGACTTCTGGGAGGAGTATAAGTTTCCTACAGAAAGTGGAAATTCAGCAAAGTTTTAAAGGGAACTATCAATTCAGTGAGTTGAATGAGAGTGTGGAGTACAGCTCATGAATGAGAAAAAGACTGAACAAAGGCAGAAGAGAGACAGAATATATGTGCAGAGAATAATAAGGAGGCCAATTTGGCTGAAATTAGAATAGATGAAACAAACAAAATTGACATATTTGGGAATGTACTGGGATGATGATGCCCTACAAAGTAATTAATAAAAAGATTAAGAAGGCTGAAGAGTTTGAGAGAAAAAAAAAAAGAGTCTAATTTTCTATGTGTTGAATATGAGATATCTAAAGTATATCCAGTTCAAGATATCTAAGAGGGGGTTGAAGATGCAAATCTGGAGTTAGAAAGGAAGTTAGAGTTGGATAAATAAATTTGAGAAAAATCAACATAAAGATAGGTGTAATGATGGGGGTTGATATGACCAAGTGAGAGAGGATAGGAGGAAAAAAAGAAGGTGGAGGATAGAGACCTGAGGGATGTCCAAGTTTAAGAGGCATGACTTGGATTAGACAATTCCAATAAACTTTGGCTAGAAAATGCCATCTGCATCCAGAAAGAGAAATATAAAGACTGAATGTAAATCAAAATTACTATGTTCAACTTTTTTTCTCTTTTTCTTCTGTAGTTTTCTTTCTTGTGTTTTTTTGTTTGTTTGTTTGTTTCTGAACATAATTTATAAAGAAATGTGTTTTTAAAAATCAATGTACATGTATAACCAAGGAAAAACAGGGGGAGGGGAAGATTTGGAAGAGAGTTAGATGAAAGGAAGTGTGGATGACCTCCAAGGAGTTTAGGCACAAAACTTGAGAGGGATATTGGGTAATGGTTAATGAAGATGAATGAGTAAAATGGGGCTTTTATTTTATTTTATTAATGATGTAGAAGATACAGGCATGTTTGTAGTTAATAGCAAAGAACTCCATATGCAGCATAATACTGAAAATAGATGAAAGAATAGGAATGATAGAAAGGGCAATATGCCATAGAAAATGGAATGGAATGAGATAATTTATGTATATAGAGTAGTCATCTTGATAAAGAAAAGGGCCTCAACTTTGCATAAAACAGAAGTAAATGAGACAGTGATAGGAGTTATAGGAGATGAAGAGGAGAGCTTAAGGCAAATGATCTAAATTTTTAAGTGAAATTTGAGTCAAGATTCTCAGTCGAGAGTCTAGAAAATTGATTCATTGAAGGTTTGATGAGGGATTAAAAAGTTTGTGAAAGTCATTGTAGTGAATGGGAATGTGAATTAATTAAGGAAGAGTAATTGTATTTCATTGCTGCAGTAAGGACCCAATCGAGATTAAGTAATAGGATTTTATAATTAATTCTGCCAGCCTGTTTTTTTATGATTTTCTCTGTTTAGCTTTATTCAGTTGTGTGTGTGTGTGTGTGTGTGTGTGTGTGTGTGTGTGTGTAGAAGCAAAAGCAGAAGATATTCCATAATGTGTTCTTTAATTGATTTCTGCCTTTGGGGTGCCAAGAGTTAGTTTTTTCATAACAATATTTCTCAAGTCTTGAATGAGTACCAAGTTCTATATGATCTGAGTCAGGCTTAAAGGTTTCATCTTCATTTTTTTCTTGTCATATACATCCTTCTGTCTTACTTCTGACATTTCTTCTGGAATTGTCAAGCAGCAAAAACCCATGTCATGACCTGTTCTGAAGCCACTGGCTTGTGATCATCTTATAGGGAAAGGATCAGTTAATTGAAAACTCTAGCAAGAATCTTGTCTGCACTAACTAAGAAAGAGATTTCCTAGACAATGGAAAATTTCTGCCTGGATTTTATAATCCAAAAGATTTCAGTCAGTTTTTATATTAGTGGGCACCCTGCCTTGTAGATCCTTTGACACTCTTAGTTATGAAGGCTTAAGGAGAATCATGGCAAAATTAAGCTTCCTGGAAAAAGTTAGTAGTATTGTATGCCAGTTTCATGATAGCATTGTTGCAGTGGAATGAAGCAGAGGTGTGTAGTTGTTCCCATTTTTTTTATGGTTTTTATGATATTGTTAGATATCTTCAACAATGATGAAAACAGTATCAAAGTCAGTTACTGTGCTGACAGCAAATTATTTAACTTGAAAAAGCTAGAAGCCAAGACTAAAGTAAAGAAAGGACCAATGCACAATATTTTGTTCACAGAGGACGAACTTAATGTTGCCTCTGAGACTGAAATGCAACAGAGTATGATACATAAGTTCTCTGCTGCTTGTGCCCACTTTGACCTGAGCAGAAATTCTCCACCAGTCAGCACCATAACGTACATATGTGGTACCATGAATAATAGCAAATGGAGAAAGTTTTGATGTTATGGATAAATTCATTTACCTTAAAATTTTGTTTTCCAGGGATTATATGTAGATTATGGGATTGATACACATATGCCAAACCTAACTCAGCACTTGGAAGGCTTAGACTGCCTATCAAACTAAACATCTATTTCATATGTGTTTCTTATAAACAACATATTAGATTTTAGTTTCTAATCAGTTCTATTGTCTTTTCCATTTTTATGGTGAGTTTACAATTATGATAGTCAAATATATGTGTCCTTCCATTCCATTTTATGTCTTATTTATATCTTTTTTTACTCTATATACTCCTCAAGAATTTATTTGTTTTTAATCACTCTCTCCTTTAATCTGCCTTCTCTAATTTTCTCTATCCTTTATATTATTTTCCTTCTCACTGACTTCTTTTTTTAAGATGTATCCAACTGCATCATATACCCAACTATGCATGTTTATTCTTCTCTCCTTGAAGCAATTCAGGTGAGAGTAAGGTTCAAATGTCATTCATTATCTCTACTGCTCCCTCCATTGCATAAACCTTTCTTTGCATGCCACAATTATATAAAGTGGTTTTCCCCATTATTCCTCTCTCTATCCCCACTCAAAATGTGTTCCTCTTTTCATTCCTTGCATTCTTCTTTTGATATTGTCACCTACAATAGTTCTCTGACTGGACTCCCTGTAAGATCCTTTGTGATGAATAGTACTTAGATATTATATGTTTCCTCTTCCCAGATAAAACTATAAAGTTTAACTATGTTCAATCTCTAGTGACTTGTTATTCATTTTTGCTTTTTTTTTCCTTCAGCCCTGAGTTTGAATGTCATTTTTAAAAATACAGTTCTGGTTTATTATTTCTAGTTCTAATAATTCTCAGGGATTATTGAAAATCTTATAATTCATTCAATTTTCAGATGATGAAATTAAAGCCATCTCTAAGTCATATGAAAAAAAATTTCCCTAAATCACTATTTGGTAAGAGAAATACAAATTAAAATGACTCTGAAGTACCAACTTATACTCCTCAGATTGGCTAAAATGACAAGAAAAGATAATGACAAATGTTGGAGGGGACATGGAAAAACGGGTTGTGAACTGATACCACAATTCTAGAGAGCAATCTGGAACTATGTCCAAAGGAATATAAAACTGGGCAAACCTTTTGATTCAGGAGTGCCATTACAGGGTCTGTATCCCAAGAAATCAAAAAGGAGAGGAAAGGACCCACATGTATGAAAATGTTTGTAACAGCTCTTTTTGTGGTGCAAAAATTGGAAAATGAGTAGATTCCTATCAAACTGGGGAATGGTTGAACAAGTTGTGGTACATGAAGATAATGGAATATTATTATTATATAAAAATGATGAACCTGCTGATTATAGAAATGCCTGGAAAGATTTACATGATCTGAGGCTGAGAGAAACAAGCCAAACCAGAAATACATTGTACACAATAAAAGCAAGAATGTGTGATAATCAACAATAAAGACTTGGCTCTTCGTAGTAGTTCAGTGATTCAAAGCAATCCTAATAGACTTTGGAAAGAAAATGCCATCTATCTCCAGAAAAAGAATAAGGAGACTGAATGTTAATCAATGCAGGCTATTTTCACTTCTCTATTCTTTTTAATCTCTCCCATGTTTGTTTTTTTTTCCTATGTGTTCTAATTTCAACATGATTCATAAAGCAATGTGTATTAAAAATAAATAAATATTAAAAATACTAGAAAAAACTTTAAATATCTTACATTTCATTAAATGATAATTTTCCTCCTCTGAGTCTAATATCTGGGCAGTGACCCTTTATAATTTCTTTTTTTTTTTTTTTTTTTTTTTTTTTTTTTGCTGAGGCAATTGGGGTTAAGTAGCTTGCCCAGGATCACACAACTAGGAAGTATTAGGTGTCTGAGGCCAGATTTGAACTCAGGAACTCCTGACTTCAGGGCTGGTGCTCTATCCACCTAGCTATCTGTATAATTCCTTAAAATATGATGTGTATATCCTTTTTGTTAATGATTTTCAAGTAATCTAGAAAATTTTAAATTATTTCATCTCATTCTATTTTCTACATCAGTTATTTTTTCAACAGATATTTCATATTTTCTTCTTTTTAGTTTTTTGATTCTGTCATTATTTCTTGATATCTCATTAATAAATTCTAATTTCAAGAAGTTATTTTCTTCATAAATATCTATTATATATCTTTTCATAGCTTTATTATATATCTCATTTCTTTTTTTCTCATTTATATTTCTACCTCTTTCATTTTGGATTCTAAAATAATTTTTTGCTCTTTTTAATCTCTTTGACTCTTAGAATTCTTGTTTGACTTAAGTCTAATATGACTTTTTTTTCTCTGAAACTTTTATAGTGCATATTTTGAAGTAATTATCTTCTATATTTGTGTTTTGAATTCCTTAGACTCATAGTAACTTTTTGTCTCAAGTTTTTCCTTTGTTGTACATAGTTCTACCCAAGTAACAAAATCCTGGAAAACTAGAATGAATCATTTAGAAATTAGTTATTTCTTTATTTAAAAAAATACAATCAAAAACTGAAAAAAGAGATTACATTGTATAAGATAAATTAATATTTTATATCAGAAACAAATATTAAGAAAACAGATAAAGGATAGATAATCTAAGAATCAATGGACTATCTAGAATCCATGATTTAAAAAATAAGAGCCATGATGTCACAATTCAAGAAATCATGAAAGAAAATTGTCCACGTCTATTAGAAATGGGGAAAAGTTAAAATAAAATTAATCTATTGGTCACCTGAAAAAACACAAAATGAAAATTCTCTACAACATTGTAGCCCAAATTCAGAGCTTTTAAGTCAAATGATTGCTATAGTTATCAAATATGAAAAAGATGAAATACAATTAAGTCAGTCAGGATTACTTACAATTTAGCAGCTACCAGTATACAGGAAGAGAAAATTTATAATACAAAATCTGATAAGCAAAATCTCTAAGTTTATATCTAAACATAACTGATGTAGAAAAATTTATAATTCTGCAATGGAAAATGTAGATTAATTAAATAAAATACTTTTAAGTATTCATAATAAAAATAGAAGATCTGACTAAAATGTTTGAAACATAATCACAAGCAGGAGTGGAGCTGAGATGGCAACTTAGAAAGTTGGAAAAAGAGGTCTATAACACCAGATAGTTAACTGAGCAAGAGCCCCTGTGGTGGCAACACTAGTAATAGGCTGGTCTCAGCAATTAATTTAGCAGCTCTCAAATCAGAGATAATAAGGGGGATCAGGCAATGCGTTAGAAAGCAATCATAGGATAATTCATGTAACTCCTAAGAACTTTATCTTTTTTAGAACAGTCAGAAAGACATTACATAGACAGAAGGGCAAAGAGTGAGTCATTTTTGTTGCGTTGATCTAAATTGGTAAGTGAAAGTAGGCAAATTGGTTTAAATTGGTAGAGAAAGTAGGAGAAGAGGAAAGGGAGAGGAAAAAATGGAAAATTATCTTACATAAAAGAGTAAAAGGAAGAGCTTTTTATTTAATGATTAGTCTCATCTGAATTGATTCAAAAGGGAAGACTATATCTACATGTTCAATTTAGGATAAAATTCTATTTTACCCAAGAGGAAAGTAGGAGAAGAAGGGTGGATTAATGGAGGGAATGGCCAGAAGCAAAAGAGACTTTAAAGGAGAGATAGGATAAAAAAGAGAAAGAAGAATTAACAGAAAAAGGAAACTACATCTTGTTAAAAAGGTACCATATACCCCTACACATCTCTCAGACTGGCTAAGATGACAGGAAAAGATAATGATGAATGTTGGATGGATGTGGGAAAACTGGGAAACTGATGCATTATTGGTGGAGTTTTGAATTGATATAATCATTCTGGAGAGAAATTTGGAACTATGCCCAAAGGGCTATCAAACTGTGATCCAGTAGTGTCTCTACTGGGCCTATTTTCCAAAGTGATCATAAAAAAAGAAAAAGAGGGGCGGAGCCAAGATGGCAAAGAAGATACACGGGAATTTGTAAGCTCCCTTCTTCCCTCAATACCAATTAGATAAATCAGCCTCAAAAATAACACGGGACTGATAAAAACCACAAGGATTAGAAGCACAACTTACCAGCTGAAGAGAATCTGGAATTTCAACAGAAAAGGTCGATTCCTAAGGGAGGAAAAAAAAGACCAGCACAGACAGGGTTAGGTGCTAGCACACTGTGCCAATTGGACTGGGGAGAACTCTGTGATCAGACAGGCCACTGAGATAGAAGGATCTGGCACAGGCTGTTAGCTCTTCTCTGCTTATAAAACAGCAGTTCAAAAGAGAAATAAAGCCACTTTAAAATATAAAGCCAGATCCTAAATCCACCCCAATCCATAAGTGACCTAACAGATCTCATGAGGGCCTTCTGCTGCCTGGGGCTTCTCCTTAGGGTAGTTGAGAGTCTGAACAGCAGGGACACAGCCCAAGGTTGCCTCTAATCCACATAGTGTGGGGCTCAGCCTGAGGCAGCAGAGGAATTCTCAGAGAAGTGGAAATCCCAGAGAAACAGCACCTTTGGGCAGACACTTCTGGTTTGAGCACAAGGGCTTTTCACCACAGTTGCTGATATCCACAGCTCCACGGGAGGCATTGTCTGGGGTTTGTGAGACTTTCACTGTTCAGCCTTAAAACTCAGGGCAATCGCTAAGCCACACAGCAGGGTCCTTCACTGGGCCTCAAAGCTGCAGAGGTGCTAACTACCTCTGAGGCATTTCCGAGGAGGGGGGAGAGGAACTCTCTCCCAGAGCACTCTCTTAGCTCAGGAACAGGAGTCACTGCATCCATCTGGTATGGGAGGAAGCTGGTAAATAAATAAACTTCTTACCTCAAGGGCAAACCCCAACAGATTTTTAACAATGACTAAGAAGCAGAAGAGAACAATTGACACCTTCTACACAGAGAAAGAGGGGGTATTCAACCCCGAGGAAGCTAACAGCAGAGAGTCTGAAGATAACACCCTAAAGGGGGAATGATACCTGCCCCCCACCCACATAACTCTCTCCTAGAAGAGACTATTAAAAAGTTAAGAGAGTTTGAAGAAAAATGGGGAAAGGAAAGAGAAGCTATGATAGAGAATAACAACATCCTGAAATTTGAGTTGGAAAAAATAAAGAATTCACAGGATGTGCAGGGAAACAAAATTTGTGAATTGGAAAAGGTTAAAAAATCACAGGAAAGTAGGATTTCTGAATTAGAAAAACAAAATAACTCACTAAAAAATAGTGAAATGAAAAAAAATTCAACAGAGCAAAATAATTCATTGAAAAACTCATTTTAGCATATACAAAAAGGATTAAAAATGTGAAAGAAAAAAATACACATTAAAAATCAGGACTGAACAAATAGAAATAAATGATTTATTAAGAAACCAAGAATCAGTCAAACAAAACAAAACAAAACAAAACAAAACAAAACAAAAAAAAAAAAAAATGAAAAGCTGGAGAATAACGTCAAATACTTACTGAGAAAATCTATAGACCTGGAAAATAGATCTAGGAGAGAAAATCTGAGGATCATTGGACTTCCTGAAAACTATGATCAATAAAAAGCCTAGATTCTATTTTATAGGAAATCATCAAAGAGAACTGTCCAGAGATAATAGAAACAGAAGGGAAAATAAGCATTGAAAGAATTCATCAAACACCTTCTGAAAAAGACCCTAAAAAAAGAACTCCATGGAACATTGTGGCTAAGCTGCAGAACTACCAAACTAAGGAAAAAAATTTTGCAAGCAGCTAGGAAAAAACAATTTAAATACCACGGTGCCACAATAAGGGTCACTCAAGATCTGGATGCCTCCACATTAAAGGATGGAAGGGCCTGGAACCTGATATTCCAAAAAGGCAAAAGAACAAGAATTGTAACAAAGAATAAACTACCCAACTAAGTTTAGCATTTTCTACCTTGGAAGAAAATGGTCATTTAATGAAACAGAGGAATTCCATTTTTTTCTAAGAAAAAAAAAAAAAAAAAAAAAAACAGACTTAAACAAAAAACTTGATCTACATCCACAAGACTGAAGAGAAGCAGAAAAAGGTAAAAACAACTCTTGAGAACTATATCTCTGTTGTGGATGTACAGAAAGTCTGCATGGATAATTTGATTTAATGATATAATATAAAAAAAGAGAAGTAGTATAGGGAAGGGGATAGTATCAGAAAAAGGGGAAGAAGAGATAAAAAGAGGGAAACTACATCCCAGGAAGAGGCATAGAAAATCTACCACATCTGAGGGAATTTAGAGAGGGAGAGAAACATTGTGTGAATCTTACTCTCATCAGAGTAGGCTCAAAGAGTAAATAATTGACATATTTGTTTTTCAGAGAATTCTCTCTCACTCATTAAAAGGGGGGAGAGGAAAAGGGAAAAGGAAAAGGGGAATAAGGGAAGGGTACAAGAAAGGGGAAGGGACTTAAAATGAGGGGGGAAGGATACTAAAAAGGGAGGGCTGTGCGTCACAAGTGGCGTCTATAAATTAAATATTGGGGAAGAGGTTCAGGAGGTCAAGGGGGAAAAAAAGCATAATCAGGGGATAATATGATGGCAGGAAATACAGAATTAGTAATTTTAACTGTAAATGTGAATGGGATGAACTCTCCCATTAAACAGAGGCAGATAGCAGACTGGATCAAAAGTCAGAACCCTACAATATGTTGTTTACAGGAAACACACTTAAAGCAAGAAGATACATACAGAGTAAAGGTAAAAGGTTGGAGCAGAATCTATTATGCTTCAGGTAAAGCCAAAAAAGCAGGGGTTGCCATCCTTATCTCAGATCAAGCAAAAGCAGAAATTGATCTAATTAAAAGAAATAAGGAAGGGAACTATATCCTGCTAAAAGGTAGCATAGACAATGAAGCCATATCGATACTAAACATATATGCACCAAGTGGTATAGCATATAACTTTCTAAAGGAAAAGTTAAGCGAGTTGCAAGAAGAAATAGACAGTAAAACTATAATAGTGGGAGATCTCAACCTTGAACTCTCAGAATTAGATAAATCAAGCCACAAAACAAATAAGAAAGAAATTTAAAAAGTAAATAGAACATTAGAAAAACTAGGTATGATAAACCTTTGGAGAAAACTGAATGGGGATAGAAAGGAATATACTTTCTTCTCAGCAGTTCATGGATCCTATACAAAAATTGACCATATATTAGGGCATAAAGATCTCAAAATTAAATGTAAGAAGGCAGAAATGGTAAATGCCTTCTTCTCAGATCACAATACAATAAAAGCTACATTCAGTAAGAAGTTGGGGTAAATAGACCAAAAAGTAATTAGAAACTGAATAATCTCATCTTAAAGAATGACTGGGTGAAACAGCAAATCATAGAAACAATTAATAATTTCACCCAAGATAATGACAATGATGAGACATCATACCAAAATCTGTGGGATGCAGCTAAAGCAGTAATAAGGGGAAATTTTATATCTTTAGAGGCTTATTTGAAGAAAATAGAGAAAGAGAAGATTAACTAATTGGGCTTGCAACTTAAAAGGCTAGAAAAAAACCAAATTAAAAACCCCCAACCAAAAATTAAACTTGAAATACAAAAATTAAAAGGAGAAATCAAAAATATTGAAAGTAAAAAAACTATTGAATTAATAAATAAAACAAAGAGTTGGTTTTATGAAAAAGCCAATAAAACAGATAAACCTTTGGTAAATCTGATCAGAAAAAGAAAGAGGAAAATCAAATTTTTAGTCTTACAAATGAAAAGGGGGATCTTTCCACCAATGAAGAGGAAATTAGAGAAATAATGAGTTACTTTGCCCAACTTTATGTCAATAACTTTGATAACTTAAGTGAAATGGATGACTACCTCCAAAAATATAAGTTTCCTAGATTAACAGAGGAGGAGGATAACTGCTTGAATCATCCCATTTCAGAAAAAGAAATAGAACAAGCTATTAATCAACTCCCCAGGAAAAAATGCCCAGGACCAGATGGATTTACATGTGAATTCTACCAAACATTTAAAGAACAATTAACCCCAAAGTTATATAAACTATTTGAAAAAATAGGGGATGAAGGAGTCCTACCAAACTCCTTTTAAGACACAGACATGGTACTGATACCTAAATCAGGTAGATTGAAAACTGAGAAAGAAAACTATAGACCAATTTCCTTAATGAATATTGATGCTAAAATCTTAAATAAGATATTAGCAAAAAGACTTCAGAAAATCATCCCCAGAATAATATGATCATGTAGGATTTATACCAGGAATGCAGGACTAATTTAATATTAGGAAAACTATTAGTATAGTTGATCATATCAATAATCAAATTAATAAAAACCATATGATCATCTCAATAGATGCAGAAAAAGCATTTGATAAAATCCAACATCCATTCCTACTAAAATGCTTGAGAGTATAGGAATAAATGGACTATTCCTTAAAATAGTCAGGAGCATATATTTAAGACTGTCAGTAAGCATAATATGTAATGGAGATAAACTGTAACCTTTCCCAGTAAGATCAGGAGTGAAACAAGGTTGCCCACTATCACCATTACTATTCAGTATTGTATTAGAAATGCTAGCCTGGGCAATAAGAGTGGAGAAAGAGATTCAAGGAATAAGAGTTGGTAATGAGGAAATCAAACTGTCACTCTTTGCAGATGATATGATGGTATACTTAGAGAACCCCAGAGATTCTAATAAAAAGTTATTAGAAATAATTCACAACTTTAGCAAAGTTGCTGGATATAAAATAAATCCACATAAATCCTCAGCATTTTTATACATCACCAACAAAATCCAATAGCAAGAGATACAAAGAGAAATTCCATTCCATACAACTGTCAAGAGTATAAAATATTTGGGAATCCATCTACCAAAGAAAAGTCAGGAATTATATGAGCAAAATTACAAAACTTGCCACAATTACTTGCAACAAAAATAAAGTCAGATTTAAATAATTGGAAAGACATTCAGTGCCCTTGGATAGCCCGAGCGAATATAATAAAGATGACAATACTCCCCAAACTACTCCATTTATTTAGTGCTATACCAATCGGACTCCCAAGAAACTATTTTAATGACCTAGAAAAAATAACAACAAAATTCATATGGAAGAATAAAAGGTTGAGAATTTCAAGGGAATTAATGAAAAAAAAAAAGTCAGATGAAGGTGGTCTATGTGTACCTGATCTAAAGCTATATTATATAGCAGCAGTCACCAAAACCATTTGGTATTGGCAAGAAATAGACCAGTCAATCAATGGAACAGATTAGATACAAAAGACAAAAAAGGGTACAACTATAGCAATCTAGTGTTTGACAAACCCAAAGATATCAACATTAGGGATAAAAATTCATTATTTGAAAAAAACTGTTGGGAGAACTGGAAATTAGTATGGCAGAAATTAGATATGGATCCACATTTAACACCATATACCAAGATAAGATCAAAATGGGTCCATGATTTAGGCATAAAGAATGAGACCATAAATAGATTAGAGGAACAGAGAATAGTCTACCTCTCAGACCTGTGAAGGAGGAAGGAATTTATGACCAGAGGAGAACTAGAGATCATTATTGATCACAAAATAGAAGATTTTGATTACATCAAACTAAAAAGTTTCTGTACAAGAGGATGTATGCTGATGGAAGTGGATTTCTTCAACATAGAGAAGAACTAATCCAATTCCAATTGATTAATGATGGACAGAACCAGCTACATCCAGAAAAGGAACACTGGGAAATGAGTTGTAAACTGTTATTTTTACCTTCTGAATCCAATTCTTCCTGTGCAACAAAAAATTCGGTTCTACACACATATATTGCATCTAGAATATACTGTAATATATTTAACATATATAAGACTGCTTGCCATCTGGGGGAGGGGGTTGGGGGAGGAAGGGAAAAAATCTGAATAGAAGTAAGTGCAAGGGATAATGTTGTAAGAAATTACCCATGCATATGTACTGTCGAAAAATGTTATAATTATAAAATAAAATAAAAAATTAAAAAAAAAAAAAAAAAGTTTCTGTACAAACAATACTAATGCAAACAAGATTAGAAGGGAAGTAACAAATTGGGAAAATATTTTTAAAAACAAAGGTTCTGACAAAGGTCTCATTTCCAAAATATATAGAGAACTGACCCTAATTTATAAGAAATCAAACCATTCTCCAATTGATAAATGATCAAAGGATATTAAAAGACAATTCTCAGATGATGAAATTGAAACTATATCCACTCATATGAAAGAGTGTTCCAAATCACTACTGATCAGAGAAATGCAAATTAAGACAACTCTGAGATTCTGAGATACCACTATACACCTGTCAGATTGGCTAAGATGACAGGAACAAATAATAATGAATGTTGGAGGGGATGTGGGAAAACTGGGACAGTAATGGATTGTTGGTGGAGTTGTGAAAGAATCCGGCTATTCTGGAGAGCACTTTGGAACTATGCCCAAAAAGTTATCAAACTGTGCATACCCTTTGATCCAGCAGTGCTACTACTGGACTTATATTCCAAAGAAATACTAAAGAGGGGAAAGGGACCTGTATATGCCAAAATGTTTGTGGCAGCTCTTTTCGTAGTGGCTAGAGAATAGAAAATGAATGGATGCCCATCAATTGAAGAATGGTTGGGTAAATTATGGTATATGAAGGTTATGGAATATTATTGCTCTGTAAGAAATGACCAGCAGGATGAATACAGAGAGGCTTGGAGACACTTACATCAATTGATGCTGAATGAAATGAGCAGAACCAGGAGATCACTATACACTTCAACAACAACACTCTATGAAGACATATTCTGATGGAAGTGGATATCTTCAACATAAAGAAGATACAACTCACTTCCAGTTGATCAATGATGAGCAGAAACAACTACACCCAGAGAAGGAACACTGGGAATTTAATGTAAACTGTTAGTACTACTGTCTTTCTATCCAGGTTACTTACACCTTCAGAATCCAATACTTAACATGCAACAAGAAAATTGGATTTACACACACATATTGTATCTAGGTTATACTGTAACACATGTAAAATGTATGGGATTGCCTGTCATTTAGGGGAGGAAGTAGAGGGAGGGAGGGGAAAATTTGGAAAAATGAATACAAGGGATAATGTTACAAAAAAAAATTACTCATGCATATGTACTCTCAAAAAAATTTTTTATAATTATAAAAGAAAAAAAAAAGAACTCACATGTGCAAAAATGTTTGTAGCAGCCCTTTTTGTAGTGGCAAGAAAGTGGAAAACAGAGTGGATGCCCATCAGTTGGAGAATGACTGAATAAGTTATAGTACATGAATGTTATGGAATATTATTATTCTATAAGAAATAATCTGTGTGATGATTTCAGAGAGGCTTGGAGAGAATTACATGAACAGATGCTAAGTGAAGTGAGTAGAGTAAGGAGAACATTGTACACAGCAACAGCAAGATTATACAATGATCAATCCTGACCAATATGTCTCTTTTCAACAGTGGGGTGAGTCAGTTTCCAATGGTCTTGTGATAAAGAGAATCTCTGCACCTACAGAGAGTTTTATGGGGATTGAATGTAGATCACAATATAGTATTTTCACTCTTCAGTTGCTGGTTGCTTGCATTTTGTTTTCTCTTTCTTTTTTATTTTATTTTTATTTTTTCTTATTTTTCTTGTGCACCATGATAATTGTGGAAATAAGTATAAAGAATTGCATATGTTTAACATATTGGATTCCTTGATATCTAGGGGAAGGGAGAGGGGGAAAAGAAAGGAAAAAAGATTTTGCAAGGTTTTGAAAAGGTGAATGTTGAAAATCATCTGTGCTATGTATTGAAAATAAAAAATTTAATTAAAAAATAATTAAAAATAAAACAAACAAAAGAAATTCTTATGGAAAAAAATTAAAATAAAAAGCTACCATAAACAATGAAGTAATTCAAATAGTAAACATATATTTACCAAATGACATAGCATTTCAATTCTTAAAGGAAAAGTTAAATGAGTTGCAAGAGGAAATAATAAAACTGTACTAGTGAAAGATATCAAGTTTCCCCTTCAAGCTGGATGGCCTTCTGGAGAAAACAGAATGGGAATAGAAAGAAGTATACATTTTCATCAGCTGTACCATATATTAAGATATTTAAAATTTTACAAATAAATGTAGAAAATCAGAAATATTAAATAAGTATACCCTTTACAGATAATAATGCAGTTGTATATATATATATATATATATATATATATATATATATATATATATATATATATATATATATGTATATATATACATATATAGAGATAGATAAGTAATTATTAAGTTATTTGTTTAATTGTATGCCAGTAAAATTGAAAAGCTAAATGAAATTGATGAAAACTTGTAAAAATTTAAATTGCAGATTAATAGAAAAGGAAGTGGAATATTGAAAAAAAAAAAGAAGAAATCAAGAAATATCTATAGAAAAAAATAACTGACCTAAAATAGATTGAGGTGAGGTTTTGTTTTGATTTTGTAAATTTTAAGTAAATTTTATTTATTATTCTTATTGACATTTGGCAAATGTCTTCCTATCTTTTTAATTTTAATTTACATAGCTGACTTTTATTTTGGGATCCTGTATTACACTTTGTTGAAAGTATATGAGTTCTGGGCATCTAGGTGGTGCAGTGGATAGAGCACTAGCCTTGAATTCAGGAGGACCCAAGTTCAAATCTGGTCTCAGACACTTAACACTTCCTAGCTGTGTGACCCTGGGCAAGTCACATAACCCCAGCCTCAAAAAAAAAAAAAAAAAAAAAAAAAAAGGCCATCCAGCTTGAAAGGGGAAACTTGATATCTTCCACTAGTACAGTTTTATTATTTCCTCTTGCAACTCATTTAACTTTTCCTTTAAGAATTGAAATGCTATGTCATTTGGTAAATATATGTTTACTATTGGAATTACTTCATTGTTTATGATAGCTTTTTATTTTAATTTTTTTCCATAATAATTTCTTTTGCTTGTTTTTGTTTGTTTTATTTTTAATTATTTTTTTAATTAAATTTTTTATTTTCAATATGAGTTCAAGTGGAAGTGACAAAGGCAAATTTCCTGACTAGCACTTCATCATGTACTTAGTAAACTATTGCTCCCTCATTCCTACAAATGATCACTGCTCCTCATGGGATGAAGTAGGCAGAACAAAAAGCTCACTACTCCTATGATAATTCTTGAACATTTTTTGGTGTTTTGCTATTGTGTGTGGGGGGACTGTGTAGAAATCCTTATCTTCTAACCCATCTTTCTTCATCTACTTATTCTGAAGAAAGAATGACTTCTTAGATTGAGTTATGGATTTTCAGATAGGAAGACATGGTTTGAATACCACCTCAGAAACGTATTGGATATATAACTCTGGATAAAATCATTATATATACATTTTTTTTCTGAACCTCTGTTTCCTTATGTGTACCTACCTTCTAAAATAGTTATGAATATCAAATGAGATCATGTATATAATGTATTTTTTAAATCTATAAATATTCTCCAATGGTAGTTGTAAAGAATTCAAAAAAATTCCTTGCAAGGACTCAGATCTAACAAATCTGTTAAAAAATGTTTTTTGTTTGTTTTTTCCTTTTACTTTCTATGTAATTCTATGGGTCTAAAAGATTTAAGGAAGGAAGAGGTAGGAAGAAGGTGAGATAAAGAGGAAGCTATCTGAAGGAATTGTTCGATTTCCTTATCTTCATTTACTTTCAAACTCTTAGAAAGAGTTGGTTACCTTCACTAACTCCAATTGGGTGTAGTGTATACATTCCACCCCACTCCTCACCATATTACAGAAAGTGCTCTTTCCATAGTTATTAATCCACTAATTTTTTTTTCTTATTCCTCACCCTCTTTAATTTGTTCAGTATGTAACACAGTCCATCAACCTCTCCTTCATGATATACTTCACTCCACCAACTTATTTGACACTATAGATTCAATTCCTTATATGTAAAATGGAGATAGTAAAACTATAGTACCCACCTTTTTCAAAAGACTATTGTGAGGCTCACTTTAAAAAAGAGGCTATTCTGAGTAAGCATTAAAGGAATAAATAGATATATTCAAACAAATATACACACATACATACATGTATGTGTGTGTATATATATACACACACACACATATACACACATATGCACATAAATATAGTGATCCAAATCTAAGGGCAGTTTTAAGCCACTGATATTTTTGAAGATTTTAAAATACTAATTGTTACCAATATTAATAAGCAGGGTCTCCAAAGTACAGCATAAGCCTCAATAATTTTATAGTGCATTAAAACTTGGGGGGCTCCCTATATGTGTTTTAGAGATTTATATCTTATATTCTTATTCTTATTATTAATTATTTCTTACATACAGTGTTTTATAAATTATCTTTATAATTTACATATTTATAAATAATTTATAAATTATATACTTGTATAGCTCTCTTCTTTCTCTTAGGTAACTAAAGTTTGGGACACACATGGTTGTGTGGCAATCAAGTTATATAGTTAAAAAAAAAAAAAAAAGAATGGAAGAATCTAGTAATAGTTGGTTCCTTGTTTTGACTTGCTGTTGGGTAATTTTTAGATTTTTTTTCTTTTTTTTTTACTAGAACCATACAGTGATCAAACAATCTTGGCCCCACATGCCAAATGAGAGCAGTTGGAAAGGGGAGGAAAAGTGGGAGTTTGTGGTTAGGGATAACTAATTGCTGCTAGGAGACCAAGGAGATGGATGGCTAAAATTCCTGCATTTTGAAAAGAGAACTGAAGCCTGACCTGAAACAATAGGTTAAAAAGAACAGAAAGCTGAGTGTCACAGTCATTGTCGAAGCAGATTCCACCAGTGTTTGAATGAAGGAAACTGGAAGGTCAATAAAAGGGACACACTGGGATACATTTTTTTTTTTTTTAATGGCTCCAAATTTAGTACTTTCACATTCAAAAACAGAAATACATGAAGTGCTTATGAGTGTTGTCATTAGTATTTTATAATTTATATATTATAGACACTAAAATTTTTGGAATACTGAAGAGTAAAAACTACTATTAGATAATACTTGTAAATTTACTAAATATCTTATTTGCTTCATTTCATTTGACTTTCACAATAATCCTGGGAGGTCCTAGCTACCTTTTTACAGATAAGGAAACATGTTTAGAAAAAATATATATTATTTGCCCAGAGATTTGCATCCCTTTCAGAGGTAGCATTCAAAATAGGTTTTTCTGACTTCAAGTCCAAAACTCATTCTAGGAAATCTCACTTCCTTTTTTTCAGGTAAGAAGTAGGTGAGGAGATATAGGTGAGAAGGTAGAGATATCCTCCAACACAAAAAACAAAACAAGTCAAGGACTGACTTTTCATCAGCTAGAAGGAGATTATTCTTGGCTAATTCTACCCCTGAGGCCCTTGAGTTATATTATATATTATACTTAGGTCACAAAGGTGATTCTGTGTTTTTATAGGATAAAGGGAATTTCTTTGCTAAGCATTCTGGGATTTGCAGATTTTTGTATCCTATTTTTATTCAAGAACTCCCTCCCAATAAAATTGTCCTTGAGAAGGGGGAAGAGGAGGAAGAGGAAAAGCTGGAGTAAAATCTGAGAAATGGGAAAGGAAGATGTGAAGGGAGTAGAAGTTTGGAAGCACTTAATTAACATCAAATCACTGGAAAAATGGCTGAAATGAAGTTGACTTTCCCAGGTCATGGAGAGAAGAAGGAAAAGCAACAGGGGCTAACAAGAAAGAGATATAGGTAAACTATACTATACTGAGAAATTAAACATAGTTGCTGAAGCTCAAGATTCATACAAAGCCCTCAGGAAAGGATGTAGAGAAGTGGTCTGTGTAATTCTCTGCCACCCTTTCCTTGCCTGTTGTCAAGCATTCTTTGGCCCATTCTTTTCTCAATATGCATTAAACAAAGGATTCTCTCTCTCTCTCTCTCTCTCTCTCTCTCTCTCTCTCTCTCTCTCTCTCTCGAGAAAAAAAAAAAGTCTGGTTGAACCAGACAATAGTATTTTCTTATGCCCAGTGGTTCTTGGAATGTGTGCAGTGGGAATTTAAGAAAGTAGAATAAGGAATTTATAATCTCCCTCTCCTCTCCTCTCTTCCCTTCTCCTCTAACTGATGAAGTCTAGATTTAGAGTTGTCAAGGAACCAAATGATGAGATTAGATTCAGGGAACCAAAATGAGATTAGGGTTCCTGATGGTCAGGGAGTTAAATGATGAGGTCTAGTGGCAGTGTATATATATATATATATATATATATACATACACACACACACACACACACACACACACACACACACACACATATATATATATATATATATATATATATATATATATATATAAAACACATATATATTATACTTAGGTAACAAAGATGATTCTGGGTTCTCACAGGGTAAAGGGAATTAGATATGTAGATGTATGTTTATAAATTTGTATATAAAAACCATGATATAATGCTATTATATTATTAATATAAGTTTGTTACATTATAAACATAATATTACATAACTGTGTTACATAATAGATTTTATTGACTTCACTCTGTACTATTATATTATATTACATGATTATATTACATGAAATTATATATTTGCATTACATTATATGTTTCTATATTTCAATAAAATTCAGGAGGAAATAGTAAAAGGGAAGTTCCATTTAAAAGAACTACAAAATTCATTAATTATCTGGCTACCAATCTACTCAGTACTTTTAATACCTATGTGTATATAATTACAAAGAGTTCCTTAAAGAAATAGAAAGCAAGTTAAATTAGGATATTCGATGTTCATTACGGAACACAGAATATAATATAATAAAAATGATAATTATGTGATAAAATTTAAATAGAATAGTGACAATATATTATGATAAATATGTAACAATAAAATAATAGTAAAATATATAACCAATATAATAAATAAATATTTTAAATGATAATGCAATTAACAGTTATTTCTATATTTAATGTTAACAGAGACAATGTGAATTGACTTCAAAGCTAGGAAAATGTGAGTTCAACTTCTTACCTGAACCCCAAAAACTGGCCAGATAACATTAGCCTCTCAGTACTCTAGACAACTCTGAAAGTGAAAGATGGCAGAAAAGATGCTAACTTGCATTGGGACTTGCTATCCTTGCTATCTTAGTCTCATTAGGAATTCCAGATAATAATGAAATCCCAGGTCAAGTCTGTCTGATCAGCTTAATGTTATGCTAATAAAACTTTTAGGGGAATATTTTGTTGAGGTACACACAATGGATAGAGAGCCAAACTTGAAGGTTTAAAGACTTGAGTTCTAATTTGGATTCTCATTGGATAGACTAAAAAGATGTAACCATCCTTGACCAATAATCACCAATGCTGGCTGCCTCCCACAGGTCACATCACTTCCTTCAACTTCCTGCATTTCAGGTTCAAAGTTAGTCCCTCCAGAGATCAAATGACCTCCCCCAAGGTCCAAAGTTCTGGGAACAGGGATCATGTGACAATACTGAGAAATACTTCATCCAATCAGTCCCATTCACTTCCTATATTAAACACAATGTTAGATCTCCATCTTCATTTGTAGGCATATACCTCTTCCTGGTTGAAAATGTTTTGAGTATAACCCTCTCTTCCTTATTAGACTAAAATTTGTCCTTTGATTTAATCCCTCCCTTTTGCCACTTCTTTCATTTTCTTATACTGCTTCCCCCTTTTTTGAGATTGTAAGAATCATTATCCCTTAATTCATCAGCCATGAAGTTTATCCTTTTCCTAATGTTCTCCATTTCTCTACTCACTTAAGAAGCATCTCTCTGTATTTTCTTCCCATGCCAAATATTGGCTTTTCTGTAGAGAGATCTTAGGAAAGCTTAAATGAATTGATTTATAATGATATATAATAAAGAGTGATATATAATGAGAAAGAATAGGAGAAGAAACTATATAAGGACTACAACAATGGGAAGGAAAACAATTTGAAAAACTTCACTCTCATCAATGCAATGAGAAATAATTAATCCAAGGGCTGTGGATGAAATATTTTCCCTCTCTCTTTGGCCATGGTTGAGAATTATAAAAACAAGATGAAGATTTTTTAGATATTTCAGATATACTAGTCTATGAATTTGTTTTGCTTGACTTTATTAGTTTGTTATAGATAGTACAAAGGGAGGAGGATGATAGGAAAGTGGAGGGAAAATGATAATGATGTGAAAAGAAGGGAAGAATATGAAGAAATTATTTAAAATATATAAAATAGAACAGAAAAGCACAGACAGAACAGGGTTATTGTTTTTCTTTTCTTTTCTTTTTTTTTTTTTTACAACTGTGCTAAATTTAATATATACTCAAAGATCATATAGAAGTTCATAGTTTAATTTTTTGTTTATTGGATAGTGAAATATCCATATTTTTTGATGTTTGTCAAGTTCATGATAAAACAAATTGAAGGTGGCAAAAAAAAAACAACAGACATAACTATAACTGCTCAAAAATGAACATTTTAGTATAGGCCAAATTCATACCTTCAAATGCCCATATGATTCACATTTGTTACTAAGATATTAATTGTACAAACATAAAAAAGTAAACCAGAATGTTTCTTAAAAACCCAAGAAAACTACCTGCATTGGCTCTCTAATGGTTAATTCACTCCCCTTCTCTATAAAGTTAGAGACTTTCTTGACTTGGACACAATGTGAATAATGCTCCCAGTTGTAATAATGCTTTGGGGACTAATCTTTATTTATATTTCCTTTTGTAATACAGGATAAATCTGGCCAGCAGCTGGGAGCGTGGGTGTAACAGGAGGGCCTTCCCAAAGTCCCATTCTTTCCAGATCAGCAGCTTTCTTTTGACCTAAACTAAAGTCTGGCTTGTTGAAAGAAAAACATGCCTGCAGGGGAGATACCTCCAGCACAGCCTTGAATCCCTTTGTGTTTTCTCCCCAGATTCTTCCTGATAACAAAAACTGGAAAGCCAAAGGGAGGCCTAAGGATTTGTGAAGAAGGATGCATTTAATCACAGCTGTTCCACCACCCCCTGAATTCTGAGAAACCAATTCCCTTTTCTGAGATAGAGAGCAGTAGCAAGCTAGGGCCATATTTATTTGTGTTCACCATTCAAAATCACATTTTCACATTCCCACATTGAGCTGACAGGTGTTGTCTCAAGATCAGGGACCTTAGTAGGAAAGTGTTCCATACCCCTCTCCCTATCTTTGTGGAAAGCAGAGATTGTAGTGGGGTTGGGAAAGAAAATAACAGATTGTGGTTTAATATTAATAGATTTTTGGCTGGTCCCAATACTCCTTTATTTTGCAGAAGTAAACTCTCAGTTCATTTGTCCTAATGGTCATGCTTAGTACCCATTGGTAGATGCCCAAGGGTTGGAGTGGCCATTAAAAATCAATGTCTATTGGTGAAGAAAACACATCAAGACTATGTCTGAAAGTCTAGTCAATCTCTTTGCCATTTTAAGGGAAGTTCAGAAATAAGAAAGTACAGAACAAATGGTCTGGATGCTGGAGTACCTGACAGTTCTACAGAAGCTGTTCAACCCAAGCACAGAAGTGGGGATGGCAAGTTGGTGCTTCTCTCAGCAAAATTGCCAGGGCATAATTACTGCTGCTGCTGTTATCTTGAATTGGGACTGCTATTGATCCTAGCCAATGAAATAACTGCAGCCAGCATCACAGGCAGCATGAGAGAAGTTGTTTGGAAGGTGGGGGGTGAACAGGGAGGATAGAAAAAGAAGAATCTAGATAGCATTCTACAGTGGTGTGGGGGCTTTCTAGAGTTTATACTTGTTGAAGTTCAAAAAGTTTGGGGTTGCTGACTAGTGTCATGAGATGTGTCAAAAGAATTTGCAGGCTTGACCTCATCTCCAATTCAAAAGGCAAAGTTTATTGTAATTGTAACTTCAATTGAAGTTGGCTAGGTTCCAAAAGGATTTAGCAAATAATCAGAAGCAAGAAGACAAATTTATTGGAAAGGATAGAGAGATCAGAAATAGTGTTAGTAATATGCTAATTATATGACCCATTGGTAGAACTGAGGAATGGTCTGGAATATGCTTTATCTGCTCCTGGACTTGGGAAAGGAACTTCTGAAAGTCAGATGTGGGGAAATGTAGTTTGAAAAGGGGAAAAGTGGGGCAACCATGGGGCAACTGGTGAGATGATTTAGCCAGTTGGATGAATAAGTGAATGGATGGTTGAATGACTGAATAATAAAGAATATAACAAGTGATTTCTATGTGGAAAGACTATTCTAAGATCTTAAAGTACAAATAGGAGTCAGTGCTCTCATTTTTATTACCTATAGAGACACAATTCTATCTCAGGGTGGGTATCTTTACATTGCACAAACTTTGCACAAACCTACTCCATGGAAATATTCTTGCATCATTCCCTCTCTCCCTCTGTAGCACACTTCCCTGTTCCATTCTTCTGATCCCAAGCCCTCCCCCTCTGCTTCCTCCATCAAATTCTTTTAACAAACTATAAGAATAACCATCTTTTCATTATTCAATTTTGCACTTGGTAGGAGTAAATGCCTTTTCCCTTTTGTCTCCCATATCCCCTTCACATTCACAACCTGCCTCTTTCTATTACCTCCCACAAAAGTTCAATAGAGAGTTGGGGGTTTTGGTCTATGGTGCATCACTTCACCTCTTAGACCTGATGTTTCTCCTCTATCATTAACCCCTTTAATCCTTTTCATTACTTGACCCTTCTGTTTTCTCCTATAGATCAATATCAATATTTCTTTAAAAATAAGCTATAAGTATAATTTATTATTTGATTAGTCATTACTTCATCTTTTAAAAAAATCATTTTATTTATTTACTACCTTATACTTCTGTTATTTGATTATTTGCAAGTCAAATCATCTCTTTACCTCAGAAGTTGCTTTATAGAAACACTTCATCTTTTTTTTTTTTTTTTTTTTTGAGCATTCAACTTCTTTTTATTCATAATTAGGCTAAAGTTTACAATATTTCTGTAAGGGTTGAAGCTTGAGGCCTTTTTAAAAAATATTGTATTCCATTTTGTTCTCAGATTTTTCACAATTGTGAAATAATCCTATTTTAATAGAATTTCCTTCACATTTGAAAATTTTTTCCTCCATGGTTATTTACAAAATTTGCTTTCTACTATCAAACAACAATTAGTCATCAATTGTTAAATATAACAATTTTTCAACAAAACAATTACATTTAACTACTTTGAAATATTTTTTTTTCTCCCTGGATATCTGTGTAACTTTTAAATTTATGTTTACTGTCTATATTTAAAAATGCTATGTATTTTCTTTTCATCAGCATAGTCTAAATTTATGAAATCTGGGAAATCTAGGATATTTAACTTATCTTCATTATGCATTCTGATTTCAAGCTCAATTATTTTGAATTACATGGAATTTGTGTATTTCTTTTAGCCAGTAATTTTTGCATGATATTCTTTCAAATTAAATTTTCCTTCACTTTTTTGATGTTCTACATATGCTATTCTCATTGAAATAGTTTCTATTTCTTTATAGAAATTCCCCATCATATAATCATTATTTCTACTATTCTAATCTTGCCTTTTAAATCTATTTTAAACTCTAACTTCTATAAAATATTCTAATTTTTGTCTGAGAGCTTTAATTTTTGAACTGGGGTTCATTTGTGTTTTATTCCTTATGAATAGTACTTTTCTTTTGAAACATCTTGCTTTCTAACTTTTTTGTTTTTTATTCTATTGACCTATTCTTTGCATTATAGAATTTGTTATAAGGTACTTTGATTTCTTTTTGAGATTTAATTCACTTTTCTTTTTGTTTTGAGGTTTCTCCCTGAAATTTGTGTCAATATCTGTATGCTTTATTTTCTCCCTAATCCAAATGATGTTACATATGGCCTTAGCCTTTTCACTGAATGGTTAGCTGGTCTAGATTCCTGCATTGAATGATTTCTTAGAGAATGACTTCTTGAATGATTCTGTGTCAAATTATAGATATAAGCATGTTTTCAGCCTGTCTTTTTCCTCATTCTCTTCTCTATCTTTCCTTCACACCACCATCAACAACTGCTCTTTCTTTCAGTGTTGGCATTGAATTTTTTATTCACTCATTAGTTGTAGGATTCCTCTCCTTTGGCAAGGACCAAATTATAGGCTTGTCAATTAACTTTTAGATTGATGGAATGGTCCATGAAATCAAGTAGTTAGGGAGTGCTGAGTGAACACTAAGAATTTAAATTCTCCTGAGTTAATTCATGATGTTTATACTTTCTATCAGGAAATTTATTTTTATTTAATGGAAACAACAATATTTATTTTATCTCTAATGTACAAACTCCCCCCCCCCTTGTTTTAGGCTTGACTATGATGCTTTTTACATATTCCACTATCTTGCTGGTCAAAGACTTTATCACTTTGCTAGTTATATACAATGTCAATAAGAAATTTCTAATGTTTTGAGATATTCAGCAATGGAATAATAATAAAAATAATTTCCCTACTCTTAGAACATATTCAAGAAATGACCCTTTTTTGGAGGTAGGTAAAGACACTTTGTATTCACAGACAAATATATATTTATACACATGTATAGATGTATATTTGTTTTTTACACATACAAGATGTGTGTATATGTGTAGTTGTAAAGAGAGAATTGGGAATAACTATTGCTAGGGAAATATAGGGATTATATAGGTATACCAATGTAGCCATAGTCTATCCATTCTGATGGAAAGTCCAACAAAATATCCAACCAATTGTAACATTATAGTGAACACAAAGATATTATTAAAAAAATATGTAAATGAAAAAAGAAAATAGGCTAATCACATGACTAGAACAAAGGATACCCAAAAGTTAGCCCATATGCTTCATTATTATCCTTGTGGTACTAAAAGAAAGAAAAAAAAGTCCTCAAATACTTATGTGGACCCTAAGCAATAAGCATATTGGGGGACATCAAATGACAGTGAGGAGAAGGCATAGTTTCATTATAATCTGTCTCAATGGAAAGAATATATATTCTATATTTTATATTTTGTGATGAGGTCATAGTTCCAATCAGGTATCATAGTGTAAAAATGATAGATTTGTATTGCTTTTATTTTGTTCAGAATCTTTAGCTTTTAGCTTTTCTCTTGTTGCACATAGTATTTCATAGGATATTCCTATAAGTTTTCATCCTGGGAACTCTTTCAGGTGGTGTTTCTTGTTTTTTTTTTTCCTTCTTCTACATTCCCCTCTTGTTCTAAAACTTCAAATCATTTTTTATTTCTTGTATTATTGTTTCATTCTTTTTTGGATCATAGCTTTGAGACAGTCTGGCTATTATGTTTTCTTTTCTTGATTTGTTCTCCAGATCAGTGTTTTTCTTCTTAAGATGTTTTACATTATCATCTTTTAAAAATTCTTTTTATGTTGTTTTTATTATTTCTTTACAAATTATTACACTATTCACTTCTCCTCAATTCTAGTTTCAAACAAGTTGGCTTTTTCCCTTAAGATTCTGGATCTCTTGACAAGAAAAGATAATGATGAAAATTGGGGAGAGGATGTGGAAAAACTGGTACATTAATATATTGGTGGAGTTGTGAACTGATACAACCATTCTGGAAAACAATTTGGAACTATGTCCAAAGGGCTTTCAAACTCTTATCTGGCAGTATAGTATCTCTACTGGGCCTATATCCCAAAGTTATCATAAAAAAGGGAAAACAATTCACATGTGCAAAAATGTTTGTGGCAGTCCTTTTTGTAGTGGCAAGAAACTAGAAACTAAGTGTATGCTCATCAGTTGGAGAATAGCTAAATAAGTTATGGTATATTAATATTATGGAATATTATTGTTCTATAACAAATTATCTGCAGAATAATTTCAGAAAAACCTGAAGAGACTGATATGAACTGATGCTAAGTGAAATGAGCAGGACCAGGAGATCTTGGCAACAACATGGAAACATGGCAACAACAAGATTATATGATGATCAATTCTGATGGATGTGGTTCTTTTTAACAATGAAGTGATTCAGGACACTTCTAATAGTCTTGTGATGAAGAGAGCCATCTACACTCAGAGAGAAGAATGTGGGGCTGAGCATGGATCACAACAATAGAATTTTTTAAATTTTTTATTATTATTTTTATTTAATGGAAACAACAATATTTATTTTATCTCTAATGTACAAACTCCCCCCCCCCCTTGTTTTAGGCTTGACTATGATGCTTTTTACATATTCCACTATCTTGCTGGTCAAAAGACTTTATCACTTTGCTAGTTATATACAATGTCAATAAGAAATTTCTAATGTTTTGAAATATTCAGCAATGGAATAATAATAAAAATAATTTCCCTACTCTTAGAACATATTCAAGAAATGCTTTCATTTTGTTTTCTTTCTCAATTTTTCTTTTCCTTTTTGATCTGAATTTTTCTTGTGTAGCATGATAATTGTGGAAACATGTATAGAAGAAGAGTACATTTGACTTGTTGGACTACTTTCCATCTAGAGGAGGGGATGAGAGGAAGATGGAAATTTGGAATACAATACAAGATTTTGAAAGGGTGAATGTTGAAAGTATCTATGCATGTGTTTTGAAAGTAAAACACTTTAATAATAATATTATAATATTCCAGAACATAAAAATATTCTGGATCTCTTTGGTTGTTTGAATTTCTTTTCATAATTTTCTTAGTTTTCTTCAATTGTTATTTTTCTTTTCAGTAATGATTTTCAGTTTTCATGTAATTTTTAAGTTCTTCTAAGATCTCTTTCTGGACAGTTGATCATTTGATATTATTCTCTGGGAGAGATTGTTTTTTGCTTCAGTATGCTCCTTTGAAGATGAACCCCTGACTTCTCTATTCCCATAGTAGCTGACTACAGTTGGGTTCTTTCTACTTTGCATGCTTATTTTTATTTTATTTTATGTTGCATTATTTTATTTTTAGCAGCTTGTTCTTATAATATCTCTAGCCCTGGGGTGTGGGTAATAGTGCCTCTGGTCTTAGGTCTTCTTACTGTTTGTTTGGGCTTTTTTAAGCTTTGTCTAAGGGCTCAATCTCTCATTTTTTCCCCTCTCCAAGCTACAGCTTGCTCTGCTGGAAATGCTCTTGTTCTCTGAGGATCCTCTAGTTTTTTTCCTCTACTCTGGAACTGGAACTAAGAGCTCAGCTCTCTTGAAAATGTCTATAGCCAGCAGATTTTTGTTGCACTGCTTCTGCATTACCAGGTAGGTGCTCACTTTCACCTATGAGACCATAGCACAGTTGGACCTGGCATTCATCAGCTGCAGAGGATTCTTCAATCTTCCTCAGATCATATGTCAGACCCTCTCACATTGTCAGTGAGGTGAGAATTCCTATGGCTGAGGCCCCTAGAGCTTGTTTTTTTTTTTTTTTTTTTTTTTTTTCCCAGAGATAACCTGGGGATGTTTGCACTTAACTCAGATCAAACTTCTGTCCTGAGATCTTTTCTTAATGTTCTCCAATTGTCCCAGGAAGATCTCTTTTCTCTCCATCTCTTGTTTATTTTTGCCAATGTATGTTCCATCTAAGAAATTGATGAGATGCTAGAATTGAGGGTAAGAGATCCTCTCTGGTCAATGTTGCAGATCCCTTGTGAAAGAATTCACAAACCTGAAGTCTGAGTGGCAAAAGGAGATTTATTTTCAATAAGAAGAAAGATTTCTTAGGGGAAAAACTCCTGATTAGGAATTTGGCAAAAGTGGGTTAAGAAAACCTTAATTATATAGGGTAAATCTTGGCCTGGGGCCTGGGGAACAAATTGAGCCACTCAGTAGAGGACTATTAACTATGTCCCAGGTTGAGATCTCCAATTGAATGACATTATTTAACTTGGGAAAGGTGTTGTCTGGGAAAAGTGTTTTTCAGTCTCAGAAATACCTTCCTCCCCCCAAAGTGTACATCAGGGAACCCCACAAAGATTAAAGGGGATACAATTTGCATCAGAATTATTTTGTCTAATTTGTGGCATTTTCTGATCTAGTTTGCCATCTTCCCAGAATCCCCTCTTCATAGTCTTTAATCACCCTTACATCCTGCTTCAAGATTATTCCTCTCATTTGTGACCTCCTTTCCATTTTCCAAGCCTCCACACTTGAGTCTCCTCTTCATTATAGTATCTCTTCCCATTTTCTTGACTTGACTTCCTGGCTATACCAGAATCAAGCTCTTATAAAATGACTTTCCCCCAGATAATATTGGATAGTCCCTTTACCTGCAGGCAACTTCTCAATTTCTATTCTATGACCAAGTGAGGTCAACCCCTTCCTTACCATCCACCCCTCTCCTTCCTTCAAATTTCAGCAATATAACAAACAAGTGGTGGTACCTAATATGAAAGCTTGAATAAAGAGCTGAGACTGAGGTCAGAAAGAGCCCGGTTCCAATGTTTTAAGTACTATCTTTGTCACAAAGTGACTGTATGAATAAGGGCAAGGAATTCTACCCCTCAATGCCCTAGAAGAAGCACTATAATAGCTATAGAGCTAGAAGGGATCTCAGGGATCATATGATCAAATCCATCATTTTATAGACGAGGAACTGGATATCAATTTATCAACAGAAGTAAGATTTGAACTTGCATTTATGAATCCAGAGTTAGTTCTGATTTTACTCCTACCATGAATAAATTATTCTACACTGGTAGAAAAAGTTTCTACATTCCAAATTCCCTGCAGTGATGAATTCACAAGTCCAGACTACATATGTATGTATGCAGATGATAATACAATATAAGATATATTTTAATAAATATAAATCTAATAATGTGTAATGTATTATATTATAATATGATATATAATCCAATATATAATACTATATATATCATAGCATAATATAATATGATATGTTATATGTGGGACAGCAACCCTTATCCAAATTAAAATCAGATATTCTCAAGGTAAAAAACTAAAAGGATTTGTTACAATCTCACAAGAAACAGCAACTCCCAAAGAGACAAGATGTCCTCAATAAAAGAGTGCAAAGTGAAAGCTGGAAAACACAAAATTATATAGACCCTAATGTGGAAGCTCCCTCCTCCTTCCTGGCCCTTCTTCCCATTGTCTGGGAGTCCAGATTTACATTCTAATCTACCCAGAGACAAAGAATATTAGTCAATGACACATTCTTTACCATATTAAAAATTAATGCTAGTAAAAAAGTAAGGTGGGGAGGCAGAGACAGGAAGGGAATGTATATTTATTTAAGACAATCAAACACCTGTGGATTTGGACTATAGTACAACTTATTATTGAAAAATCCCAAGTTATAATTAGGCTATAGGTCAAGGCCACATTCTTATAAAATGTTCATCCTATTTAAGTATTACATATCACATTATATTTTATGATATAGTTATCATATATTTATGTTATATTAATAATATAATACTGACATTAATGTGTTAGAATATTATCTCATGTTGCATAAAGGCATATTATAAATCTGTTTGTTTCTAGGTTATTATAATGTTTGTGTATATAAATGTTTCCATTAAAATTTTTTTTTAATTTAAAATATATATTTCTTGATATTAGGGACCACATTTTTGCCTTTTTGGGAAGTTATATCTCCCTTCCCCTTAGTACTCAGTATAGTCTCTACTCATAGTAAATGCTTAATATATCTTTTTTGGTTGATGGATTTATAGAAGTTCATGTATTCATATTCCTAAATTTTAAGCTGAAGGGAACTTCAGAATTCAACAAAACTCATTTTTTCATTTTGTGAATGAGAAAACAGGGAGCACAAAATTCAATGACTTACTTAAGAAAGTAAGAAATAAAAGAAATGAGATTTGAATTCACATCCTCTGACTTAGAACCCAGTAGTTTTCCCACTGTACACACTTAACCTTTACTATATATCCTATGGCCACTTTTTTCAATTTCCCTGAAAACCTTCTCTCTAATATCCATGAGCCTCATCTCAAAACTTTGTTCTTATTTCAGAACTGATCAGAGCAGAAAGATTATCCTTTACTATAATTGCTAAAGTTAGATTTCTATAAACTCTACATAAATTTCTGTCCAAGAAGACAGCCTCACAGTCTAAGGGAGGAGAACTGAAACCAAACTGCTGCAAAACAGATTCCTCTATAAATTTTTTTTTTGCTCTCTTTGTTTCCATTCTAGCCATCCTGACTTAATAACTATAACAGACTCACGAGAGATATCCTAGACTTTCCCGGAATTGCTTTGCTGGAATGTCATCAGCACACAGCTGACAAAAGGAACTGTGAGAGTCAAGCATGAACTATAAAAGCTGGAGGGAATTAATGTCAACACCAAGGTCTAAATTCAATCTGCAAATGCCACTTTAGATAGTTAGAGTTTATGAAATGAATTTTTAACCACAGTGTTTTTCTTATACAAAGAAAATATTCATTTCCATAGCCTTTACATCCCTATATTGAAAACTGCAAAAGATAATGTGTTATCCATACCAAAAAGTATTTGAAGACACCAGGGAGATGGGCCAATTCAATTGGCTCATCTTCAGAAGGACTGAATGGGGTCAGAGTAAAAATTGTTGCTCAGAACAAATGAGTCACAAACAGAGGAGCAAATAACCTCCTTCTAAAGGAAGTAGAAAATGTCAGAGGGCAAGGATTTGCCAAACCAAAACAGACCAAAAGGAGCAAGAAGGGAAAGATGGATGGTTTTTATTGAGCCTGTAAAGGTCGGTAATGCAATCCCTGGCCTGGCCCAAGGGCTTTATTCGACTTTGGGATTCCCAAACTGAGCATCGGTGCTAGGCCAATTTTTCTATACATCTGTGGAATACATTTATTCAAGTTTTGTACCAGCAAGCACTTTCCTGTAAGGAGAGCCCTTAGAATGATGGGACTTATTTTTTTGTCTTTTAAGTTTCTTTAAATGTAGACTTGCTAATCCTGTGCATCTGGTGACAAAATTTAGTAAATAATTGCTGTCCATGTTTTTAACCTCTTCCTTAGAGAAAATTTTGCCTAGTAGATAAAGTGCTGTCCTTTAACCCAGGAATATCAAGGTTCAAGTTGTGTATGTCATTTAATTTCACATTGCTCCAGACCATTTCCTAAAATATAGGTTGATTGCTGACTTCCATAATTAGAAGAAATTCCCAAATCAGGAGTTCACTATAAAGATGACATGCCCATATTCAATTATATCAAAGCATTGTGGGAAAAGTCAATTATTTAATAAACATTTATTAAGTACCTACTGGTGATAGGTATTGTCTTTAGTACTGAGAATACAAAGGGATGTCATAAACAGTTCCTGCCCTCAAGGAGCTCATGTTTTAATGGGAGAGAAATCATAAAAACATCTATGTATGTACAAAATGAGAGTAGTCTCAAAAGGAAGGCTATAGCTGGAGGGGAACCTGTACTTTTAGAAAATACAATTTAAAGGAATTCAAGAAAGCCAGGAGAAAGAGATGAAAAAGAAAGAATTATGGCTCTAGGGGAGTGCTCACTCAATAAATGAAAGGTAAAGATTTGAAATTTCTGGTTATGTGAGCAAACATATTGGAAGACTAAACATTTTATCTTATGTCCATATCCTCTAAAACCTTTCCAAAACTGAAATTATATGTCAAAGATAAAGTAACTTCAGCTGATTCCCTGGTCTGGGATGTCAAAAATTTATGTTAAAAAATTAAAACTAAAACAAATGACATCAAAAGCCCATGACCTGTCACTTACTGACCCTGAGCTCACTTAGCACAGTTTTACTTTCCACACAAAAGTAGCAAGTTGACACCAAAGAGGCCCAAGTATAAGGAAAAAAAGACCACAACAAAACCCACTTCTACATTTCAGTTCCAGAATGCAGACATTTAACCCAGCTGCAAGAGACAGACAGGTGGTCATAATCCTTCAGTGGCGAAAGCATTTTTAGAGTAATAATCCTTTAGCACCACACAGCAAATCTCTAAAATACTGATATTGGATCATAGAACTGAGGAATGGAGAGAATGTCACAGGTCACCTAAACAACATACTGTATATATTTGATGGGAGGTGAGATTGAGGGGTGGAGAGGGTTGCTATAAGTAACTTGTGTAGTACTTTACTAAACCTGAAGGAAAGAGCACTGTATTCATTTTGGGCATTCCAAAGTCATGTAGGAATAGAGATCTAGGTTGATAAACTATTAATTATTCAGCATTAGAGGAGGCTGAGACACTTTGAGATCCAACCTGTGAGAAAAAACACAGTTAGAGAAGAGTGTAGACAGCCACAGATAATGGGGGAACTCTGGGTAAGGCATAAGACCCTTCAGCCCAGAGGAAACTTGCTGAAAATGTCTGGTTTGACCCCATTTCCCTTTGGTATTCTCACCTCCCTTCCTGAGAAGTCAGGGAGGGCATGACAACCTGTGTTCTACTTGAAGCAAGGGATACTTACATCAATAGTTAGCACATATTCAGTGTGATTGATGAGATAATGGTTCTCTAGTTCCAACACACTTAGTGTGCTGTAATGATGTAATCATACTGAGGTATTTAAGGGCTGAGAGAACTGGAAATAGAGAGACTACATCTCTGACCACTATCCTGGTGACTCTCCTACCTCCTTCACTCTTCCATTAAGATCAAGGTTGGTCCCAAGATCCTCCAGAGAGCTAGACTGGACACTACAGAGGAGAGAGTCAGAAGTGATCATTAATGAAAATAAGTATAGATGGAAGATTAAAAGTATCAAAGATTTCAGGAAGAAGAAAACTCAAAGACCTTGAATATAAATAAATAATTCAGTGCGATAAAACAGCAACCATAGAGGAAATATGGCTTCCAGATCTAGTAAAGAGCTTAAACTTCTATGAATAAATTTTGCAAAATAAAGTGAAATTATCCAAAATTCAAAAGAACTCTGTGATTCGAAAAGAATAAACTATAACAAGGTATTCTTAAGTGATTCAAAAGAGAAATGAGAATTAGGAGAGCAAAGTTCATATCCTATACAATGAAACTAATGAGAAGAATAGAAAAAATTGAATTACTAATGCCAAGCCTCACCAAACAAAGAACAGATAGAATGGGAATACAAATACAAAGAGGTTAAAGACAACCTATAAAAAAACAGGAAGTGTGGATATCACCAAGAAATCATAGGTGACCGAGAAAAGCATAACAGAACAAAAAATCTTAATACCATGTGAAGGAAACAATAAAAGAGAACTGCCTAGAACATCAAAATATAGAAAATGAAAATCTAGTTGAAAGAATTTGCAAATTAATTCTAGTAAATTAATTCATAAGTAAATGACAAGGATTGCAAATCTCAAGACACATAGTGGTAAAATTTGACAATTCAATTCAGAAACAACAATTTCTGCAAGCTCTCAGAAAAAAAAATTCAATAGCAAAGGAAAATTCAATCAGATGAAGCAAAGATCTTCTGTTGGTTTTCTTACCTTGGGGCTGTAGCTTTTGCTAAATGAAAATATATAGGTTGAAGAGTATAAGTCTATGATCAATTCAGCACTTTGCATCACATATTGTCATTGTCACTCTTACATCTGTCTGTCTCTTCTCTTTACAATGACTATTAAATTACTTTACCATTTAAAATACTTTATAATAACTATTACAATTACTATTAAAAGGCCAATGTTTGCTGTGAGGCCAAGTTTTATTGTTTTCAGGTAAATGGAAAACTGTTGATGAAAAGATTTTGAGATGCACAAGTTTTCAGTAGTTAATGACCACTGCTATTGCTGTTTCCAACCTTCCAAGTTCTCCCTACCATTTCTGGTGATCTGAGCCTGTTTTAGCATTATGTCACCCAGAATTATAAGTTTTCCCTCTTTTGGCACATTGATGATAAGATTCTCCAAGCCTTCCTAACATTTTTTCTTTGACCTCATCAGGATTCATCATGGTAGGAATTTAGGTACTGATGTTGGTGGTTTGGTATTTTTCTTGCAAGTGACAATCACATTTTCGTGAGTCTATCATTCACTCTTTTTGGTAGGCATACAAGTTTGTAGAGCACATTAGTTTTGATTGCAAAGTCTCCAGCAGCTCCATGGCACTCTCCTTCATTATAGTCACTCCAGAGGAAATAAAGATGTGTATACAGCTCTGACTTGATTATGTTGGTATTCATTTCCATGTTTTACTCAAGGTTGCTATTTGGATGTGGTACCTGCATTTTTCTTGCAACAAGAGTTGTTCATCTTTCAGATCTACTGGATTTTGTCTTGTCTATAAGTATGAGAACATTATATGTACTAGTTGTGAATAGAATCAACTTTGCAGAAGTTTTTGCAGTAATCAGGCCAAGATTGGGTAAGCAGACAATTTTTAGGGAACCTTTTCTAGCCTCTTCCCCACATCAATAGCTGAGCAGTATGATCTTTAAAAGGCCAGATGCTACCACATGCCACTGCTGCTTATAGAAAGAAAACCATAGAATTGTCTTGGATCATTGTATCACTGAGAGTAGCTAAGTTATTTACAGTTGATCATTATACAATATTACTGTTACTATGTGCAATGTTGTCCTGGTTCTACTAACTTCACTTTGTATCACTTCATTCCAGTCTTTCCAAGTTTTGTTTTGTTTTTCTGAAACCGTCCTCATCATTTCTTATGGCACAATAGTATTCTATCTCAATTATATATCATGACTAGTTCGGCTGTTCCCCAGTTGATGGACATCCCCTCAATTTCTAATTATTTGCCATCACAAAAAGAGCTGTCATACAAATATTTTGTATGAATGGATTCTTTTCTATTTTTTGTTTGATTTTCTCTTTTTGGGATACAGACTTGATCAAAGGGTATGGCTGCCTTTATAGCTCTTTAGACAGATTCAAATTACTCTCTAGCATAGTTGTATCAGTTCATAACACTACTCACAGTGAATTAGTGTCCCAATTCTCCCAAACCCCCTTCAACATTTGTCATTTCCCTTTTCTAAAATATTAGCCAAATTGATAGATATAAGATGATAGCACAGGTTTGTTTTAATTTACATTTTTCTAAGAAATAATGATTTACATCATTTTTATATGACTATAATTTTGATCTGTCTTTGTTTTTATTATATGTGCCAGTGCGTGTGTGTCTTGTTGTTGTTCAGTTGTTTCAGTCACGCTTGATTCTTCATTACCCCCATTTAAGGTTTTCTTGGCAAAGATACTGGTTTGCTTATTTTTTTTTTTCATTTCATTTTACAGATGAGAAACTGAAGCAAACAGAGTTAAGTAACTTGCCTAGAGTCATACCTAATAATTGCCTGAATCTTGACTTGAACTCACAAAGATGAATCTTCCTGATATCTATCCACTGTGCTACCTAACTGCCCCATAATATATTCATGACTTTTTCTTAAATTTAAAAAGAGAGCTTGGACTAGGTGATTTCTCACATCTCAACTAAAGTTGGTATTTGTTCCTATAAAAAATTCAAGAAGCAATTTCTATTTAATTCATACATAGACAAAAGTTATGACTTTCATTTCTATTCAGTGATTAGAGATCTAGAGCTGATAACCAGATGCTTAAATGAAATGAATAGATGTCAAAGAATCAAAAACCACAAAAGCAGAGTTTGGGAAGAAATCTCAGAGTCTAGAGAGGCCAACTGTACCTGAACAAGTATCCTCTCTTCACCATCAGTAATAAGTGGGCATCCATCTTTTGTTTAATAGCCTTCTTTAGAGAATTACAAAACTGAACATTTTTGAGGAAACTTTATGTATGAGTAGCAACTTTGTATTCCTTTGCATAAAAATAGTAAGGAGCAAATATCCTTCCAATGAATACATATGAGGACTGAGACAGATAGTGACTACATAATGATACCATGCACGCCTGCCTGAAAGTGGGATGCTTTTGAATTTCTCAGGAGCAAGAATTGTTTAAAAAAGAAAATATCAGGAAGAAGAAATGTAGTACTTACATATGATTTCATCATGATGGGATATGGAAAAAGTCTCTTTTTCCTAATCAGTTTACTATTGGAACCTCCTCCCCAAAATTTGAACTTCAAAAGTTCTATTGCAATATATTTAAGCGAAATATCAACAAATTTGAAAATTTTAGATGTGAATCATTTTACAGATATAGAAACATGTTTAAGACATTAGAGGAATAAAATCTTACAACTAGTAAAAAGAAATACCCTGAATTATCAATTTATGAATCTAAAGATTTAAAGGTTAGTCATGCATTTAAAGCAGACAATGGTCTTTTCAGGTCATTTAGTCTTACCCTCTCATTTAAAAAATTAATAAAATGAGACTCAGAAAAGTAAAGCAACTTACCAAGTGCATATTCGTGATTCTTATGTATTTAGTTTTTCTTTAGTGTAGAGAAAACAAATAGCATACACTTTTTCCTTTTTTGGAAAGACCCTAGAAAAGAACCAAATCTAAACCTTAAATTATTTTCCCTTAAGTGGGGAGGGAAGGGCTCAGCTAGTAGCCTTAATACTTTCTCAAGGCAGATAAGCTAAACTCTTTTGAATTATTGTACAATTTAGTTTAGTATCTTTGTTCTAAGAGCTACTTTTAAAGAGAGTTAGGAAGGATAGATTCTCACTTCAAATGCATCTGGGAGAAAGGAAGAAAATCATTTTCAAGAAAAAAAACCTTTACTTTTTTAAAAAGGCAGAAAGGCACGCTATTTCTCAGGATTGTACCTCACAAATAAAGGGCCCCTGATTTAAAAATGACATTGTACCAATGGTGTTCAACTTGGAGGTCTTGGCCAAAGAAAAGAGAATATTTTTTATGCATCTTATTTATTCCTTTTTATATTTAACAGGCATTGATGCTATGAAAATAAAGTGAAAATTGTACTCAAATTTTTCCTTTTTGGTCTTTTAAATAAGAAGGAATTCCAATAAAAATAATTTACCAATCATAATGTCATAGTTGGTCTTTCTTTCCTTATTGAAGCCTAAAGGTTCACTTGGTGATCCAAAAGGCATCTTACTTTGTCAGCCCACCTACCAAGATGATCTAGATTTCTTTGAAAAATCCATGGATATTATTAGGGAACATTACAAATGGACTCTTATAATTCAATATGCATGTGTGTGTATGTGTGTGTGTGTGTGAGAGAGAGAGAGAGAGAGAGAGAGAGAGAGAGAGAGGAGAGAGAGAGAGAAAGAGAGAGAGAGAGAGAGAGAGAGAGAGAGAGAGAGAGAGAGAGAGAGAGAGAGAGAGAGAGAGAAAGAGAGAGAGAAAGAGAGAGATGACTATAAGTATGCATGTGGATGTAGAGACAAAGCTAGGAATGTAGATACAGATATGGAGTTATATCATATGTGTCAGATACACAAACCTCTATATATTTACACATATTGTTATTTTTGTTGTTGTTGAGTCATTTCAATTGTGACTAATTCTTTGTGACCCCATTTGAGAAGGTATTTATGTACACACTATGTTTTATAAATAAATATAGGAATATGTGTCATTAACTCGACCAGGCATTAGGAATACAAATGTAAAACAAGACAATCTTTATCCTCAAGGAATATGTTCTACTGAAAGCTTGAGCATATGTGGTATATTATTCTATTCTGATGCCATATTGTAAGAAGGGATTGCACAGCTGTAGGGCCTTAGGGGAGCCCAACCAGATTTATTAAGGGCCCCAGAAATTATGCCAAATGCCACTAGAAAGAAGTAGGACAATTTATGTTGGATAAGCTCAATAAAGACATAATTGCTTTTTTTCAACTATTGCAAGAACCAGCATGTGTAAGAAGGTCTAGCTTTGCTCAGCTTAGTCTCAGAGTTTGAATTGAGGATGTTAATGGATTGGAAATTCTCAAGGGTAGAAGTTGCAAAGAAGCAAATATATCTTTGATGTAAAGAAAAATTCTCTGATGCTTAAAAGAATTGCTTCAAGACATAGTTGGGTCCACTTCATAAAGGTCCTCAAATAAAGAGAGGGTGACAACTTGTTGAATTTGGGTTTAACTAGATCCCAAGATCTTTTCACATTTGGGCATTCTGTATTTTAATGAAAAGTTATATTATCTAATTTCAATTATGCTTTCCCCTAATTCCACTGTTTACTTCAAACCTTCTCTCAAGCCTCCCATACAAGTCCCTTTCCTGTCTTTGAGATGAGAGTTTTATTTTATTTTCTTTTTTTTTTACTGAAAAAGACATAAAGCCAGCAAGAAGAAGAGGAGGAAGGAAGAAAGGGAGAAGAAGAGGAAGAGAGGAGAATGGAATAAAAACAATTTAAAACTTTTAATGGAGCCTTCTAAACTTTATCAAAACATTAAATGGTTTGTAGAACTACTGAATAGACTCTTTTATATTTAACTTAACTCTAATGTCCCAAAATTCATATCTAGTGGCTATCCAAGCAGAGATTTGAACTTCTCATATTAGTGGCCATTTTCTCTGATGCAGAAAATTTCCCTGCTGCTATTCCATTTCACTTGATGGACTCGGGAACTCTGGAATGCTTGACTTTATAGGCTAAGATTCAAGACTCTACTTATCTGTCTTGAGTTGAAAGACAGATAGACCTTTCAAACCTAGTCCTTGGTATGCCTAGGGAGAATATATGCTTTATCTGCCATATGCTTCTGTGCAGTGCCCTCTTCTATTCTTTGTCTACAATGTCTTTTTTGGTTTGAATTCAGTATATAGGTCTGAAGAGTTTACTTTAAATTTCTGAAAAATGCTACAGCAATCTATATAACTAGTTTTTATCTCTACTGAACTCTAATACCATATCACCAAACATTTAGGAACATTTCAAAGTAAATGTTTTCCTGACATCTGAAACTCAGGAGTTATGAAACAAAATTCATTATATTTACCTCAAAACCCTCTTTCTATTTCTGCTGAGGGCACAACAATATTTCCAGTCTTCCAAGTTCATAGCCTCACATTTTTTCTTGGCCTTCTCACTCTTTCTCAACCTATCTATCCAATCCATCAATCTATCCAATCTATCATTTGAGAAATGTTATCCTTTCTACCTTCATAAGATGTTTTGATTCAAACTCTATCTTTACTTACAAAGATAGCCATGACCTTAGTTGAAACTCTCATCACCTCTTTAGTAGATTATTTTAATGGCCTTCAACTACATCTCTTCAAGTATCTCTCCCCTCATATTTCTTTTCTATACAACTTTCAAAATGATTATTCTTAATCAGGTCTGATTTTGTACCCTTTTCTTTGATAAACTCTAGTCAATTCTATGATCAAATATAAGCTCATTGATTTTAGTTATTAAAACCTTCCCAATTTTATTTTCAGCCTAAATTTTTAATCTTATACATTATTTCCTTCCTTAAATTTGGTAATCTAGCTTAACCTCTATTCCATTTCTTTTCTTTTTTTTTTCTTTGTTTTTTTTTGCTGAAGCAATTAGGGTTAAGTGACTTGCCCAAGGTCACACAACTAAGAAGTGTTAAGTGTCTGAGATCACATTTGAACTCAGGTCCTCCTAACTTCAGGGCTGATGCTCTATCCTCTATACCACCTAGTGCCCCTATTCCATTTCTTATTATTTTACCTCCTATTTTCCTATCTTTGCATTACCCAAGGCCATACTTCAGATCTAGAATGCCCTGCTTCCCCCTGCCCTTTTTTTCCCCATAGAATTCCTTCCTTTCTTTGAGATGCAGCTTAGGCACTACTTCTTTTCAGCTTGATGTTTTCAGACTCCCCTCAATTGTATTATCCTTCATCACCTCTACTTTGCATTGTATTTTTATATGCCATAATTTTCTATAGATTTTATCTACGTATGTCCTCTCCTCACCTGGGATGTAAAATCAAATTGGGAGCAGCATTGCTTAAATTCTTGATTCTAATCTACTTTATTTCTTGAAAAGGAGTAGATGCTTAAGATAGTGTTATTCATTGACTATTTAATTCTGTAGTTGCCCAGGTACTAGAATACATCCTCAGTTAACATACCTATTCTTTTCCATCTAACTTGCTTTCCTGATCTTTCCAGGTAGTTAAAAATGTAACTCAAACTTAAAGTTTCCCCATCAGAGTCTGATTGATGGTAGGTGAATAAAATTTGTCTATTTCCTCTTTATAGTAATAACTAGAAATCTACTAATTATTCTTCTGAAATTCTCTTTCACTGAGAGATAGTTGCCCTAGGCCAAAAATGTCTACTATATGTTGATGCAACACACAGGGTCTTATAAAGGCAGAAAACAGAGCTTTGGTTTTCTGGGGCCTGCCACCATGTTCAGCAGCTGTTGGCTCCATTAGCGAAATAGCCCAGGGCCATACACATGCCATGATGATTACATTTTCCAAGAGAAGTTACTGCCAAAGGCTTTGGGAGTTTCAGAGCCAAGGCTCATTATAGCTGTGGGCTGTGATTGCAGCCCTAAGCAATTCCTGCTACCAGAGATAAGGAGGAACAGATTAGAGAAGAACAGAAAATTAAAAATAACTAACCCCCAACAATATAACATTGACCCAGTCAAATAAAACAAACAGTCAATGATGGACAAGATAGATAGTCCTTCTACTTGACAGAATGTTAATAATCACATCTCAAGCATGAGGTTTATTTCTTAACTTCAGAAAGTTGAAAACTGGCATTATTCCTTGGTTGGACAGAGCCCTTGACACTGAAAGCCAATGTAACTGACTCTTAGCTAAGAACATCTTCTCGATTAATCAACATGAAATAATTTCTTCTTATGAAAAAATGAACACATAAAAACTGAGGGAAAGCATTTTTTTCTATGTCTATTCCTCAGTTTGTATACTCTGGCTTTTTCTTTTTATATAAGTGACTTAAATCAAATTCCCTCATACAGGTTTAAGTTCAAATTCTGATGTAGTAAAAATAGTACTAAGCGTGGAAATATTCTGGCTGTGCCCTTAGCTTTTTGGGATACTTCTCCTCTTTGGGTCTCAGTTACCTTCTTCATAAGAGGGGATTTTGGATCACATAATTTCTAATACCTTTCCAACTTTAACTCCATGAATTTATAAATCTTTAACTTGAAAGTTGCAAGAATCAATTGAGACAATGTATGTGAAATTCACTGGAAATCTTAAAGCTGTATCTAGATTTCAGTTGTTTTTCTACTTCTAAAAGCATAAAGGTATCATATTTCATTTAGCAATATGTCACATTTCTGTTAAACTTTAAGATTTATAAAGCATTTTATTCACATCAACTTATTATCATAGGATTTGAAGATGTCACTGTCCCTATTTTGCAGATGAAACTGAGGATTTGTTTTAGTGCTCTGATCATGATTACACAGCTAGTAAGTATTGATCAGGATTTGAAAACAAGTCTTCTGAAACTTGGTCCAGCCCTATACTGTGTTTCCTACTTATTAGAAGGTACTTCTAATTTCACTTGCATGTCATGGCATCAGTTTATTGATGTCATGGTTGTCTTTAAGAATGAAGGATAAACAACAAGAACAATTTTGTTACATGCTTTCAAGTGTAGTTAAGTGGACTGCTATCTAAATGTAGCAGTTCCCATTTTCTTTAAGTTCCCATGAAAGTTATATTTAAAAGGAATTGGACAAATGTTCACAAAATTATTTTAGAATGATCTAAAAATCTAAAAATGGTAATTTACAAATGTATTCTGAAGAATCATAGTCAATTGTATGTAACGTGCTCTCCTGGCAGTTACAATTACTAGTCTATCCTAGACCCACCAGAGTACCTTTGACCACTGTCCTTTGCAGTGTGAGCTCTACCCGGCTCGCCTCCTCTGAGGCCTTCTAAGGTCTCTGGCCACAATCTCTTGAATCTATAGTTTAATAACCGGTAGCGTACTCAAGAACAACCACATGTAATCTTAAAAGCCTTTATTATACCTACTCACATAATGCCCTAACTGATGCCCTGACTTGTTGGTTCCCTGGTGAACACCTGGTCAGAAGACCCAGTGTTCACTACCAAAACCCTTACCTCTTTTGGCTACCCATCTTGGCTTGGCCACCCAGGCTGGGAGCCAGGGTGAACAGCACGAGGTTAAAGAGGGCGGTTGCTGCCTGCAGTGGGCTTACATAGGGCCTGTGAGGTCACACACACAGCCAATCAGCGAGAGAGTCACCCATTAGGAAGCTATCTCAATATGGCCAGGATCCTGCCCAAGGGCAGTCCTAATATCCACAGAAATTATTTCTGGGCCTCAATCTCCCGATGCACTGTGTCCGCCCATTTAAAGGCCCTTACAATTCCCTTTCTCTTGTTTTGCGGGAACCGCACATCTCACCAAGCTAAACTTTTAGCACCAGCTATAGTTCACTTGATCCATGAGATGACAGTGTTATGCCCAAGGAGGTACAAAGCAGCAGATCCGTAAACAGAAGTATGACAATGAGAACCAGGCTCAACAGTGGCCCAAATGTTCAACCCATTCATCAAAGTCATACTCGAGATAATAGGCCAAAGAGGTTGGATGCCAATGAGGTAGGATGTCAACACTGAGGTGGGAAGTCAACAAGGTAAAACATCACAATTCTAGTTAACAAATATCAGTAGGTAGGTTGTCACAATTCTAGTTACATTTATCACAGTTCTAGACCAATTCTAGTTTCTTACAATTTTCTGTTGCACTTTTCACAATCCTAGAACAATTCTAGCTTATCACAATTCTCAATTGCACTTGTCACAATCCTAGAACAATTCTAGCTTATCACAATTCTCAATTGCACTTTTCACAATTCTAGAACAATTCTAGCTTATCACAATTCTCTATTGCACTTTTCACAATCCTAGAGCAATTCTAGCTTATCACAATTCTCTATTGCACTTTTCACAATCCTAGAGCAATTCTAGTTTCACAGGTGCACATAAGTAGTCATGTCCAGTAACATTGTCTCAATAACAATGGCAGGTGGGTGTGTTGGTTTTTCACCCACTAATTTAAAAGCATAGTCCTTCAATAGAAAGCATAGGGCAAAGCCTCTCCCCAGGCCACCATATGGCAAGTGGCCACGGGAGAAGCAAGCAGGCCCATTGTCCATTTACAGTCTTTATATTGCGTATCACCCAAAACAGTCCATTTCAGCTGCAACACTGGAACTGTGTCTGGTGTCTCTGGTCACGGTCAGGAGGGGCATCGCTGCCATCAGCGTCTGAAGGGCTGCTGACATCTGGCTGGTCTCTCTGGACTGTTGTCTGGTCCTTCTCTTGGATCCCCAGGTTACAAATGTCTCTGGTGGGGATGAACTCTGCTGCTGGATCTGCACCTAGGAAGGAATGTCCCCGGGGCCCAACTTGGGCCTTTCCAAATGCCATCCAGGCCTTTCCACATCACAGTGGAAACAAAGTTGTTGTCAAAAAGATTAACAAGTCAGACAAAAGTCAGTCTGTCACTTAGCTGCACTTTCTGTGTATGCCCGAAGTGCATTGCTAAGGTAAAATGCAAAGAATTTAAAAATGTAAAACCAAAATAATTTAAAAGTGTAAAACCGAAATAGATTAAAAATATAAAACCAAAATAACTTTAAAATGTAAAATCAAAATACTTTGAAGATGTAAAATCAAAAATGTTTTAAAATGTAAAATCAAAATTTAAAATTGTAAGCAATCACATATCCCAAAATTCCCTTCTCTTGTTTAGAAGAGAAGATCTTGGGGATAGTCTGTGCAGTAATGACTTTACTAGAACACTCGGCTATATCCCTGAATTCTTTTGCCTAAAAATCAAAGTTTGAATTTCTGATACCGAATTGTACTCTAGGAGTGTGAATCAATAAATCTGATATTACTTTTCCTCCTGGGTCAAAGATCACACACTGTCTATTTATTCTAGTGATTAAAACAACAATTTTCCAACCCATTCTAGACATAAACACTGTTTTATAAGTACCCGTAGGGGGTTGGGAAATCAAGCTCACCTGTGGAAGTGGAAAATCCACGAGGTAAGAAAAGAGGAGTTCCAACTCTCCAAAGACGATCCTAACAGTTTTACAAGTATAAAACTCCACTCTCTCTAACTGCAAGGCCTTATCCCTGTAAGGTTTCTTAGAAATTAACTGAACTGTATTTTTAAAACTTTTCTGATTATACTCAATACCCCACAATTCCTTTTTGCCTTGGGGCATAAAGCCTACTCCAGTCCTTTGAAATGAAGACACAGGAGTTTTGAATGGATTAATGGGCAGTGCTGATAGCATTATCGCCCTTCCTTTTCCTCCTCCCCCTTCTCCCTTGGCCCAAGAAGGTGAGGCAGAGGGAAGAAGAATTGGAAAATTCCCCAAAGGCTGATTTAAAATCAAACCTGAGCTTTGCACATAAAAAGAACTAAACTTCTTCTCAATGAAAGAGTAATCAATAAATTCCTTAAAACAACAATGCACAAGGTAAACCAACAAAACGCTAAGAAGAATTTCTACAACTGAAGTCCATGTGATTCGTTTATTTCCTTCCTTAGTTTCTGCCACTGGTTTGAACTCTTCCTGTTCTATCTGTAGTAACCTAGCTTTTTCTTCTTTCTCTATCTCCATCTGTAGTTTAACCTGCAATTCCAGCAACTCTTGCTGTGGCATTTTATACTCTATATTGTCATACATACGCATTAGCTCTAGGTTGCTCCCTCTCCGAGCTCTATTTACTGGGTGTGGGGATAGCCTTTGTGGAGCTTGATTACAAGCTTCCTGCTGTTCTTCAGTGGTGATCTTTGTTAAAAGATCTTCCATCTGGCTCTTTAACCTCTTGATATAAGCATTATGTTCAGCTGTGTCCTTGAGTCTGATCCCAGAGTTACCTGGGTCCATATTGCTTCTCTGTCTTCCCTCCTAAGTGGCGTTTCTACCGGATCTTTCAGAATCTTAATTCTGAATATTAAATATTTTCAAAACCTGATAATTCCTGATGCGTCCACCACGTTGGGCGCCATTTGTAACGTGCTCTCCTGGCAGTTACAATTACTAGTCTATCCTAGACCCACCAGAGTACCTTTGACCACTGTCCTTTGCAGTGTGAGCTCTACCCGGCTCGCCTCCTCTGAGGCCTTCTAAGGTCTCTGGCCACAATCTCTTGAATCTATAGTTTAATAACCGGTAGCGCACTCAAGAACAACCACATGTAATCTTAAAAGCCTTTATTATACCTACTCACATAATGCCCTGACTGATGCCCTGACTTGTTGGTTCCCTGGTGAACACCTGGTCAGAAGACCCAGTGTTCACTACCAAAACCCTTACCTCTTTTGGCTACCCATCTTGGCTTGGCCACCCAGGCTGGGAGCCAGGGTGAACAGCACGAGGTTAAAGAGGGCGGTTGCTGCCTGCAGTGGGCTTACATAGGGCCTGTGAGGTCACACACACAGCCAATCAGCGAGAGAGTCACCCATTACGAAGCTATCTCAATATGGCCAGGATCCCGCCCAAGGGCAGTCCTAATATCCACAGAAATTATTTCTGGGCCTCAATCTCCCGATGCACTGTGTCCGCCCATTTAAAGGGCCCTTACAGTTGTATCTGTTGTGTAATGCTGGAGAAACTGAGCCAGATAGAGATTAGAGAATATTTAATAATTTATTAAATGGAGAGATATACTGGAACCAAATGAATCTATGGTTTGGTCACAGGGCTGAATGAGACTATCCTCTCTGAGAATCCAGTCAACAATCAGAGTTCTCAATGACTTATATACACGTTGCTCAGATGCAGGGGGTAAACTGAGGCAGGGGCAAAGTCAGGGTATTGAGAGCAGGAAAGGGATTCTGATGGGGTGGGGTGAGACTCTGGAAAGGGGGATGACATAAGCAGAGGGAGGTACCCCAGACATGGGGAGAGGCATCTTGATAAGACAGTATCAGATATTGTAATGGCTTGGGATGGGAATAGGCATTCGGATATTCTAAAACAAAAGATCTTTTATCCTTATTAAGTATTCTGATAAAGAGGGAGGGGAGGTTTTGTAGAACTGAGAAGCAGGGAAACTGAGGCCAGCAGGACCAAGTCAGGATAATTAAGGAAACTGAGTCAGAACAATAAAAGAGAATTGTGGCATAGCAGTAGTTTAAGAATGGAAACATAAAAGGCCTAATTTTACAATTGAGGAAACAGAGATGTAAAGAACCTAAAAGTCTTACTTGTGATCACATAGCTACAAAGTAGAAGAGAAATTCAAATTTGTCTTAAAGAGAAGTGTATTTGGCTTGCAAGCACTAAACAACAACAAAAAAATAGAAAATTTACTAAATTCTAATAGATAATCTAGGATGGGACTGATTTGAAAATCAACTATCTTTGTGTCATCATATGATTGTTAATTTCAACCAAAGGTAAAAATGACCAGAACATTAAAAAATGAAGAGACAAGTTGTTCCTATCTATTTATCCTGAAAATAGGAAATGGATTTTAAAATTCTTTAATTTTCACAATTTCCTAGAGAACCAAAAAAGAGTCCCAAAGAGCCCAGAAACTGTCTCATTCAACAAAATCTTGGTCTCCTTCCCAAGTAAATGAACAATTGAAACCAAGCTATCATGTGGACAAACAATAGAAGCCTATTGAAAGCAGAAAATAATTTGTAAAGAACTACAGAGAATAATAATATAAGATTAAGTGTGAAATCACCTCACAAAATAGGATATAGCACTTTAAAAGAAGGTAAGCTACAGAGAGTTTAACACAAAACTGAAGATTATTAGGATTTGAAACTGCGAGGAATAAAAATAGGAAAACTTGCTCACATTTCTATTAGAAAATCTAGCATTTCTTCTAGCTTAAAAAAAAGGGGAAATCTTTGACCACTTGTGCCTATACCATCTGAGATAGTGGGCTCCCCAGAAGGGTACCAGCATAGCAGGGAATATTCTGAGATAAGAAGGCAGCCAAATAATGTCAGAAAACTTGAGAGTTAAAAGCATGTTTGGGGAGAAGATGGGGAGAAGGCATGGCCAGCTTGAGTGTACCCCCAAAATAGAGAAAAAAGAATTGTCAGCATTGTTATTTGGTTTTAGGGAACATAACTAAAGCCTATATTAGGCTATATTAGACATAATTAGCATAATTCTAGTATATAGTGTAGTTATCCCTTCAACATATTGATTTTCCCCATTGTGATTATAATATATTATGGAAGAGCATAAGGAATTAAAAGGGAATTTTGGATAGTTTTGCAGTAGCTTCAGAAGACATATGAAGACCAGCATATAAGAAAACTTTAAGCATATAAGCATATAAAGCATAGAAACATAGAAAACTTTAAGCATATAAGAAGACTGCATTACCTTCAGATGACATGTGAAGGACAGCAAACTATGTAAGAAAACTTTAGAAACTCAGAAATGCATAAAATATATGTATAGTACTATATATAGTAATTACGATAGCTTGCATATATCAACATATTCTATCTTTTAATACTATAAATATACCAAATTTTACATTAAGGTACTGTAAATATCCTATAAAAGAAAAAGAAAAATAAATAAAATCAGACATCTCTGGTTTGAAAGGAGGGCCAATTTATTTTGCACGGATTTTCCAGACTTTAGGCATACAGCATGCCTAGCTTCCATAAAGTGGAAGGGATAATTGTACTAGGCCCTAACTTTTGTCAGCTAGCTAAAAACTCATCAGATTTAGAGAAAACCTCCTATTAACCTTTCCCAGTTCAGGGTCCAGAGATAAAAGCCTGCTTCATTTTGGGGGTGTTGCTCAACATTGTTCTAAGAGCTCAAACTCTGGATTCAGTTGATTATGAAAAGTAATGGTATAATTTGTCCAGACTTGTTCTGGGGCCAGGATTGAATCTCTGATCCACTTTGTGCAAGCATTACTGACCTGTATGGAAGCTCTGGATTCTGAGTTCCCTTTGTCACACTCTCTGAGAGACTCCATGCTGCCAGATTGTGTCAAGGGATGAGTCTGAAATAAATTCTGATCATACTGATGAGAGTTAGGAAAGGCGGAACCCCTTTTGGGTCAGCGCAAGGATAGTCCAGTGATGGAGCAGAGTCCCCTGTAAAGGAATTTACAGGCCCCAAAACTTAGATTGATTTTTAAAAAAAGGTTTATTGTAGGAGTTTGGAAGTAAGGATAAGGTAGAAAGATACCAGAGCCAGAGGTGGTCGCCAGGCGGACAGGAACCCTTATATAGCCAGAAGGATACCATGTTTGGGGGGGAGGGGAGCTCCTGCAAAGAGACTGGGCTCCAGAATTTCCTTTTTATAGTTTTGAAGGTGGGTGGAGTCCCGGGCTCCAGGCTGATTTAGGCCAGTGTTAGCATTGAATAGAATTCAATGGGTTTTTAGATAAGGAAGAAGCTGTTTGTGGGTGTTGGTGAAACCTGAGAGGATAGTGGAGGGCTGGGAAAACCCAAGTTAGTTCAGATCCGTTGGGGGCTGGGAAAGCCCCAGTGACCAGGACTTGCAAATCAAAGGTCAGTCATGGGGGCTGGGGATCAGAAAGGAATCCTAAAGGGACCTCAACCCCCATCAATACCATTGGTTTATCTTGGAGCTCTGAACACTTAATCCCTGCTTAACTCATTACTGTTCTACAGTCACTGCCCTGGTCATTTCCCAGTAGGTTTTATTTTCAAATGAGTTTGGAACAATGTCTTCCTATAGCTTGTCCTTCAATTTCTCCCTTACTTATATTACCTTCATCCTTCATTCTCAAAAAAAGGCCAAGGACTTCAGAAGACTTGCAAATAAATTAGCTTTTAAGTGATGCAAAGTTGTGCAAGATCATCAACTTCACTTTTTCTTCCAGAGTCATCACAGTCCGGTGGCAAGACAAGAGTTAAAGACACTGGTGATGACCCAGGATGCAGTGGATTTTCCTGATCTTTTTAAATTAAAGTCTTTCTCAGGTTTTAGTGTGCCTAAAGCAATGACTAAGGACTAGATTGAGAATTAAGATAAAGATGGCCTAATTTACTATCACAAAAGTATCCATCTGGAAGGGGAAGACTCTTAGAGTTTCTGAACAGAACAGAAAACATTTGCTACTTGCTTTTAATCTAGACCATTAAAAAACAAACTACAAGTAACAAAACCTTGGACTGGGCCTATTATTGGTTAATAAATGAAATCTAGAATAATTTGCATCTAAAAGCATAATCAACTAGGTCTATTTGAATCACAATGGGCTTTTTAAAACCTGTTTTTACAAAGCTATACTTCAAGATATCATAAATGACAAAGGACAAAGAGGAAATAATTCCAGCTTTTTGAGGAAAAAAACAATGATGAAATGAGTAAACAGAATTTTTTTTTTTTTAATTCTGGCTTCCAAACCTCCAAAATATCTTACAAAAAAATCTAAGTTATCATAAATTATGTTCATTTATTCAGAGCACCCACATGTAAGGGTATGACACTAATGAAGATTGTCCATTGTCATCCAAAGACCATGGCAGCATGGCAGCAATTCACTAAATGAGCACCATTTGAGAAGCAAACTGACCTTGTATAATTAACTTTTACTAACAAAGTTATCTTGTACTGACAGAACCATCCTGCATTGATGCTCATATTTGGAGGTTAAACAGCAGATGTCAACTCCTAATGCTATCTTATATAAACAGGATGGGCATAAGCCCCAAAAAGAGGAGACAGAGCTCCTGATCTTCACTCTCCTCTGCCAGAGTATTGAACAGGGATAAAATGAACCTCAGTTGTTCCCAAGACCAGGCTAATAAAGAAGGAAATATAGCAGAGTCTGTTATGGGAGCAACCTGCTAGTGACTGCTGGGTGTTATGGGAGCCATCCCCTAATGGCTGTTGGAGATCTAATTCTGATCAGCAGAATAGATCAAGATCTTGTCACCCTTTTCCCTGATAAAGTCCAGTCATTCTCCAATCAAATATAAGCTCACTGGTTTTGTTTATTAAAACCTTCCTGATATGATTTCTATGCTAATTGGGGGTGTGGGTTTCAGTAAATCACCTGCTGACTGTAGCTATCCTATTTATATAAGATAGCCTTAGGAGTTGATGCCCATAGCTTAACCTCTAGATTATATACAGCATGTGTGAGTCAGTACTGGATAGCTCTGTCTATACAAAATTACTTTGTCAGAATAAGAAAATTCTACGTAGTCAACTTGCTCTTTTTTATATATTTCCTTACTACTTCTGTTTTCCTTTCTATTAGTCTCCCCCCCTTTTTTTTTCCCTTTCCCCTCTCACTTCCCTATAAAGTGAGACAAGTTTTTCTGTGAAACCAAATATGTCTAAAAATCTCTCTGAGCCAAATCTGATAAGAATAAGATACAATGTTCATCCTCCTCCTTTTTTTCCATCAATTATAATAGGTCTTCTTTACCTCTTCATAAGATGTAATTTCCCTCATTTTACCTCCCTTTTCCTCTTTTTCCAGTACAATACTCTTTCCACTTCTAGTTTCTTTTTTATATTATTGCAATAAAATCAAATTTACTTGCACTCTCTAAGTATACCCATAACAGAGAAATAGTTCTCAAGAATTTTTCCTTTTTCCTTTTTTATGCTTCTCTTGAGTTCTTTATTTGGAAATCAAATTTTTTGTTCAGCTCTAGTCTTTTCACCAGAAATGAATGAAATTCATCTATCTCATTGAATGTTAATCTTTTCCCCTGAAATATAATGTTCAGTTTAGCTGAATAGTTGATTCTTGGATACAATCCAAGTTCCTTTGCCTTTTAGGATATGAGATTCCAAGTCTTTAGATCCTTTATGAAAGAAACGACTAAGTCCTGAGTAATCTTGATTATGGCTCCTTAATATTTGAATTGTTTCTTTCTGCCTGCTTGCAATATATATATATATATATATATATATATATATATATATATATATATATATATATATATATATATATATATATATATATATATATATATATATATATATATATATATATATATATATATATATATATATATATATATATATATATATATATATATATATATATATATATATATATATATATATATATATATATATATATATATATATATATATATATATATATATTGTGTGTGTGTGTGTGTGTGGTCCAATAATTCTGAAATTTAGCTGTAATATTCTTTGAGTTTTCATTTTGGAATCTTTTTCAGGAAGTAATTGGTGAATTCTTTCAATGGTTATTTTACTTTTTTGATTCTCAGACATCAAGGCAATTTTCCTTGATGATTTCCTGAAAGAAAATGTCTAGGCTCTTTTGTTTTTTTATCATGGTTTTCAGATAGTCCAATAATCCTTGCATTATCTCTCCTAGATCTATTTTCCAGATCAGTTATTTTTCCAATGAATTTTTTTTTGGTTTTGTTTGACTATCTCTTGATGTTTCATTGAGTCATTCATTTCCATTTGTTCAGTTCTAATTTGTAGTGAATTATTTTCTTCATTTACCTTTTTTACCTACTTTTGTATTTGGACAATTGAATTTTTAAATATTGTTTTGTTCTATGGATTTTTTTTTCCATTTCACAAATTTTGGTTTTTTGGGTTTGTCAAACACTAGATTGCTATAGTTGTACCCTATTTTGTCCTGTGAACCTAACCTGTTTCACTGATCAACTAGTCTTTCTTAGCCAATACCAAATGGTTTTGGTGACTGCTGCTTTATAATATAGTTTTAGATCAGATACAGCTAAGCCACCTTCATTTGATTTTTTTTTTTTCATTAATTCCCTTGAAATTCTTGACCTTTTGTTCTTCCATATGAATTTTGTTGTTATTTTTTCTAGGTCATTAAAATAGTTTCTTGGGAGTCTGATTGGTATAGCACTAAATAAATAGATTAGTTTAGGGATTATTGTCAACTTTATTATATTTGCTCAGCCTATCCAAGAGCTCTCTGCTATACTTCAAAGATGAATCTTTAGTATGGCTTGTTTCTCAGTCTGTCTCTTTCTCTTTCCCTTTGACAAAAAGACAACTATAAACATAAGGTTTCTTTTACCCAGAGGAAGTTTCATAGAAATCTTAGTTGTGAACAAAGGAAATACTTTTTTAGCGATTGGAGGTAGAAGTACTGAATTTGGAATAAGAGGACCCGTGTTTAATTCTTGGTCATTCCCCTTATTACCTGAAAACCCTGGTGAAGAAGACAAGTCATTGTCTCTGGGGCTCTGTTTCCTGAAATGAGGGGGTACTGGCTAACATAGTTAAAAGGCTATCTGCCTTTGAATTTCCATCAAAAATAGGACCTGGAAGTCCACTATGTGAGTGGACATGCAAGATATAAATATTGCCAGGAAGCTTTTTCACTTGCTCTTGAAGTTCCTTAAAGAGCTGATAAATATTAGAGGCTGCAAATTTTATTTGGGCTGTGGCAATTCTTTGTACTACACCTACTGAATAGGCTGAACAGGAACAGATTTCACTTCTCCAGGGAGTATCTCAGTAGTCTCTACTGCACACAACTCTATTTTTTCCTAATTTCAATCACTTTCTTCCATCTGAGTGCCTTTTGGCTGATTGAGCATGTCTTAAAATTCTCTGGATGTAACCTCGGTTGCTATCATGCCCCACTTTGGGAGGCTGAAGCTGGGCCCTGCCTCTCCTTGCCCTGGGTCAATCTACATTAGGAGGCCCAGTGAAGACCCTTGTGACATTTTGGATATGGAGTTTTAGGTCTTCTTTCATCCTGTCTTCTCACTCAATCTCCATATCTACACTGAGCTCTTAGATGTCCAATTTTTCCACATTGAAAACATCGCCGAGTTTCTCTAGAAGTCCCTTGCCAGGAGGGACCCTGTCTTTCCATGTTCATAACAGTCCAGGTGTAAAAAGCATTTGTTCCCATTGTGGCACATCATCTTATGATCTCCTCTACAGGAGCATCTTTATCTAATGCCCATATAATTCTTTTGCAAATCTCATTGGCATTTTCCTTAGCCAGATGTCTGGTCATTATTTCTGTAGCTGTATTTTCTCCAATAGTTCTTTTGACAGCCGTTTGCAAACGTCCCACAAAATCCGCAAAAGGTTCATTAGGACCTCGCTGTATTTTAGTGAAAGCCTCTCCCCAATCTTTTTGTCCAGGGAGGGAACCCCAAGCTTTTATTGCAGGCTTAGCAGTTTTCTCATACCCTGTCATGGGATAATTAATCTGTTCTGAATGCTCTCCATACCAACCTTCAACAGCTAATTGCTCAAAAGTGAATTGTGTGTTAACTTCTATTTCCAAATTGCATCTGACTTAGATTTTACATAATTCATTAAACACCAAGCAGGTTCTAGACATGTCCTTGTATGGATTTCCAATCATTTGAGGTTAGGACTTCATAAGACAAACCATCTAGTAACATTTTAACATAAGCTGATGTAGCCCCATAAAGGGTACAACCTTTTTTCAAATCTTTAATTTTATTCAAATCTAATGGTGTATATCTTCTCCTTTTTTGACCTACAGAGTCAATCTCTTCAATCACAGGATATGCATGTATAAAATCACTTATATCCTGTCCTTCTCTCTTAGCTTTAACCAATGCTTTTGATAATCTTGTCATAGGCTGCTTCACAGGCAATTCTGTTTGTGTTTCTTTCTCTTCCCCTTCTCCTTCTTGCTCCACTCCTGAAGGGTTAATTGAGGGAGGAGATGGGAAATGCTCCTGTTGCTCAGAACTCCATTGTTATCTTATTCATCCTTTTTGCCTAGTTTAGTTGACACCTCCCCATTTTGCTCCTTCTTCTTTTCCTTTAGAATTATAATTTTTAAAGCCATTTGGATTAAATTGTAGGTATGAAGTGTATCTTTGGAAATTGAGTTTGGTTTGGAATTGTAGTGTTCACCTAATTACTCTCCTACTAATTTCCACTCATCTGGATCCAATTCTTTTTCCACAGAAAAACAAGGACATATGACCTGCACAGTTTTTAAAAGTTCAATAATCTCCTCCAAAATTATAATCAATCTTTGGCTTTTCATAACTTTGATAATGCTCTCTAAACATTTTCCTTGAACAGAAGGCATTTGCCCCATTTCACTGAAATTCTACTTTAGTTCTTTAACAAAGTTAAACAAGTTTTAACAAAAGTTTCCTTGTTACTCACGCTTCTGGGTCAGAGAGACTTTTCCACTGAGATCTGGATCTGAGGCTTTTCCACTGGAATCAGGATCTTGTCTTTCCCTGTTCAGGCACCAAAATGCAAAGGTCTGGGCTAGCTCCTCTGAAGGGCTCAGAATAAGTTCTTTTCAGGATAAGCAAAAGTCCTTGCCCCACGTTGTGGGCGCCAGTATGTAAAAGTTCTGTTGTCTCCAGAAACTGCCGATTGCTCTCTGGGAGGAGATCTGCTGTCTCAACTCAATCTCTCGGCCAGATTCTTCTTCCTGTAGAGAGCCACCAACTCTGACCTAGAGTAGACACTTCTCTCCCTTGCTCAATGTTGCTTCTTTTATCCTCCAGAGAATGGGCATGGAATAACTGAGGGGCTTCTGGGAAAAAATACCTCAATCAATGAACTTGCTCCTCTTAAACATGCAAGCTCCTCCCCAGAAGTTCAAAGGGCTAAACCTGCCCTTAAAGGCCGGAACTAGAGAATTGTTAAGTACCAACTTAGCACTTAGTAAGAACCTAATATCTCATTATCTCATTAGCACTTAGTAAGAACCTAACACTTTACCATGTTTAGCATATATTGGATTACTTGCCATCTAGGGGAAAATGGGGAAAGGCAGCGAGGAAAAATTAGAACACAAAATTTTGCAGAGGTTAATGTGAAAACATTACCTATGAATATGTTTTGAAAATTAAAAAGCTTTAATTAAAAAAAAAGGAAAAAAAGAAAACTGTAGAGGTGGAGGAGAAGGAAAAGGAGGAGAAGTGGGAGAAGAAGGAGGAGGAGAAGAACATGAAAAAGGAATTATAACAAGTTTTACCATTCGGTGGACATCCACTCAGTATCCAATTCTTTGCCACCGTGAAAATTTGCTATGAATATTATTACACAGATGGTTTATTTTATCTCTTTGAGGTATAGACCTAGTAGTCAAATCACTACATAAAAGTTTGATAGCTTTTCCACAGTTGAATAACTTTTTTGGGACAGTTCAAATACCTTTCCAGAATGATTGGACCAGTTTACAATCTGACCAAACAGTGCATTAAAGTATCTATTTTCTCACAATTTCTACAGCATCATCATTTTCCTTTTATGTGAATTTAACCAATCTGATTGATTTAAAGTGGTAACTCAGAATTTTTTCGATTTCCATTTTTTCTATAAGTGATTCAAAACATGTTTTGTTATATGGCTATTGATAGCTTAGATTTCTTTGTCTGAAAACTATTCATATCTTTTGACCACTTATCAATCAAGAAATAGTTCTGATAGTTATAAAGTTGACTCAATTACCTATTCATCTTTTAAATGAGACCTTTAAAAGGCTTTGTATAAATAATTTCCACAACTTCTGCTTCTCTACTTTTAAAATTGATATGTGGTTGCTCATGTCTTCTGTTTCTTTCACCATTATAGATATTCTAAGGATTCCTTCGCTTCAGCCTCCCAGAAATCCACTTTATTTAACAAACACTATTATATCAAAAGGAAAAAATAGGACAAATAATTGATATATTTTAAATATTCAAAACCTTGTGCAACAGGAAATAACTGTGGGTCTCCCACATTCATGAAGGAATGTTACATTTTAATCTCTCTCTAGTTGAGTCATAATAAATCTTTATAATTTTCTTGTATTCACTGTGCTAATATTAATTTAGAATGTATTATGGACTACTTTTAAGCCTTGCTAAGAATATTTTTTATCAAATAATTTGGTTGTCATCCCACCCTACTGCCAGGTAATTCATGTTTTTCAAGCTTGTTGGTAATAGACAAAAATGTGGGTGATTTTAATGAGGGAAAGGAAAGGGGGAACTCTGTCGGTGCATAGATAGTAAGATAATCCCATGAGGTGCAGTGTCCCCTGTAAATGAATTTACAGGCCTGAAAACCTAGATTGATAAATAAAAGGTTTATTGTAGAAATTTGGAAGTAAAGCTCAGTTAGAAAGACGCCAGGGGCAGAGGTGGCCCGCTGGTCAGGCAGGAACCCTACAATGGCCGAAAGGATACCATGTGTTGGGAGGAAGAGTTTCTGCAAAGAGAAAGCTCTGGCTCAGCTCTTTTATACCTAGAAGAGGATTGTGGGTGGTACCCCCAAGTTCTTGGTGGGCTTTTCAGATAGCTCAGATCCGGTGGGGGCTGGGGGAAGCTAAGCTGATGGTGGGGGCTGGGCCCGGATATTCAAAAGGGTGCTTTTGACCAGGATTTGTGAATCAAGGTCAGCCATGGGGGTTGGGTAGTCAGAGAGGAATCTTAAAGGGATCTCAACCCCCATCAATTTGTGTGAGTTTATTCTCACCTACAACTTTTCTTAAGTTATTAATAATTTAATCAGCTTTTTAGTTGAATTTTAGGGTTCCACAAGAAAACCATCATACTTACAATAAATGATAGTTTTGTTTCTTTCCTCATTTTTAAAAATTTCCTTTTCTTGTCATTTCTATAGCTAGTATATCTAGTACATATTGAAAAATAAAGGTAATAATGGACATACTTGCTTCATTCTCAATAGATTCAGTTCATTTTAAAGAAAGATCCATTTAGTCCTATTCTTTCTAGTTTTTTGTTTTAGCTAGAATGGCTGTTATATCTTCTTCTATTGAAATAATCACATGATTTATTAAATTTTCCTATTAATATTAATTCCTAATTAATTAATAAAATTAGTTCCTATTAAATTGTTTTAGTTTTCTTCATATTGAACCAGACCTGAATTCCTACATAGGATTTTTGTCATATATTGCTATATTTTCTTGGTATGATCTTATTTTAATTTTTTTGTTTAATTAAACACTAGTGAAATTGATCTATAATTTTCTTTGTCTGTTTTGGCTCTCCTTGGTTTAGGTATAAAGACTATTTTTGCATCATACATAGAATATCTTGGAGCCCTTTACCTATTTTTTTTCACTTACCATATATAATATTTGAACTAATTTGCAAAGTCTGGGCTAGCTCCCTGGAGGCTTCAGGAACAGCCAGAGTCAAAAAAAGTAAAAGTCCTTGGTCTTTAGGGGGAGAAATGAAGGAGACAGACAAACCTCTAGGAGGGTCGCCACCAACTTCCCTTCTCCTTGTCCTGCCACAAAGTGAAGTTCTCTGGCCTCTCTCACCCCACCCCCTAATCCTTACCTACAATTCTCTTAATCCAAAACATTGAGCCAGCATTAACAGTGAGAAGAGCAATTCCAAACATATGCTAATAGAGTCATTGTCCAATAGGTAATTAGCCTCAAGTGCTTGGCTGTCTGATTCCAGTGCACCTATTCAGAGTTTCAGCCCTTTACACTAATTAATCTTTAAGTGTTGGTAGAATTCACTTATAAATCCTTCTCAGTGTGTGTGTGTGTGTGTGTGTGTGTGTGTGTGTGTGTGTGTGTATGTATGTATGTGTGTGTGTGTATGTGTGTGTGCGTGTGTGTGTGTATGTGTGTGTGTGTTTTCCCTTTGGGAGTTCATTTGTGATTTGTCTCTAAGATAGAGTTATTTAAGTATTCTATTTGCTGTTCTGTTTATGTGAACAATTTATATTTTTGCCAGTATTCTTCCTTGCATTTAATTGTCCATTTTTGTTAATATGTAATTGGGTGAAATAGCTCCTCTTAATTGATTTTATTTCTTCTTCATTGAAATCTTACTAGGTCCATTGTTTGATCATTTACAAATGAGATTTTATAGCATCTGGACTTTGTGTATTAGGCACTATTTGAAATTATAATATCAGATAGAAATATTAAATACTTTGAAGAAAGTCTAGTGATTTGCAGCATGGAACAACCATGACATAGACATCCATCACAGGTTACAAAGGTTTGCCATTTATTATGTGAAGTAATTCACAGACTTAACCAAATATGACTTAGCAAGGTAGAGACATACTGATTAAGCTACTTGCTTTTAGGGAGAAATGACTTTTAAGGTCTCAGAGAAGAGAAGGGAAAATGAAGCATGGAGGCAGGATACATGGAGTAAGAGGAGGACCTGGGTAGGAGTTTGGTTGTCTAAAGATATGCCAATCAACACAATATCAGAGATTGGAGATTGGATAAATGGATGAACAATGGACTCTCTTCACATCATTCTATGTTAACAGACGTCTAGGAGATAGACGTGATTATAATTGATAACAGGAACAGAATAGGCTCATTTTTAGCAATTCCTGAGAATAAGTTAGTTTAGAGTTCACATAGTCTTGTTTTTGTTAATTCCTAAGAATAAGCTGGTTTAGAGTTACTACCAATGTCACTAATGAATTTATATGCCAAAGAGATTAAGAAAAGGAAAAGAACTGATATGTAAAAAAATATTTATAGCCACTTTTTTTGCAATGATAAATAATTGGAAACTAAAGATTTACCCACAAACTGAGGGATAAGCATATTATGTTATATAAAAATAATTGAAAACTGCCATCCTTTTAAAAATAATAAAACATATAGCTTCAGAGAACCTGTGATTTTGTGAAGTGATACAGAATAAAGTGAGCAGAAACTAGAGACAAATATATAGTAATATCACAACTTTTAAAGAATTGAACATTGATAAATTAAGCAACCAAACAGAATTAAGAATATCTATAATGAAAGATACTGTCTATCTATTGATAGAGATGTGGTGGATTCAAAATACACAGTAAGACATATATATTCAAGCACAGGCAATATGATATTTTTGTTGTCATTTTTTACATGACTTCATATTTGTTACAAAAGTTTTTGTTTTGTTTGCATTTAGATGCAGTGGGAAGGAGAGAAATATATTTGTTAATTGAAATTAAATTTTAAAATGATCAAAAAGCATTTTGACTTGACAGAACAGAAAAGTTTGACACACTTCCATCTAAAGGTCTATGCCATGCATATTTTGAGTTCATAATATTATATGACCAACACAAGTACAGAAATTATTTTATTCAAATATCTCCAGATATCATCATTAAATAAGGCACACAAAAGAGTATTATGCTTATCAAAAGTTTTTTGCAATGTCTTAGAGGATTTCTTACCCACAGTCCAAATAGAAAGATTCTCTATTGATTGAGAGGTACTATGCATTTTGTTTATGATATTTAATTGATTGAATGAACTCCAGAAGATTATATAACTTTCTCAATGACTTCCATAGTCAATTCAAAAAGATTAGTCTAGCCATCTACAATGAAAAAATAAAATGAATATTAATTTTGAACTGTCCAAATTATGTCATATCATTGAAAAACTGCATTTTGTCATGCCATCAGTATGCTCTTCTTGAATAGAGGCTACAGATCAATGGTTATTCTATAGTTGATATATTGTGCTAAAGTCAATGAACCACATTTTAAGGCAGACAGATGGAGCAGAAGACAGAGCACCAAGAAGATGAATGTTCCTTAGTTCAAATCTGGCTTCAAACATTTATCAATTGTGTAACTCTAACCAAGTCACTTAATCCTGTTTGCCTCAGTTTTCTGATCTGCAAAATAGAAAGGGGAATGCAAACCACTCCACTGTATTTTCCAAGAAAATCCCAAAAGGGGTCATAAAGAGTTGGACATGACTGAAAATGACTAAACAAAACAAAAATTAGAGCCAGGAGGCAGAAATGGGTTTATGATGTCTATAGGACATTATTTGAGATGTTCAAAAAGCATTTGGATGTGCAAAAGCAGAGATCATAAGTGAGATTATGAATGGACAAATTGATCTGACAATCATCTGCATGGAGATGATACTTGGATTCATAGGAGCTGATGAGATTACTGGAGAAATAATTCAGAATGTTAAGAGAAAAGGATCATGATCAAGACTTGAAAAAGACCCGTAATTATTAGTGCCACCTGAGTGAAAATATAGTAAAGGAAACTAAGAGAGAGATTCTGACATACAAGACTAAGATTAGGAGAGAAACAATCTCATGAAAACTTACAAAGAAAGAAAATTCAAGCAAAGAAATATATCAATAGTGTCAAAGAATACCGAGTGAGAGTTCAAGAAGATTTCAGATTCAGGAAAGGGTATTAATATTTGGCAATTAAAGATCTTTGGCAATTTTGGATGAAGCAGATGAAGTAAAAAAACAGACTACAGAAAACTCATAATAGAGTGAGAGAAAAGGAAATTGAGACAGCAATTTTAGATGGCCTTTTCAGGAAGTTTAGTCATGAACAGAAGGAAGGAGATAAACCGAGGAGAAACATTGCTAGGTCAAAGGATATATACAGTTTGATAACCCTTTAAGCATAATTCCAAATTGTTCTCCAGAATGGTTGAAATGAACAGTTCATTGGGTGGAATGTTTAAACCTGATACAAAGAAAAGAAATCTAACAATAAGTAATCTTTTTTTTTTTTTTTAAACAATAGCTATTTATTTTCAAAATACATGCAAAGATAGTTTTTAACATTCACCTTTGCAAAACCTGGTGTTCCAAATTTTTCTCCTTCCTCTAGATATCAAATAATACAATATATGATAAATATGTGCAATTCTTCTATACATATTTTCACACAATGAATAATCTGAATGTGCAATGGGGTGTCTTGTTAAGTGGTCATTTCTCCCTTCCTGGAAATCATCAAGAAAAGAATGAATGGTACAGGAGTATTGGGGGCAGGGGTAGCATAGGGACATACATTGAACAAGATGACCTGGTAGGTCCCTTTCAATTCCATAGTTCCACAAACTTGTTCACAGTTTTAGAATAATTGAATAAGTCTAGGAAATACATATGAGTAGCCAAAGAAAATTTTGTTCTACTTTTTAAAAAGGAGGATTAAATTGTTAAGGTCTCTTTGTAAGGTTCATTTTCTTTATATGACTTATAGTTCTAGAAAAATCACAGAAGAAAAATCAAAATAAAACATCTTTGCATTCTTCTCCTTGTTTTTGAGCTAAAAATCCCTTCTCTGGTCAAAGATGTTTTTCTTTTTCATGTTATACATGCTTTCTTCTTGGAGCTAAAAAAAGTCTTAATTTCCTTTCTTTTGGTGCCTCAGAACAACACCCTTATGCCTGCTGGCCCTCTGTGTCTTTGTTGCAAGTGCCTTCTGACAGGGCTGACACTTAAAGTTCTCCAAGGAGCCGTGACAGAATTGAATGAAAACTTTTCCACTTGGCAGTGGTTGGAAGGAGCATAAAACCTGCCAGCTGTCATGGAGGGAAACAGTGATTTTGTTTCACATTTTTTAATGAATTGAAGCAAGATTGAAATCTTTCCAAAGGCAGCAGGTCTGGTCTTGCACAGCATGAAATGTGAAAAGGAGAGGTGTTTTCTTCTTTAGTATTCAGTGAGTTATTGAGTATAGAAGGAATAAGATTTGGGTAAAGGAATATAAATTCAGACTTGGAAGTGAAGGAGCATTTATTAAACATCTACTTTGTGCCAAGTTTTGTGCTAAAGGATTCAAATGTGATATCATTTAATCTTCAGTAATCCTGTGATTATTATCATGGTTCTTCATTTCACATTTGGAGAAACTGAGGTAAAGAGAAATAATTTGCCCAGGCATTAAATATCTAAATACTGATTTATATCAGGGGACAAGGTCTATTCATTGAATACCCTAGTTAGTTGTCTCTGGAAGGAATCTAAAAAGCCATCTAATCCAAATCTCTCCCTTATTAAATGAGGAAACTTGAATTTCATAAGGTTTATGTCACTTGCTCAAGGACATCTAGGAAGTAAGAGGATAAAGGCAGAATTGAAATGATGTTCTCCTATAGCTGGTAGAAATTTAAAATAAGAACAAAACAAAACATATGCATCCAATTTGCTTAAGAAAATACTGTAGAATATTGTCATTTCCTCTGTTCTCCGATTCTTTCAGAGAATAATTTAATCACTTTGGCTGAAATGTGAATATATCACTTCATGATAGCATTCCTTATCTTTAGAATGGAGTAATTAAATGTTAAAGATGCAATAACATTTTGCCAAAATCCAAGGTTCTTTTAACAAAATAGTTGTGCATCTCTCCTGGGGGGATTCCAAAATGCTCTCAAATCTATTTTCTTTTCCCTCTTCTTATCTTGGCTGCATGTAAGCTTCTCAATCCAAATGGTTCTTGGTCTGACTTCTCTATCCTAAAATGAACAGAAGGGATTATTGAAAAAATATTTTCATTTAGTCACAGTTGGAATCTGTATTTGTCTTTTCCAGTATGGACTTAGCCTGACCATGTGTTATTTCCTCTCTGAGGAAAGAAATTGTATGAGATTATGTTGTCAAAACACAGAAGGATCAGTGTTTTTCCTCACAAATCCACAAGAAAAAAACATCTTTGGCAGGCTGGAATGAAAAGAAGCAAACAGGATTTCACTAGTTCCTTGCTCATATCTTAAGTATGTCATTTATATAGCTAATGTGGCCCTTGAGTTCCCTGTGTATCAACAACTGTCTCTTTCAATCATTGCCTCCTTTCTTCTCCATGGGAATTCATTATGGACAGTGGGAAGACTTGTATGAACTGATTCAAATGAAGTGAGCAGAACCAGGAGCAGTTTACAAAGTAACAACAATACTATAAGATTAAAAACTGTGAAAGACTTAGTAATTCTGATTAAAACACGATCCATCACAATTTCAAAAGACTTCTGATAGAAAATGTTATTTGCCTCCAAGAAAAGAATAGATGAACTCACATTGCAGAATGAAACATCTTTCTTTCTTTCTTTCTTTCTTTCTTTCTTTCTTTCTTTCTTTCTTTCTTTCTTTCTTTCTTTCTTTCTTTCTTTCTTTCTTTCTTTCTTTCTTTCTTTCTTTCTTTCTTTCTTTCTTTTGTTTTTTCCCCAGAATATTGTTAATGTAAAATTTTATTTTTCTTGACTTCATATGTGTAATTGATTTTTTATTTCTTGCCTGCTAAAAGGATTGGAGAAAGAGTGGAGAGTGCAACATAATTGGTAAATTACCATCAAACAAAGAATGAATGGAAAAATGAACAGTTCAGTTCAAAAAAGAATTGAGACTTTAAACTCTATGGCTACTATGTTTATTTTTTTTTTCCTTTTAGCAAATGCATACTATTTTCTGACTATTAAAGGGTGACAAAAATGAATTAAATGAATTATTATTGTAATAGAAGTGTGTGTGTGTGTGTGTGTGTGTGTGTGTGTGTATTGAATGCTAACAATGCAAATACAAGCACTGACTTAGTTAAAGATATATTTGGAATATTATAGATTGTGGTATCTCAATATGTGATAAAATATTATTTTAGAAACAAGATGCACAAATAAGAAAAACCGAATAGGTGAATATTACTGTAAGGCAACTGAAATAATCAGGTTGATTCTGCATCATTTTTGTGTTGATCCTATTTACAGTTAATAAATTTTTTGTACTGCAACTGCCTTTTTCTCTGAACTTATTTAAGACATTCACCTGGTCTGTATTGAGTTCAATTTAAAAGTTGAGTTCTCTTGTTAATCATTGTCCAGGTCTAGTATCTTTAGATCACCAAGCTATCCTTTATATATGTCTGGTTTGAAGCCTGGTCATTCATTTCTACATTTGCAGCTGGATTCAGTCAAAACTTCTTAGTCACAGTGAAAGAAAATGAAATTCTTGTTAGCCCCTTATTTCAAATTTCTAACCAATCATTTATTCCCTTATGTCTTAGCTCTCATATTAATTCATGATATCAGTTTTCTCATGTACAAAATCCTGTTTTTTTTATTTTACCAAAATATAAAAGAGCTGTCTCCCTAATTTGAGAACTTACTTTTGTTGAAGAAGCTGATATCCTATTTATTCATAAATCCATGCTTTATGAATAAATTGATCATGTTACACATGTATAATCTATGTTGGATTGTTTATCATCTTCAGGAGAAAGGAAGTAAAAGAGAGGAGAAAAAATTGAAACTTAAAAGTTTATAAAAATGAATGTTGAAAATTGCCTTTACATGCAATTAGAAAAAATGAAATACTATTTGCAATTAATTTTTAAAAATTGATCATGCTCAGTCTTCTTCGATATACCTTACTTTTTTAACCATTGAAGACATAAACAGTATGTGCATGTTCATGAGTGAGTGTGTGTATGTGTAAGTATGTGTGTGTGTGTGTGTGTGTGATCATTATTGCTTATGTTGGAGTAATGTTTTAAAAGTTTATGTGATCAAAATTGTCCATTTCCAATCATTCTTTCAACTTTTCTAAATTCTCAACTGATTGTACATCATTTATCAAAACTTCCATTGTGCCTTACTAAGTACTGCTTCTGCCAAAATATTTTTAATGTCACATGAATTTCAAAAAAAAAAAAAAAACTCAGTTCACATGATCCAGACTTTCCCTTTTAACTCAAGAAAGTTTTGTTACATAAGAATGATGGAAACCTCTTAAATTTTTTCCTGTTTTCTTAAGTCATTATTTTTTGTTAGTTATATTGTTCCAATAATGAACACATTTAAGAGCCAACCATCTCAAAATCAATTTGTTCTTATTCCTCTTTTAAAAAACCCTAAATTTTTGTAATCATTATCAAAATTATCTCCAGATAGCCATTTCATTCAATCCAATATATAAATCAGCAATCATTTATGAAGTGAACTTCAAGAAACTCTGGGAAAAAAAATCAAGAATAAAATTTTTCTGTCATCAATGAACTTAATGTTATTTCATATATGTCAAAATTTTGACAAGAAAGATGATTAGCAGGCTAGGGATAAGGAAAGACTTCCTGTCAGAGATGGCCCTTGAGCTAAGTAATGAAAGAAAACTAAACATTTTAAGACATAAAAGTGAAGAAAGAGTATATTACAGACATGGGTATAGTAAGGAACAGAATTGGGAGATTGAGTGTTATATGTGAAGAACCACAATAACACAAGTATGACAGGACTTTAGGGAGAAGTAAGGGAAACAAAGTATTGTTCATCCCTTATTTTTTAAGAGAACCAATGATATCACACTGTGTCTTGATTCATATGTCAATTGGATTTAAGTTAAACAAAGTTGCATAAAGTCATCAACCTCACTTTCTGTCTTCCAGAGTCCTTGGAATCAAGTGGCAGGACAAAAGTCAGGAGGACTGGCGATGACCTAGGATGCAATGGACGATATGTCTTCACTGTCTGACCACAGCTTCTGCTTCAGCAGATCTATTTGACTGTTGGAACAAATTGTTCTTATGTACCAATTCTTCATATGCTTGGAGTAGTCATCCCTCTAAATCACTGATGGATTTGAAGTTCATCAATCACTCTCAACTTGATTCAGCACATCTGCCAAGACAGTTTTGCTAGGGTAGAACCACTGTGCTTTTTAGAGCCACAGATGACAGCTATGTGAAGGTGGACACCAAAGGTGCACAAACAACCCTGAAAATGACTTGGCAAACCCTCACATCCAAGGCACTGGTCCTCATTGAAAACTCCATGTGTTCCTTAGGGAGAAAGCTATAACAAGATTGAGAACTTAGGTTGTGAAGATGTTTAAATGCCAAATAGTAGATGGTACATTTATTCTAAATATAATAGGAAGGCAATGGAATTCATTGATTAGGGACATGAAATGGTCAGGCTGATTATATAGGAAAATATCTATGTTCCAAATAAATTGAAATTGGAAGAGACTCAAGATAGGACCAATTGAAGGCTTTTTCAAGTATTAAAGCAAGATATAATGAGTATAAAGGATGAGAAGAATGCAAAAAATGTGAAGAAATGACAAGATTTGGCAACTTGTGGTCCAAGACATAGTTATATTATAGTTAGATTAAAATTAGGACAGTAGTGTCTTTATCAAGAGAAGTAGGACAGTTTGATAGAGAGATGGTTATGGTATGGTGCTTAGGGGGAATAGTTAGTAATCCAAGAAAACATATCTAGTAAATATATGTTAAGCCTTATGCTCATTTTTGGGGATATCAAGGCAAAAACAATACCGATTCTGATCTCAAAAATTTTACATTCTGTTGGGAAATATAGTATATACACACAAGTTTGGGCAAACATTCTTTAAAGGATTCCTATTTAGGATAATACAGTTTTATTCCTGAACCCCAAGTTTTCATGAAGGATAAATCTTAGGCCCAGTGACATACTTTTATTGTCAATTATAGTTATATGACTTAAATTCACATTCACCATTTTCAAATCCAAATTTCTTTTCATGGCCCAAAGCTGCCGCTCTACAACTGCCTACAACATTTGGTAATTATTGTTGATGTTGCTAAAGGCCTTGATGAAGAGGACTGAAATTTTAATGCTGGGTAGGGAAACTCCTGGCTTTACTTGAAACTTTGAAATTAATGGATGGTGACAGCCTTGTTGACTACTTATTGTAAAAATAGCTACCATTTACATTTTACATTAACATTTTGAACAGCTTTACAATTTATATTTTATTCCCACAACAACTCTAGGGAGAGGGAGAGATGTTATTAGTGCTCACATTTTACATATGAGGAAACTGAGGCAGGCAAGCAGAGGTTAAGTGATTTCCCAATGTCACACAGCTAGTAAATGGCTGAGCCTGGATTTGAACTCATCTTCTAGATCTAAGTGCAACATTCTGTTCACTGTACCATCTCAGCTGATTGAGAAAGGATTGTTAGGCATAAGGTCAAGGGTAAATTGACTGGAGATGGTTGATAAAAAAGTAGGAAATTGGAATTTTGATAACTGAGTGATACCAAAGAGTAATTGCTAATGATGCCTTATTAGGGTAAGGAGATCTCCTATAGAATATTTTGTGCATTTGTGTTAGGCCCTGTAATGCTTTATCTATTTTTTAAAAAATAACTTGCAGATTACAAACAGGTTGGAGGGTTAAGTGAAACACCATATGGCAGAGTTAGAAACACTAAAACTAAAACATTATACTGAATCTAAAATGGATTCTGTAGGGATGGTTGTGAAAGTTTACATGTGGATCTTTATATGTACAAGATTGTGGAATGTATAAGATATAGAGACATGGTTAGATAGCAGTTAGTCTTAACATTTCCTAGGTGTCTTAGAGGACTAGAATTTTACAATTTACAAATTGATCTCTTGTTACTTTTCTAGTGTTTTAATACTTTACTCTCCTCCACAGATTGTTTAGTTCTGTTATAATGGCTTACTTGTTGCTTCTCACACATAAACCTCCAAATACCATTTTTATTCTTTTGTATTGTCTGCCTGTTATGTCTGGAATGCCCTTATTCTTCTTTTCTTCCTTCTGGTTTCTCTCACTTTCTTTTATACTCAGTTCAAATGTAGAGAAGTGTCTTTCCTCTCTTCTCATCATGTTCTACACTCATCCTGTCTCTCTGAGATTATCTTCCATTCACACTGTACATATCTTGCATGTTCATAGTTGATTGCATGTTGTCTTTCTGTGAGACTGTGAGTTCTTTGAGAGAAGGAACTGTTTTCATTTCTTTGTATCATGAGCACTAAGTATAAAGCCTAGCACATAGTTGATATTTTAAAAAATGCTTGCTGATAATATTTACCCACATCCTCAATATTTTAAAGTAAGGAGAAAGAAACTACATTAAAAAGTTAAATGTAGGTTTGAAGTCTTGGTGGTGGTGTAGCAACAAAAGTGTTTCCATCAATCTATATCACAGTAAAGTGCTGAGAGGCTGGCAGGGGTTGAGATCAAGTTGAAGATGACAGTGGTGGAATTTTTAAACCACAGCATGAACATGAAGAGATGGTTTCATCCCTTTCTGTTTTTTTTTTTTTTTTTCCCTATTCCAATAAATCAGTAGTAAATTACAAAAATCTTGATATTGTGATCAGTGCTGAAAGGCAATTAATTGGGGGTGGGGAATGTGAAGGTTCCTTTGGAAACTTAACTTGTTTCATGGAAAGTACCAAAAATTCTGCCAAACTTGAACTGAACCTCTTCTTGGCTGCTTAGAACTTTTCTTTCATAATTAATGCGAAAGCCTTGCAATCATTTTTGTAGAGGCCCCATATTTCTTAATTCAGCTTTTTTTGTGGTTCTGTGATAAAACCACAGAACTTCCCAAATGAGCAGAAACCTCAATAGAGCCAAGAGGACAAAAAGGAAGGAAAGGAAAAAAAAAAACACCTTTTTGAGTTTCAGTTGGCATCAATATTTTGCTTAGTTTTCAAAGACAAGCTCAGTGAGTTCAAATCCATGCTACCAAATCACTGGGGGATTTCTCAACTTGATAAAACAAGCACAGAAATAGTGACCCCTGGTTTAACTTCCCAGGCCTAATACTAAAGTAATAAAATCAAAGTGATTTTTTTATAGTGTACATGATAAGAGAAGCATCTATTTTTCTGCTTTCTCATTGAACAGACAAAGAACCTGTCCTCAGTTTTTGGTCCATATAACTAACAAACACTGATGTTTCATCATTTTGGGAGGCATAAAAAGTCAAATATATGAAGTTTACTGAAATTTCTATTGCCTCCAGAAATATCAGAGACAGAGTTGACAAAATGAATGCAGAGGCAAAAGGAAGATGATCTATTTGAATAAATGATTGGAAAGTAATAAATATTTTATTATGAATAAATTTATTTTTATTTAATTTAATGCTTCAAGTTTTTCATTGCATCCCAATTCCTTTACCT